>NC_141083.1:47108046-47545546 GCF_041138505.1 Cibotium barometz
CAAGCATATAAACATGCATACGATTTTAAAACACTCAAGTAATGTAATGAGAAAATGTTGACAAAAGAAAACAAAGTCAAATATGAACCTGAGAGCATATGACTATCAATGTAATAAGTGTAAATATATATGAGTAAAACAAATACGAGAACAATCATGTGAGTACAAAAATATCTTACTATAATCATCCGAGTGTAAAAATATCTAAGTATAATCATAAAAATATCTCAGCACAATCATCTCACCCTCCTATAGCATCCCAATGGAACATCTAATGGCAAACCTACCTACTCGCATCTATGGCACCAATGGGACTAGGTCTCTAAAATGAATAGTCCACCAACAACTCCTCTCCAGGCTCGCAAACTCCTCATAGCAACTACATAGCTACAAAAATGATAACTCACATATACTTCTCAGTGCCACGATTCTCAAAAATATAATTTGACTACACTCTTAGCTCCCTCCTACTACTAAATTTAGTCAAACCTGTTATGTTTCCATGTGTATAAGGGCAATCATCTATGTAAGTGGGATTTTTAAACTGGATCGAATGGAAGTGTGCGCATAGATGCATCAGAGTCTGAGAACCTATCTTGCATGTTCAAAGAGGAGAACAATAATTATAATATATATATATATATATATATATATATATATATATCATAAATGCAAGTGATACAAAATGGTTGTTAAGTATAGTTACAATTTATTTTGTAAAAGGAATCTATTTTTGGTAATATTTTGTAAAAGGGAAGGGACCTACTATATTTTCCAAGATCATTGTTGTTCTCACATTAATTCTTGATTGTAAGCTTTTTCTCAATGCTCTTTAGTTGATTTGTTATCGCTAGTTATTCTAATTAATGTTTATGTAATCATAAGATTAAGAGCTCTCTAATCCACTTCATTACATCAAATGGATGGCATTATGAAAATGACTCATATTACTTGTTTCAATTTTAAAGTTTAGTTTTTATCACATTATTTATAGCATCTTTACTTGTTATACCATTTCAACTTGAACAACTTACACTTATCATTGTTGAAAAATGTAGCAGGGAGGCTCAATAAAACAAGACCACCCATGTAATGAAGTGGATTAGAGAGATCTTAATCTTATAATTACATAAACATTAATTAGAATAACTAGCGATAACAAATCAACTAAAGAGCATTGAGAAAAAGCTTACAATCAAGAATTAATGTGAGAAGTAAAATGATTTTGGAAAATATAGTAGGTCCCTTCCCTTTTACAAAATATTACCAAAAATAGATTCCTTTTACAAAAAAAAATTGTAACTATACTTAACAACCATTTTGTATCACTTGCATTTATGATATATATATATATATATATATGACATATGTATGTATGTATGTATTATAATTATTGTTCTCTCTTTGAACATGCAAGATAGGTTCTCAGACTCTGATGCATCTACGTGCACACTTCCATTCGATCCAGTTTAAAAATCCCACTTACATAGATGATTGCCCTTATACACATGTGTATTTGCTATGTAGTTAGATACTCTATACTTGGTACTCAACTCGGTACTCATTGACGGTTCATCTCCATGGAGGTTGGCTTATCTTTCTTTGTAATTTCATGCATTTAATTAGTCATAAGAGAAAAAAGAATGTGTTTAAAGTACATGTAAATATAAACATTTCTTTGATAAGAGTTTGTTAAGTTTTCACTTTTTCAAACAATACACTTGTTATTTTTATAAATATGACTTTTATTTTAGAACTAAGTATATATATAAATAGGAACAATTGTTGTAATTGCAAATTGTGTAATGAAGGCACATTTGCCACCCTTACTAAGGGGGATGACATAACCCCTTCTTAGCCTCTCTAGCTTTCATCACTGCTCTGTGCTGATTTGTCCACCTCCTTTTCTCTTCACGTCATCTTTCATATGTCTCCATGGGTCATTGAGGTCAAGAGGATGGGTGGTCTTGTTTTATTGAGCCTCCCTGCTACATTTTTCAACAATGTATCTAACTACATAACAAATACACATGCGTCGTATCCCACACATGATGATTGATTGTGTGCAAGATAATAGATCGATGATAGTGTGAGAGAATGAGAAAGATAGAGAGATATATATTATATGAGTGTGTAGATAGAGACATGATTGTTGTTGAGATGTCAAGCTCAACATGAGCTAACACTCCACGATGCACCTACATGACCGTTTGACATTTACATCACTGGCAGGTTTGGTAGGTAGCTGGCACCGACATATCTTTACTAGAGATTCTATAGCTGGACTACACCGACTAGTCCACATCTACCCACTCCTCTTAGCGTGTTCACATCATGGATATCTTTTATATACTCTATTATGTGTGTTAGTCACTTTATCTTTTTTGTAGGCCTCTTTTGTTGTGTGAAGAAGAAGAAGAATTTTTAGCCTCTCACCTTGTGTGTTCTCTTCTAGGGTTTGTCTGAGTGTGTGTGTGCTTGTTTGCAAGAGCTCAAGCTCTCTTCCCCCCTACATCTTTTCATGGTATCAGAGCCTGGTTCATGCTAGGGTTGAGTGGCAAGCGAAAGATGCACAGGAAGCGGTATGAGGGTAAGAGCTTCATCTACTCTTTTCCCTTTGTGTTGGCTACTACACCCTTATCGGGAGCTCTTCGGGAGGCACCGATAAGCGAACTTCAATTGGGGACCTTTATTCACGAGACAAAAGCTATAGGGCAACCATATTGTTTATTGGATTAAAATTTTGAGCCGAAAACACGTTTCGAGCACGTCTGGACCTCGATTTTTCAATTCATAGATAAGTTTTGATTCTCAGCAAAACTCTATTTTTGAAACTGGTTGTAAGTGGTTGTAAGTGGGTGTATAAGGTGAACATAACAATGATATAGTAGCATAAGCAGGTACAAGGCTAGATTGGTAGCCAAAGGATATGCGCAGACACATGGGATTGATTATAAGGAGACATTTGTCCTAGTTGCAAAGATGGCAACTATGAGAGTTGTGATTGCGGTAGCTGCAGCTAAAGACTGGTTTTTACATCATATGGATGCAAAAAATTTGTTCTTATATGGTGACTTACAAGAAGAGGTGTATATGGATGAGCCAAGAGGTTTTGAGGATAAAGGTCACCCAGAGTGTTTATGTAAGCTTCATAAGGCTTTGTATGGGCTGAAGCAAGATCCACGAGCATGGTATGACAAGATTGTTGAGTATCTTATCACTATTGGTTTTTATATGGTAGATGCATATCACTCTTTGTATGTGCGCAAGAGTGATAAGGGTATTGTGATCACCACCATATATCTAGATGATCTTATTGTTGCGGGTGATAACTTGAATGAGATTGAGCATGTGAAAAGTCTTATCTCAAAAGGAATTTTGAGATGAAGGATTTGGGAGATCTGTGCTACTTTTTGGGGGGGAATTGAGGTCATTCTCACACGTAAGGGTATTTGGCTGTTACAGAGAGACAGTATGTATTGGACATGTTGTCCAAGTATGGGATGGTTGATTGTAAGCCAATCTCGGTGCCATTAGATCAAAATGGCAAGCTTAGTGCAGATGCAGGTTATGTGTTGGAGGATCCCACTATGTACAGGAAGTATGTACAGGAAGATTGTGGGGAGTTTGATCTATGTCATGATCAACAGGCCAGATTTGAGTTACATTATTGGCTTTGAGAGCCAGTTTATGCAGGTTCCGCAAAAACCATATCTTGACAGTGTGCAATGCACGCTTTTATATTTGAGGGCCAATGTTGATTATGCATTGTTTTATGCAGCAGGTGTACCATTAGAGCTATATGGGTACACAGATAAAGATTGGATAGGTAGCATCTCAGACAAGAGATCTACTAGTAGATTTATGTTTTCATTGGGGAGTGCTACTGTGACGACATGGAGCAGCAAGAAGAAGCCCACAACTGCCTTGTCGATACAGAGACGATGCTGTGGCAGCATGTGAGGTAGCTTGGTTATGCAAGCTACTTGCTAATTTGGGATTGCATGTGGAGAGAAAGGTTGTCATATATTGTGACAATCTTTGCAGTGTATAATATAGTTGTCTAGGAACCCAATTTTTCATGCATGGATGAAACACATTGAGGTACGTTACCACTTCATCATGGAGACAGTCTTGGCACGTGACATCGACTTAGCCTATGTCAGCACCACATAGGATCAGGTCGCTAACATCTTCACAAAGGCCTTGGGAGCTGAGAAGCTCCATAGTTTTTGAGATATGCTTGGATTTCATGAGCTAGAGTGAGCTTGAGGGGGGGAGTGATGAGATGTCAAGCTTAACATGAGCTGACACTCGCGAGGCGCCTGCATGACCATTCGATATTTACATCAGGTTTGGTAGTTGGCACTGACATATCTTCACACTACACCGACTAGTCACCATCGATGTTGATAGCAGGTTTGGTAGTTGGCACTGACATATCTTCACACTACACCGACTAGTCACCATCTTAGCATGTTCCCATTATGGAGGTATAACATCTATAACCTTTCTGATGAAGGGAATTTCCAATAAAGATACATTTTCAGCCTTGGGGTCTAATTTGCTTCTCGCTTTATATATATAGGCACTACGCCCAAACACTTTCAAGTGTGCCAAATCTAGTTTTATGCCAGTAAATGTTTATTTATACATCATGCTATGAACTACTACAATGGGGGTTCTATTCATAATATAAATTGGAGCTGCTATTACTTCAGTCCTCCAGAAATAGTAGTAGACATGTCTTTCTCATTCATTAATGCATAGGAAACTTCTGCAATATGGAGTTGCAACTACTTTAGCCCAAACATAGTGGGCATTTCTTTCTCATTCATCAATGCATATGCAACAACTTCTGCAATATGCATGTTCTTCTTTCTTACAATCCCATTTTCGTGTAAGGTGTACGTATGTGTAAACTGACTCTTTATCGCTTGACTTTCTGTTCCTACATGGCATGACACATCATATACACGCATGGCATTGCCACCTCACATTTGAGCATTAGGAATGCCCACGTGGAGGTTCCATGTCAGTAAAATTTTACCACATGGCAAAACGTCTGCCACCTCACCATTACGTTTCATGATTTATTAATACAAAAAAAATAAAATCATTTTTATAATATTTTTTAAATAAAAAATTTTGAAATAAAATTATGTAATATAATTTTAAGGCTCTCCTCCAAGAAAAGAAAAAATTAATATACTTTTTTTAATCAAATAAATATTATTTATTGAACAAATTATATTATTAAAAAGCAAGAAAGGGTATGGAAGATAGGAGAAGAAGAGATCGTGAGAGCGCAAAGCAAAGGGCGCAAGCATTGTAACACATGGTGGGTTTGATTGATGAGGCATCATCTCCTCCCCCCACCCATTCTCCATCTCTTCCCCATGACCCCACTCTAACACTATATTCGTGAGTTTGGGAATTTCCCAACTCCCATTTTTTGAATACTAAAAAGGTGGGACTTGGATAATATGCCTATAAGTTTTTCAAAACCATATCATGTGACCTATTGTTAGAAAGCGCTTGGAAAATGGAATCTAGTGAGCTATAGAGCGCTCAATTTGGAGTAATGGTGTTCAAGTTATGATTAATCCAAAGATTTGACCACGTGTCCCAAACTTATGGGAAATTCCCATATTCCCCAATATGGTGTTACTCTGGCAAAGTACTGGTATTTCTGTGTGCCTCCTTCTAACACACTCCGCAAAGGGGATCGGCCTACTCGCCTCACCAGGACCGGCTATTGGAAGGCCACTGGCACGGACACGCTACTGCATGCCGGCAGCCATGAGCACTATAGCGCCATGAGGGCGCACCATCATCATCATCATCATTTGCATGATCATTAGCAGAGTCATCATCAGCACTTCTCAGCCTTAAGAAAGACTCTGGTCTTCTACGAGGACAGAGTACCCAGGCGTACCAAAACTTGCTGGGTCATGAACGAGTACAGAATGGACCCGTCCTCACATCAACACCTCCAATACAATATCCATCCTCAGGTCCACCCTCAACCTATCTTAGCAACAGCTGCGCCGTAACCCTTGAAAATAAGCCGCACGTTGTCGTGCCATGGCATGTCTATGGTGTGAAACCATGCATATGAGGCCATCAAATGCAAATCCAGATGCATGGGATTAAGTGCCATGACTTGAGTCATTATATGATGCCTGAGTACATATGTTCATATTGTAAATGAGGTTCAATAAGACGAGCTGAGGCTGAGCCAGGTCTCGAAGCCTCTGTACATGAGTGTGGTGTGAATTATGGAGTTTTATGCTTATGGTAGACCTTGTAGTAAGGAACACCCTTCTCAACATGTATGGAAACGTGAGAGCATGTATGATGTAAGGATTGGTTTTCAAGAATGCCCTTTTGAGATATCGTGTCTTGGGATACCATGATTCCTGTTCTTACTCGGAATGAGCAGAACAAGGAGGCTCTGGGTTTGTATGATGAGATGCAAGTTGAAGGCATTAGACCTAACAACATTACATTTGTATGTGCACTTAATGCATGTGCAAGCTTAGCAGCATTAGAGCAAGAGCAGAGAAATTCTAACCCAAAACCTTCGTTTCAGAGTTCGTGGCTTTAAGGCAGGATCTGTGTGCCGTCCCTTCGTTTTGTCAATGCTTACCATTGCAGCAGTGGATGAAGGGCCCTCTTGTTTGACTGACTAAGTCACGTTCCCTTGTCAATGCTAGTCTTCCCTCTTTTGTTCTGCAGCAGAAGAGGAGGGGCAGAATCTCATAGCAACTGCCCAAATCCAAGTTATATCGTCAATTCAAGAATGGCAGACTCAGAGGAAGTTCAACCTCTTGTCTGTGACAATGGATCTGGGATGGTCAAGGCTGGGTTTGCTGGAGATGATGCTCCTAGGGCAGTGTTTCCTAGTATTGTGGGCCGTCCTCGGCACACTGGTGTTATGGTGGGTATGGGACAGAAAGATGCATATGTTGGCGATGAGGCCCAATCTAAGCGGGGAATATTGACCTTGAAATATCCTATTGAGCATGGTATCGTAACCAACTGGGATGACATGGAAAAGATTTGGCATCATACATTCTATAATGAGCTTTGAGTTGCTCCTGAAGAGCATCCAGTCTTGCTCACTGAAGCTCCTCTCAATCCAAAAGCTAATCGAGAGAAGATGACTCAAATCATGTTCGATACATTCAATGCACCAGCTATGTATGTTGCTATCCAGGCTGTGCTTTCATTGTATGCCAGTGGAAGGACAACAGGTATTGTGCTGGATTCGGGTGATGGTGTTATGCATACCGTTCCTATCTACGAGGGCTATGCTCTGCCACATGCTATTCTTCGTCTGGATCTTGCAGGCCGTGACTTGACTGGATGCAACGTTGTGTGGCTAAAAATAGAGGGTGATAATGTGTACATACGTGTACATGGTGTGTGTGAAGTTTTGCTTTTGAGAGCATTGCCAGGTGTACAGGGTGGACGGTATTGGTTGTTGCAGCTTGTCGGGTGTGAGGTCAGATGATGGAGAAGATGTCAACTATTCGATGTCTCGTATGTGTGTGTGGCCATTTGGTATGTGTGGGCACGTCAAAGTACAAAGGGCACTAAGCTGCATTTGAAGTTGGTGGAGGGCTTGTCTTGGACATGGTGTGAAAAGAGAACATGGTGGCTTTTTCTTCAAAATAATTAAAATAAAATAAGAATGAAGGTGGCCTTCTGGAAAGGTGGCGTGGAAGTTGGAGTTGCCGCCAGCGAGGTGCTTCTGGGAGCTGGCCAGCGCAGCAATGAGGACGTGGAGTAGGGGCTTCAGAAAGAAAAGGAGTGCGAGGACGGAAGTGGCTGGGGGTGTGTTTGTGTTTGGCTAACTGCAGCCACAGGCGCAAAGAAGCCAAGTGTGGGCTGAGGAGGCCATGTGGTTGCAGTGGTGGGGGGTCTCGTTGGAGCGTAGGACAGCAGGGCTCGTGTGTTTTGGGTGGCTTGCTGCAACCACCACAGGTGCATGGAGAGAAGCGTGGGCGAAGGGAGTTCACCGTGTAGAGAGCTGGGAGACTCTCTGGGGGTCCAGTAGCGGGTAGGCTTGCTGGCGCAACAGGGAGAGAGACGTGAGAAGCGCAGCTGGAAGACGAGAGAGGGCCGCTTTTGCGAAGGCTGCTAGGGGCGCTGCAGCAGAGCGAAAGGTGGAGGCGGCCATGTGTTCGCCATGTCTGGGGGGCTTTTAGGTGGACGTAGCCGCATGCTATATACAGGGGAGAGCAAAGGAGCTCTGAGAAGTGTGCAGCGCCGAATCTAAGAGGGAGAGGCGGTCTTGCTTTCAGGGGGGTTTTCAGACGGGCGTAACCATACAGGGTGGAGGACTCACTGGCTAGCTGAGAAGGCCGCCAGGGAGTCAAGGTGCAAGGCAAAACAGGTGGGTCAGAGGCTGGTGGATTCTGCAGGCGACGGCGACTGGAGACATCAGAGAAGGCCACCTTGGGTGGTAGGAGACCGCCACTGAGGTGACAGAGAAACAAGTGTGGAGGTCGCAGGCATGGCTGCTGGAGGGCTGGCGTGTGGGAGACGCCTAGGTGCTGGTGTTGAGAAAAAGGTAGAGAAGCGGGCTGCCAACAGAGCAGAGGTTGAGAGCAGTGGCTGGGTTTTGGTTTTGCCTTGAGGACTGGCAGTGAGCTGGTGGTGTAGCAGAGAGGACTCAGCTGAGGTGCAGAGCAGAGAACAAAGAGGTCGGTTGCAGAGAACCAAGAGGGAACTGATTCGGAGCGACCAGGAGCTGGAGAGGGCTGATTGCGAGTGGGTGTTTGATGAAGCTGGTGTCCGGGATATCTTGGATATCCGATTCTGTAAAGATAAAGGTTTGATCTGAAATATAAGTCCTGTTCATGCTCTTTGGTCTGGTGTTCTGGTGTGTTTGCATGCGTGTGTGGAAGTGTGGCATTCTATAAAGGTGTAAACAGCTTTACCGCTTCCATGCCATCACTTTTTGGTGCCTCCATAGAGGAGCAGATTTCCTCTGGTTTGTGAAAGAAGATAGGGACTGTGTGAAGCAAGATTTGGAAAGATGGCTCAAGATTTTCCAGAGTATTGGGGATTGCCACAGGAAAGTGCAGTCAGGTTTTTGGAGAAGATGGAATTTACAGCCTTGATGAAAGACAAGGCAACCCCGGAGATCCTTTCTCAGATTTTGGCTTATTTCTTGCAAGGTGATGCAAAAGTATGGTTGCAGATGTTTGTGACTACACACAGGAATGTTCATCGACAGGATCCTGAGTACCGTGTAGTCAGAGCTGCATTTTTGGCACAGTTTGTTCGTGTGAAGAGTCCGAATGAAGTGTGGAAAGAGTTGTGTAACATTCAGCAGAAGGACGGTCAGGATGTGGATCAGTATCTGATAGAGTTTGGTAGACTGTGGAGTCTATGGTGTGAGGCTTTGATTCCTGAAGTACCCCCGCAGATGATTAAGAGGGAGCGGTTTGTGGCTGGTCTGGAGCCAAACCCTCCGATTGAAGGTGGAGCTGAAGAACCTGGATAGCTTTAAGGAGGCTGTCAGAGTTGCTCATGAGAAGGAGTGGAAGATGAAGCGTCTGAGGCAGATGGGAATGCGGGAAGAGCCGAGGAGGTTTGTGAAGATGCCAGAGATTGAGAGTATGCATCCTGGAAGAAAAGCTGCTGTTGTTCCTAAACAGGAGGATTCTTTGAGGAGGGAAGTTCATGATGCAGTGGAGCTCATGAAGTCTTTAAGCGTGAATTGGATAGAGTCTACAGGAAGAGGAAGAGGCATGGGTGATATGGGAAGGAAGACTGATGCATCATCTGGTTCTGAGGAAATTCAGCAGATATTGGAAGAGGGAGAGGGTATCCGTGTGATGTGCAATGCCGGAATTGTGGTGAGTGGGGTCATATCAGTCCACAATGTGAGAGACGAGCCAAAGCTAATGGTGGCATATATCAATTGTCTATGGGAATGAGTGATAGGGTGAGGGGCCCTAGTATGCAGGTGAAGGATGCAATTCAGCCCAGTGTTTGTGAGGTCCATAAGGTCACATTTGCAGAGCAGGGTATGGGACAGATTAGCCTGTTGGAAATGAAGAAGGATGAGGTTTCTGGAATCAGCCCTGAAGAGCTTTCAGAAGGTGAGGAGGAGAAGGATGAGGTTATTGATAGTGCTGTGGATTGTGAAAGTGATGCTAGTGCTGTGGAGCCTGATGAGTTTGAGTATGGATATAACTTGGATGATCTCTTCGATTCAGGAAAGAGTAATGATTTGCAGGTACCAGTACTTCAGCCAGTCAAGGTGGAGTGTGATGATCAAGGTGTTACTAATGAAGATGCTGTGGATGGAGTATCTATGGATGATCTGGGTGATGAGTTGGATATTATAGCCGGTGAGAGTGTGGATGGTGAGTTGGACAGTGTACTTGATAGTGCACTAGATGATCTGTTGAAGTTGGCTTCCTTGGAGAAGGAAACAAATACTTGCATGCCAGTTGTGCAGTAGGAAGAGAGTGATGGTGTGACTGATGGTGAGCTGGATGCTCCTTTGGTTGATGGTGTGATGGATTCTGATTGTGCGGTTGCTGAACATAAGGTGTGTGTTTCTTGTCATGCCCAAGAGAATGAGAAAGTGGTTGTGAGTGGTGAGGATGCATGTGAGACTATTGTTGTTGGTCAGGGGGACCAGGATGCTTTGCCTGGCAGTTTGGGGAGCTTAGACTTGGTCGGGATGCCTGTGCAAGATGTGGAGAATCTTGCAGGATCGCCAATGGTCTTGAAGCTGGAGAAACTGCAGGAAAGCGACAATAATGAGTCTACAGTGCATGAGGTTGTTGTGTGTGATGTTGATGGGTTGAAGGGAAGTGGGTTTATGATGGACACACCACATGTGGATGCTCAGCATATGGATGAGTGGTTTGGTTATAGTTCGAGTCTGGCAGATTGCCCAGAGGAAGGGTTGGAAGCCAATGATGTGGGTGGCAAACTGAGCGACCATGAGATGGGGGTTGATGATCAGATGTGTGTTATATCGGTACATGACTATGGGTGGGAGTCAGATGTGTCAGAAGGGAGTAGAGGTGAGGAGTGGTTGTCTCCCTCACAAGGTTATGTGAGCTGGTCTGGAGGAGGAAGTGCAACAGTCGACGGTGCTGATGCCATGTATGAAGAGCCAAGGGGGTTGCTGAAAGCAGGTCATGACAGGATCTATCAATGGTTGTTTGATGGAGGGAAATGCTTGAAGGATTGGAAGGTAGATGCACCGAGGTTTCTGTTTGATCCAGGAGGATAAATGGTTTCTGTTTGTGCAGCTGCTGGACATAAATGTCTCAGCAGAAGAAAGGGGGTTGCTAAATATGTGTGGCTAAAAATAGAGGGTGATAATGTGTACATACGTGTACATGGTGTGTGTGAAGTTTTGCTTTTGAGAGCATTGCCAGGTGTACAGGGTGGACGGTATTGGCTTTGAGCTTGTTGCAGCTTGTCGGGTGCGAGGTCAGATGATGGAGAAGATGTCAACTATTCGATGGCTCGTATGTGTGTGTGGCCGTTTGGTATGTGTGGGCACGTCAAAGTACAAAGGGCACTAAGCTGCATTTGAAGTTGGTGGAGGGCTTGTCTTGGACATGGTGTGAAAAGAGAACATGGTGGCTTTTTCTTCAAAATAATTAAAATAAAATAAGAATGAAGGTGGCCTTCTGGAAAGGTGGCGTGGAAGTTGGAGCTGCCGCCAGCGAGGTGCTTCTGGGAGCTGGCCAGCGCAGCAATGAGGACGTGGAGTAGGGGCTTCAGAAAGAAAAGGAGTGCGAGGACGGAAGTGGCTGGGGGTGTGTTTGTGTTTGGCTAACTGCAGCCACAGGCGCAAAGAAGCCAAGTGTGGGCTGAGGAGGCCGTGTGGTTGCAGTGGTGGGGGGTCTCGTTGCAGTGTAGGACAGCAGGGCTCGTGTGTTTTGGGTGGCTTGCTGCAGCCACCACAGGTGCATGGAGAGAAGTGTGGGCGAAGGGAGTTCGTCGTGTAGAGAGCTGGGAGACTCTCTGGGGGTCCAGTAGCGGGTAGGCTTGCTGGCGCAACAGGGAGAGAGACGTGAGAAGCATAGCTGGAAGACGAGAGAGGGCCGCTTTTGCGAAGGCTGCTGGGGGCGCTGCAGCAGAGCGAAAGGTGGAGGCGGCCATGTGTTCGCCATGTGAAGAGAGGTGGGGGGCTTTTAGGTGGACGTAGTCGCATGCTATATACAGGGGAGAGCAAAGGAGCTCTGAGAAGTGTGCAGCGCCGAATCTAAGAGGGAGAGGCGGTCTTGCTTTCAGGGGGGTTTTCAGACGGGCGTAACCATACAGGGTGGAGGACTCACTGGCTAGCTGAGAAGGCCGCCAGGGAGTCAAGGTGCAAGGCAAAATAGGTGGGTCAGAGGCTGGTGGATTCTGCAGGCGACGGCGACTGGAGACAGCAGAGAAGGCCACCTTGGGTGGTAGGAGACCGCCGCTGAGGTGACAGAGAAACAAGTGTGGAGTTCGCAGGCATGGCTGCTGGAGGGCTGGCGTGAGACTAACTGGCGTGTGGGAGACGCCTAGGTGCTGGTGTTGAGAAAAAGGTAGAGAAGCGGGCTGCCAACAGAGCAGAGGTTGAGAGCAGTGGCTGGGTTTTGGTTTTGCCTTGAGGACTGGCAGTGAGCTAGTGGTTTAGCAGAGAGGACTCAGCTGAGGTGCAGAGCAGAGAACAAAGAGGTCGGTTGCAGAGAACCAAGAGGGAACTGATTCGGAGCGACCAGGAGCTGGAGAGGGCTGATTGCGAGTGGGTGTTTGATGAAGCTGGTGTCCGGGATATCTTGGATATCCGCGATTCTGTAAAGATAAAGGTTTGATCTGAAATATAAGTCCTGTTCATGCACTTTGGTCTGGTGTTCAGGTGTGTTTGCATGCGTGTGTGGAAGTGTGGCATTCTATAAAGGCGTAAATAGCTTTACCGCTTCCATACCATCAACGTGTGAAGATTGCTGTGCTTAGCAGAGGCAACAGCTGGAGACATATTTGAAGGTGGCGGCTTGTGTGGCATGCGAAAGTTTTTTAAAAAAAAAGAAATTTCTGAATATTAAGCAGGAAATAAGGAGGCGCAGTATTTCAAACTGGGAAAATGCGATTTCTGGGCTGCAAAAAGGTGAGGTGCCCGATTCTCTTGCGGGAAAGGGATAATAACCAGCAAAACGGCACATACAAGGGGATAGGCAGAAATGGGGGAGAAGAAAAAAACTAGAGTTGAAAATTTGTAGAATATTTCATTTTGTGGGAATGACTTCTGTTCAAGCCTTGTAGGGATTTGAAATATAGAGGAAAGGAAGCACTATCGAATGAGATGATCTTCAAAAATCTTACAAAATACAAGGGAAATGATGAATTTGGCGCATACTGCAGTGAAGCAGAACGTGGAAAAGCGAAAATCATAATTTCGTTTTCTTTTTTTTACTCTGAGATAAGTAATATATTTGTTTGTTGTTACTTACGATTTGAAAAATCGTATAGCCTTGGAATATATTTCCCCTTAAAGTGTTTTTTTTTAAAACAAGAAGGCTTTTGAAAGTATATATGGTTTTGGAGAACCATGGAATAAAAAGGCACTTGATTTTGGATTGTTAGACATGGAGATTTTTTTTTGAAAATGTTGTACATGCGCCATGTGCCATCTTTTGCCTTGTGAGTTGTTGGAATCTGAAAGCAGGTTTTCAGGTGATCAAGAGACATTTTAAAATGATGGAATTGGCATTATATGGTACATGTGATGTAAATGGTCACATGTATATGGGAATCTTTTGAAGTTTGTGCTATGCCTACATGTGATATGTTTGAACCATTTGGAAAAAGAATCAGGAGATCTATGCTTAGAACTGGTCATGCTCTTGACACACAATTTTTATGTAATCATCAAGCTGAATTTGGGGATGTATTGAAGTGAATTGGCACATGTACATGTCATCAAAAATGGAAATCTCTTATGCTCCTTGGAGAGTTATGTGTGTGTATTTCCTTGTTGGGATTGGAAGCCACTCTCACAGCTAGAAGTCTCGCACTTTCCCAGCGACACCATCCACGTCACGACAACGTGCTTATCTTTAATTTCTTACATGGGATATGACATATTGATCGTCTCCAAATCTTCTTTCTTCTTGCGTCAATATGGCGATTAGGCTCGCTAATATTTGAGCATATTGGTGGAGCAGAATGTCAGCTCTATGATCTGTCGCCTTCGACGGTTAATCCTTGGTTGCAACAGGTGTTGAGGCCAGAGTGAGGAGCATTACCCCCCACCACACCTCCACTTATGGGAGACGACACACAAGCATAGAGGCAAGGTAATTGACCAGGAGCTTAGTGTGTAGCTGCTCCTACACGTGGTGAGTCCTCAGTCTCATGGCAGAGGAGCGTCTTACTGAAAGAAACATTGTGGAGCGGGTTGTCTTGTAGCCAAGGAGGAGGCTACACTTAGTCATCCTAGAGCTTATCAAGTCCTCTTAGATAAGGATTATCAAGTCCTCTTAGCTTATCAAGTCCTCTTAGATAAGGATTATCCATCATGTACATGTATATCCCATCATGCTTTTGTATCAACCAGTCTACATGCCATTTGTATCTATGACCTCATGTTTCTATGTATGACATCCACTAGTTGTATCACATTTTGTGTTATATATTGGACTACGTCTTTTGTGATTTTGTATTTCTATGAAGTTTTATATATAGGACTATGTCTTTTGTATTTTGTATTTTTATAAAGTTTCTACATGTAAGGTTCCATGCTATTCTTTGCATAGGGGATCCCTTGGGCACTATGCAAAAAATAGCGGGTGGGGCAATACACCGTCCTGCCCATCCGACGTCCGATCGTGATGAAACTTTACGAGTGGAGGGGTATTATCCCCAAAAATGCGCTTGGAATGTTTCACCCACATCGGACACCATATGATAATAATGCCCCACCCAAACCCGCTATTTTTTGCAGAGACCCATTAGACACTGCAAAAAAGTAGCCGGTGGCAACACACCGTCCACCCATCCGGCATCAGATGGTGGTGGAACTTTTTAAGTGGAAAGTTAGCAGTCCCATGGACCTATTCACAAAGTTTCACATGCATCGGACATCGTATGATGATGACTCCCCACCCAAACCCGCTATTTTTAAGCATAGGGGACCCCTTGGGTCCTATTTTTAAGCATAGGGGACCCCTTGGGTCCTATGCAAAAAATAGCGGGTGGCAACACACCGTCCCACCCATCCGGCATTTGATGGTGGTGAAACTTTGCGAGTAGAGGTGTAGAAGCCCCATGGCTCCACTCTCAAAGTTTCACCCACATCGGACACCGTACGATAATGATGACCCACCCAAACCTGCTATTTTTTGCATAGGGGACCCTTGGGCACTATGCAAAAAATAGCGGGTGGCACCGTACTATCCCACCCATCAGTTGTCCGATGGTGGTAAAACTTTGTGAGTGCAAGGATAGCAATCACATGGACTCTCTCACAAAGTTTCACCTGCATCGGACGTTGTATGATAATGATGTCCCACCCAAACCCACTATTTTTTGCATAAGAGACCCTTTTTGGACACTATGCAAAAAATAGCATGTGGCAACACAACATCCCGCCCACCCAGTGACCGACGGTGGTGAAACTTTGCAAGTAGAGCCAAACTCGCTATTTTTTTTATAGAGGACCCCTTGGGCACTATGTGAAAAAATAGCGGGTGGCAGCACACCGTCCCGCCCATCCGATGTCCAATAGTGGTGAAACTTTTCGAGTAGAGGGGTAGAAACCCTAGATGAGCCCACTCATAAAGTTTCACCCCCCGCACCGAACAATGTATGATAATGATGTCCCACCCAAGCCCACTATTTTTGGCATAGGGCACCCCTTTGGCACTATGCAAAGAAATAGTGGATGGCAGCACACCATCGTGCTCACCCAGTGTTCGTCGATGGTGGTGGTGAAAATTTGTGAGTGGAGGGGTAGAAGCCCCATGGACCCACTCACAAAGTTTCACCCACATCACACACAGTATGATAATGATACCCTACCCAAACCCGCTATTTTTTGCATAGAGGACCCCTTGGGGAGTATGCAAAAAAATAGCAGATGGCAACACACCATCCCACCCCTTACGGAATCTGATGGTAGTGAAACTTTGCGAGTGCGGGGTTAGCAAGCCCATGAACCTACTCGTCGTCGCAAAGTTCTACCCACATCGAATACCATATGATAATGATGCCCCACCCAAACCCACTATTTTTTGCATAGGGGACCCTTTGTGCACTATGCAAAAAATAGCAGGTGGCAACACAAACTTTCCGAGTAGAGGTGTAGAAGCCCCATGGACTCACTCACAACATATTATAATTCAATTTAATTCATATATTATTAATTCAATTTTCATATCTTGCCCGATATATGTTAAATAAATTTACGTATCTCGCTCGAGATATGTTAAATAAATTTTCATATCTTACCTAAGAAACATTTTATCAATTGTCATATTTCACCGAGATATAAACATACATACTGAGTTGGCATGGCACCATGACCGGCAGGCAATCTAGTCAGCAGCTACACCTATCTCGCCGTGCCCGAGATACATTGAGATGCTGACTAGATTGCTCGATCATGATGCCATGTATCTTGCTCAAAATATTGTGTGGCTTATTTTCAAAAACCTACATGGCCGACACATATGTCAATCGAGATATGTGACTCGCGACAGCTTGGTAGTGTGTGATTGGTCATTTTTAACTCGCCCGAAATACCCCGAACATGGATCGGGAGGCTCAAAAATGTCCCACTTCATGCCAAACCATCACAAAGTAGTCAGCTTATCATGCTACTACCCTGTGCCTGCACATGTTTTGATGGGGAATTGGAAGCAAATCTATTACTATCTCCAAAACAACCCTCGTATCCACCTCCACTAGAGCAAATACCCCACTAGAGCGAAGAGAAGAGGCAGACCTCCTATTTGACAAGGTCATGGTACGAGGTCGTGGACTAGGTGTCATAGAAGAGAGTGGAGTGGCTTGGTTGCAACCTCCACGTGAATGTTAAGATATCGAGCTCATCTAGTGAGGTGGTGGACACTGGACCCGCCTGGGGGATAGGCCCCACACTTACACCACTGGCATGGTTGGTGAGATCATGGGTGATATGCGGCCAGTGGGAAGACAAGCTATAGCGCCAACTCGTTTAGTAGGGTTCACACTATAGAGAACCCTAGTATGTATTTGGTTGAGTACCTTTTCATATTGTATGTACTCTTATCTTTGTATATGGTGTGTTGAGTGTTGTGTGAAGAAGAAGAAGATTTTCAGCCTCTCACCTTGTGTGTTCTCTTTTAGGGTTTTGTGAGTGTGTGTGTGTGCTTGCAAGAGCTCAAGCTCTCTTCTCCCCTGCATCTTTTCATGGTATCAGATTCTAGTTCATGCTAAGGGCTGAGCTGCAAGCAAGAGAAGCACAGGAATGGTACGAGGGTAAGAGCTTCATCTACTCTTCCCTATTTGTGTTGGTGCTACACCCTTGTCGTAATGCTCTACGGGAGGCACCGATAAACGATCTCTGATTAAGGAGATTTCTTCACAGGAGTAAAGCTATAGGGCAACTATTTTGTCCTATAAAATGATATTTTTTGGGCCGAAAATGCGTTTCGGGCCCGTTAGGACCTCTATTTTTCGAAAAGCAAGTGATTTCAAGCACTACGGGTAAGCCATCGATTCTATGCAAAACTCTATTTTAAGAACTACACGAAGACAGATTGGTTGTGTAGACATTATGTGTACTGCAAGGAGGACAAACAGTTGCCATTGGGTGTATGCACATTGAGGTCACTAGTTGTGACATCTGAGTGTAGTACAGTACCGCTATAAAAAATACAGCAGTTTGTGCAGGACAAACCAGAGTCTTGATTCTGGTAAATTTGTGTGCCTGGCAAGATGTCAAATGATGGCATGAACCAAATTGTTGCTGAGAAGCTTAACAAGAACAACTTCCATGCTTGGAGGTTCAGGTTGACAAATTTCCTAATGGGAAAGGGTTACTGGGACTACATCGAAAGTGAGCAACACCATATTAGTGAATTTGGGAATTTCCCAATTCCCATTTTTGAATACTTAAAAAAGGGGACATGGATAACATGTTTGTAAGTTTCTCAAAACCCTATCATATGACCTATCGTTGGAAAGCGCTTGAAAAATGGAATCTAAAGAGCTATAAAGCGCTCATTTTGGATTAGTGGTGTTCAAGTTATGGTTAATCCAAACTTTTGACCACGTGTCCCAAACTTGTGGGAAATTCCCATATTTCCCAATATGGTGTTGAGCATGAAGAGGCATCGGAGATACGGAGATCAATCCGACTACTGCAGATGTGAAAGAGTTCAAGGATTGGAACCAAGGAGCCAGAAAAGTTATGTATTGGCTCTCTATCAGTATACAGGACACATGATTGGCATATAGGATGCCAAGTCCCCCAAGGAGGTGTGGGACACCTTGGTAAAACTCTATGAAACGAATACCAAGGCATAAAAGATACAGCTGAAGAATGAACTTTATACTATGGAGAAAAAGAGTATGAATGACTATGCATTGAAGATCAAGGGTATTGTGGAATCCCTTGCATCTATTGGTGTTTCAGTAGATGATGATGATAAGATGGAAGTCTATCTACGTGGTCTCGGGCCACAATACAAGGCGTTCAAGACGTCTATTCAGACTCGAGAAAACATTCCCAATTTCACAGATTTGGTGTCTATGTTGATTATAGAGGAGAAGAGCTTGGGTGAAGACCAAGAGTCTTCACAAAACAAAAACAGTTTAGAGCAATAGGCCTTCTACACAAGTTCAGAAAGAGGACGTGGTAGAGGAGGCCGTGGATGCGGCCAAGGAGGTGGTCGAACAGGTAATCAAAATTATGGCCAGCAGCAACAACAACAACAGTCCCCCATAATTCACAATAACAACAACACGCAGGTGGTGGAAGAGGCCAATTCAGAGGGAGGGGGAGTCAAAGAGGTCGTGGAAATTGGCAAAGGCAGTATAATGATACACGTGGATGCTTTTATTTGTGGTGATAAGCCTGGATATGTGGTGATAAGCCTGGATATGTGCAAGTAGATTGTTAGAAGAAAAGCAGGCTCACATGCAAAATGGAAAATTGCAAAAAAATAACTATGCATCCTTGAGCAGAAACAATGAGGATAATGATTTGTTATGCAGTATGTCGTTAATGCCATGTCTGAAAATGTTGAAGCAGCACATAAAGATGATGTATGGTACGTTGATTCAGGTGCTTCGAACCACATGACAAGTCATGGGGAGTGGTTCAAGGAGATGAAAAACCTTGAAAGACGAGGTTTTGTGGAAACAGGGAATGACACTGTTCATCCAATCGCCCATGTTGGAGATATGCCATTGTCTATGTAGGATGGCAAAGTGAAGTACCTTGCAGATGTACTTCATGTTCCGAACATAACAAAGAATCTTGTTTCAGTTGGCCAGATGATTGAGCAAGGTTTGCAAGTTTGGTTTAACCTTGATGGTTGTTATGTTGAAGACTTTAAAGACAAGTGCAGGTTGGTTGCAAAAGGCAACAGAGTGGGCAGAATGTTTACATTGAATGTAAACATGCTTGAAGTGAGTGCTGCGATGTTTGCAAATGGTTCAAGAATTGTTGCAGACACAGACATTTGGCATAAAAGAATTGGACATGTGAATGTGCAGAGAATGAAGTCTATGGAGACTAAAGGAATTGTGACAAGGCTGTCAAAGTTTAAAGTTGAAGGTATGCAGAAAATATGTGAAGCATACCAATTTGGAAAGCAAACAAAGTATGTATTTCCACGTGACAGAAATGCACTAGATGTTGTGCATTCATATGTATGGGATCCTACGAAGACCATGTCTATGGGAGGCTGCAGGTATTATGTGACATTTATTGATGACCACACAAGAAAAGTGTGGGTATACTTCATGAAGGAGAAGAGTGAGGTGTTCACTCATTTTAGAACTTCAGAGTTATGGTTGAAAAGCAAACAAGGAAACATGTAAAGTGCCTAAGGTCAGATGGAGGGCGAGAGTACTTCTCCAATGAGTTCTTTGAATTTTTGCAAAAGAATGGTATTCAAAGACAGTTTACATGTAGATATAGTTTACATGCAGATACACTTCACAGCAAAATGGAGTTGCTGAGTGGAAAAACAGGCACTTACAGCCATACATGATGTAACTCTAGAGGAGAGGTTTACTGGGGCAGAAAACCTGATTTATCTCATCTGAAAGTCTTTGGATGCATTGCATATGTGCATGTGCCAGATGAGCTGAGAACTAAGCTGGATCCAAAAGCTGAAAAATGTGTGTTTATTGGGTGAGCAAAAGGGATACAGGTGTTATAACCCGGCTACACATGAGTTGAGAGTAAGCAGGGATGTTGTTTTTTATGAGATGAGCAACTGGTATGCTGCTGAAAAAGAAGCTGTTGGGGCTGATGTGAGTGGAAATGTGGTTGCACAGAATGCAACCACATGAGAAACTGGTATGCTGCTGAAAAAGAAGCTGTTGGGGCTGATGTGAGTGGAAATGTGGTTGCACAGAATGCAAGTTAGCAATCACAGTCTTTGAGTGGACCAAGAGAGTCCTCATCTAGTGGTTTAGTTGATAGACCATGGAGTGGTAGGCTGCGTCATAATACCAGTCCTACAAATGTGATTAGTACATCACATAAAGGCAAAGAGAAAGTAGTTGAGCCCCTTAGTATGCCTGACATTTCTGCAGGGCCTTCTCATGTTGATGGAGAGTCTAGTGGCTCAGAGATGAGCCTTGATGAGGATCTTGGGATACCAGCTATGAGAACACCTGGTGTAAAGAAGGCTATGGAAGCCATGAATGCAAAGCTGTGAAGATCTGGGAGAGTGAAGAATCCTGTGCAGAGGTTTACCTATGATGGTTACGTGGCACATCACTATGCATACATGGCAAAAGTTGTGCAGGTTGTAGAGCCCACATGCATTGATGAGGCTGTTGGAAATTGGGAGAAAGCTATGGATGAGGAGATGGATGCACTATATGGAAATGAGACTTGGGATTTAGTGCAGTTGCGTGAAGGCAAGAAAGCCATTGGATGCAAGTGGGTATTAAAAGTAAAACATAAAAGTGATGGAAGCATACGCAGGTACAAGGCTAGATTTGTAAGATCCCTGTTCCCACCGACGAACGGATTCAGGATACTAGCAGCGGAAGTAGCACTTCTCGCATGGGACAGGGGTCCCACATTCGGGGCCTCACCCACGGATATCCGGATAAGAGACTAATCCGTCGGTTGTTCCAAAATCGAACCCGAAAAAAACTTCCTTTACCGGAAAGCACGGGCGATTCCACCAGGAAAAATTTTTACTCTAATGTAGTCAAGAACATTTCTGATCAAGCTCATCCAATTGCACCTATAAAGATACTCGGTCAGATCAAGGAAGAAACTTGCACTTGGATCATTGGGATCAACGCTTTTTTCCCCATCAAGGAGGCACAGCCATTTATTCCTATCCATAGAACAATTACTATCCGGGATTTACTTTATCTATCGTAAATAACAAAAGTTGAGTCTCGATTTACGGATCCATCAATCCAGCCTAACCCCATCCAGTCCCATGGGTTAGCCAACCGCCCAACCATTGTAGTGATGGGATCCAATTGAGAATTTGGTTAGGTTTTGTCCGGGGTACCAAGGAAAAGAGTTCCAAGGCCCCCTAGCCGGAAGTTCATGCAAAAATAAAACTAGTCACACCACTTACACACCCAATATGAAATTGCCTTTTCACAGATTCAACCAGTTTTAAAACAATCCTTTAATAAAACCATAGTATCAGTGATCACCATCTTCCAATTTATCCGGTTGATTCAATTCATCAGAGTATCTATGGCATCATTGGCAACTAGAACGCTCACCACCTGTCCACTCAAGGGCCGTTTCTATAGTTCCTAGCCCGTAATACTCGGCAATATAATCACTTATCAAGATGGAATCTCGTTGAAGATCAGCAAGATCAACCAACAGATCCATATAAAAAGAGCCATGGACTCATCCGTTGAGGACCAGCAAGGGCAGTCAACCAGATCCATGCCCGGTTTCAGAAAACAACTCTTACTCCTTGTTCCAATATCTTCCTCGATGCACGCGTGGGTATCCTGGGCGACCTAGAGCCCGAGCACCGTATGGTCAGCACCCTCTAGGATCCTTCGCAGGTGACCTAGCGCTTCACTCATAGGCCGCTTCCTTGGCCCCTCATCCACCGTACCGGAAGCTCACCATTTTAATCGCACCGAGGCTGGTCAAGACCTCGGCCGACCTTGCTACACGAGACGTCCTCCATTGACTCTCCGTC
This sequence comes from Cibotium barometz, assembly GCF_041138505.1. Classification (NCBI taxonomy): domain Eukaryota; kingdom Viridiplantae; phylum Streptophyta; class Polypodiopsida; order Cyatheales; family Cibotiaceae; genus Cibotium; species Cibotium barometz. Next base: position 47,130,429 of record NC_141083.1, read on the forward strand.
AACAGTTGTAACTTTATCAGTTAGGTCTCCACGACCTTAATCACAAGATGGTCAAAATGCTTTCCCAGCATTCTTGACATAAAACAATCATTTACAAACAGCATTTACAAACAGTCACAAAATACAGTTTCTATATTAACTCTCATTTTTCCACATTATCCCTCATCAATCCACATTGCTTATTCCACATTCCAGTTATATGTGTACTCATCCCATCACATCATTTTCCATCTCATCACTTCAGATTCCTTCACATCACATGTCATATATTCACATCCATACATATATCCACATCCACATGCACATTCACATCCATACATCCACATCTACATCCATACATCTATTTTCACATCCACATCTACATGCACATTCATGCATCCTCATCCATACATCCACATCTACATGCACATTCACATCCATACATCCACATCTATATGCGTACATTCACATCTACATGCATACATCCACATCTCTATGCATACACCCACATCCACATTCACATTCACCTCCATACATCTACATCTACATGCATACATCCACCTCCACATTCACATCCACATCTATACATCTACATCTACATGCATACATCCACCTCCACATTCACATCCACATCTATACATCTACATCTACATGCATACATCCACATCTACATCTACATGCATACATCCACATGCATACATCCACATCTATACATCTACATCTACATGCATCCATCCACATCTCCATTTACATCCACATCTATACATCTACTTCTACATGCATACATCCACATCTCCATGCATACATCCACCTCTACATTCACATTCACATCCATACATCTACGTCTACATGCATACATCCACCTCCACATTCACATCCACATCTATACATCTACATCTACATCTATACATGCATACATCTATACATCTACATGCATACATCTATACATCTATACATCTACATCTACATCTACATGCATACATCCACATCTCCATTCACATCCACATCTATACATCTATATCTACATGCATACATCCACATCTCCAATCACATCCATGTCTATACATCTATATCTACGTGCATACATCCACATCTCCATGCATACATCCACATCCACATTCACACTCACATCCATACATCTACATCTACATGCATATATTCACCTCCACATTCACATCCACATCTATACATCTACATCTACATGCATACATCCACATCTATACATCTACATCTATATGCATACATCCACATCTATACATCTACATCTACATACATACATCCACATCTCCATGCTTACATCCACATCCACATTCACACTCACATCCATACATCTACATCTACATGCAAACATCCACATCTCCATGCATACATCCACATCCACATTCACACTCACATCCACATCCACATCCACATCCACATTCACACTCACATCCATACATCTACATCTACATGCAAACATCCACATCTCCATGCATAATAAAATTCTTTTAATTAATCTAGGATGATAGTTCCTAGAATATGGTAGGAAATCCTCTTTTCATGCTTTGAATGAAATTATTTTATGTGTATATTTTTATAAAATTTTACCATAGCTCCGCTACTATAACTAATAAATCTCAATTAATTTAAAAGATAGGTTATCTTTAAGGAAATGATTAGAATGATCCCTAATTGGATCATTAACCCTTAATGGATTTAAAAATAATATCATAAACTATAAGCATAGATAAAAAAAATATTAATTTATTCTCAAGCATAGATTAATCTTGGATTAAGAAGAAGCTTTATGAAAAGCTTCATTTGGATTGAGAATGGGTCATGAGTATGACCATTTCTTAAGTGAGAGAGAGAAAAAAAACTATTAGAATTAAACATAAATGAAAATTTATGTAATTCTTTACTATTATTAATTAATTAACTTCAATAACATTTCAAAAACCATACCAATTAAGCTTCTCAAGCTTGAGAGAGGTTGAGAAGAGAGAATCATTGAGAAATTATAGAAAAGATCAAAATTCACTATACTTACCTTACAATTTGCTTGATTCTTTGTTCACGGTAGAGGCCCCCAACCAATCAATTGGTTTAGTATGTTGATGGAGCCACCAACGGGGATTTAAGAAAGAGAGAAGTGTCAAAAACTAGTGAATTATTAAAGAATTCATAGTTCTTGGCTTAGGTGGAGTAGAGTAACAATGCATAAGACACTATATTTTTTTCAACAAGGGGAGGCTTCTATTTATAGGAAAAATTGAGCTCCTAACCAAACAAACTGTTTTTAGAATTTTTCAAGTCAGTTTGGTTGAATTTGGACTAGATTTGGACCTAGTTTGGTTACTTTTTGATTCGGTTTGATTCCATTTTGATTTGGTTTGGTTCAAGAGAGATGAGAGATAAAAATATCACATTATTTTTTAGTTTAAAACTCATTCAAGCATGTGAATTATGCACCTCCTTTAAAAAACTCCCCATCCTTACATATGTGTCAAAATGGAATGATTATACCCAAAATATCTCATATTTTTAATATTGCTCATAGTTTTTTACTAATAAACCTTGTACATTTTCAACTCTTCATCTTATGTGAGCATTTACTCATTTTTGGATACTCAATTTATCTCATTTTTTTTATATTACTCATAGATTTTTACTAATAAACCTTGTACATTTTCAACTCTTCATCTTATGTGAGCATTTACTCATTTTTGGATACTCAATTTATCTCATTTTTTTGATATTACTCATAGTTTTTTACTAGTAAACCTTGTACATTTTCAACTCTTTATCTTATGTGAGCATTTACTCATCTTTGGGTATCTTCTTTTACAAATAGGATTTATCTCCTCCCGACACATGGATTGATGCTATTGGCCCATAGGAACCTTAATTGGACCATAATCCAAAAATTTCTGAAAATCTAGACCCTTAGACTAAGGTTCTTTATACCTATTTCCAATTAATTCCAATTGCACATTGGAAAATTCTTTTTGAATTTCTATTTCAAGGGAATTCATTTTAATAAGGTGAGATATTTTTCTATCCAAAAATATTCAAAATCTAAATATTCTCTCTCTAGGTTAAAACAATTAGAAACAAGGTCTTTATATTTCTGAAGAGGAATTGATTACAGGGGAAGATACTAGACATCAAAAGGGGGGAGGAATCTTACATTCTACCCCACTTAAAAAACGTGAGATGTCCTCATCTCGCAACTTGGGATAATTTCGCAAGATGCACGAATAAAGATTAACCACCAAGAAAAGTCTCAAAGAGAGTAAGATTCAAGACAAGAACAAGATTTAAACTTTATTCATTCTTGGAACATATACAGTAAAGATAGAAGAACTCTTTACACTTCCATAAGCCCGTCCATCATATAATCACAAAAGCAGCACTCACAAGGTGCGCATGTATAAGGTAACTCATCTATGGGAATAATTCTGTTGGTTATTGCCGCACCTATCTCAGTGGTATGAGGTGATCTAACAAAAGGACCTCTGAGAGGTAAGCCAAAAACGGGTAAAGGCATATCTTCTCATGAGGAAGAAAACACGCCAGTAAGAAGACTTACTCAGAAAACCCAAGATGCCTTGATCTCATGATGCAGTAGTATCGGGGACCCAAACCCAAAGCTTCAATAACCATGGCCAAGAAGACATTGTTACGAAAGTGCTGCTGACCCCAGGGTGTTACCCTAGTTATGTTTTGATAGGTCCGCCATTTGGTCTGAGCTACAGAAGTTCCTAGGTGAGGAAAAAGTGAGCGCTCATACTGTTCTATAAAGTCTTTCTTCACAGACTCTCTTGCGTCTTGAAGATGAGAAATCATCATGGATAAAACTAATTCCTGTTGCCAAGCCATGAAGGAGATTAAGAAGAAGGGAGATCGATGGAAGTAAGATTACTGTGAGCGATAAGTAAAAGTTACGACTTATATAAAGGAAGGAGCTAGCGTAACTTAGAAGCCAACGGTAACTTGTCACTGAAGTTTTACCGTCTTTCTATGATTTGGGTTTGGCACATATTTCTATGAAATACATTAAGAACTTTGAGATGAGGGGATAAAAGAAGTTCGTAGGCTAAGTCACCTACTTTCATTGAATTCAGATATAAGGCTCACAATATCTGGGGGATAACTTCTTATACTCCCCAAGAGATAAAGAACTTTTGGGCCGTACTCGAATGAAAACCAAAACCTTGGTATCCAAAACACCGATTCTCACTTCTGAACTCATTGTTCTAAATCCTTAAAATAGGTGGGACTCCTGAGAAGTATTCTAGAGAAAGGGTCTTCCTTTTTTTAAACAGAAACTTTCTTTTATTTTAGAGAGGGAATAATTATAAGATCAGAAATGGAGATTCTTACTCCTGTACACCTCGAAGGTTGGGGAGGAATCTTACATTCTACCCCACTTAAAAAAGTGCGAGATGTCCTCATCTCGTAAGGTAGAGGACAGCTCTTTTTCTTAAGATCCAATTTTATTCTGGGGTTCCTTATATTCTGGTCAACCCAACAGAACACTGGGATAAATATCCCTTATATAGAACTCATCATTAAATAACAATTCATTCAGATCATATCATTCATATCTTTAACATGATAATGGTCCATTAGACCGAAAAGTTTCCTTCGAAACATTCCTCCACAGAAATTTCAGTTAAGCAAGTTCTCAATTTGACATCCCTTAACTTGATCTACCGATCAAGTATTAACAATAGCAATCTGACAGCACAACCCACTAATCTCATAGTGATTTGCTGAATTCATTATCATCATTCTAGTTATGAATATCATCACAGGGACTCGTCCCATTCCTCATCATTGTGGTTTCATTATATTTCAACTAAATTTCAAAAGTCATCATTTTTCAATCAGAATTTTCAATCAGAATCCAAATCAATTCATCAATTCTCAAACAGAATTAAAAATCATATCAACCACATTCGAAATCATCATCTAGATAGCATTAACGCTTATAATTTCAAGTCTTAGATTTACTCGTATATACTGTCAGTAAAGAGCTGCAGTTATACTCTCGGTATATACGGATAGTCACGGCCCTTGGAATTATAAGGTAAATACCATCATGTCTAGGCCTCAAGCAAGTCAGGGATTCTATATAATTGCGATATTTCCATCTAAAGACCCAATTACCAAATTACGAATTTCAGTTTGAATATCAAATTGTATGAATTATATCACACAATTACAACCTTTTTGTGTTTCTTGATAAATTTTTGACATATTTGGTTTCTCAGTTGATCTTTATTAGCCAAATGCTCTGATACCAACTGTAAGATCCCTGTTCCCACCGAGCAACGGATTCAGGATACTAGCAGTGGAAGTAGCACTTCTCGCGCGGGACAGGGGTCCCACATTCGGGGCCTCACCCATGGATATCCAGATAACAGACTAATCTGTCGGTTGTTCCAAAACCGAACCCGAAAAAAACTTCCTTTACCGGAAAGCACGGGCGATTCCACCAGGAAAACTTTTTACTCTAACATAGTCAAGAACATTTCTGATCAAGCTGATCCAATTGCACCTATAAAGATACTCGGTCAGATCAAGGAAGAAACTTGCACTTGGATCATTGGGATCAATGCTTTTTTCCCCATCAAGAAGGCACAGCCGTTGATTCCTATCCATAGAACAATTACTATCTGGGATTTACTTTATCTATCGTAAATAACAAAAGTTGAGTCTCGATTTATGGATCCATCAGTCCAGCCTAACCCCATCTAGTCCCATGGGTTAGCCAATTGCCCAACCACTGTAGTGATGGGATCCAATTGAGAATTTGGTTAGGTTTTGTCGCGGGCCACATGCACATTCACATCTTTCACATCCATACATATATCCACATCCACATCCACATGCACATTCACATCTATACATCCACATCTACATCCATACATCTATTTTCACATCCACATCTACATGCACATTCATGCATCCTCATCCATACATCCACATCTACATGCACATTCACATCCATACATCCACATCTATATGCGTACATTCACATCTACATGCATACATCCACATCTCTATGCATACACCCACATCCACATTCACATTCACCTCCATACATCTACATCTACATGCATACATCCACCTCCACATTCACATCCACATCTATACATCTACATCTACGTGCATACATCCACCTCCACATTCACATCCACATCTATACATCTACATCTACATGCATACATCCACATATCCATTCACATCCACATATCCATTCACATCCACATCTATACATCTACATCTACATGCATCCATCCACATCTCCATTTACATCCACATCTATACATCTACTTCTACATGCATACATCCACATCTCCATGCATACATCCACCTCCACATTCACATTCACATCCATACATCTACGTCTGCATGCATACATCCACCTCCACATTCACATCCACATCTATACATCTACATCTACATGCATACATCCACATCTCCATTCACATCCACATCTATACATCTACATCTACATGCATACATCCACATCTCCAATCACATCCATGTCTATACATCTACATCTACGTGCATACATCCACATCTCCATGCATACATCCACATCCACATTCACACTCACATCCATACATCTACGTCTACATGCGTACATCCACCTCCACATTCACATCTATACATCTACATCTATACATCTACGTCTACATGCATACATCCACCTCCACATTCACATCTATACATCTACATCTACATGCATACATCCACATCTCCATTCACATCCACATCTATACATCTACATCTACATGCATACATCCACATCTATACATCTACATCTACATGCATACATCCACATCTCCATGCATACATCCACATCCACATTCACACTCACATCCATACATCTACATCTACATGCAAACATCCACATCTCCATGCATAATAAAATTCTTTTAATTAATCTAGGATGATAGTTCCTAGAATATGGTAGGAAATCCTCTTTTCATGCTTTGAATGAAATTATTTTATGTGTATATTTTTATAAAATTTTACCATAGCTCTGCTACTATAACTAATAAATCTCAATTAATTTAAAAGATAGGTTATCTTTAAGGGAATGATTAGAATGATCCCTAATTGGATCATTAACCCTTAATGGATTAAAAAAAATAATCATAAACTAAAAGCATAGATAAAAAAACTATTAATTTATTCTCAAGCATAGATTAATCTTGGATTAAGAAGAAGCTTTATGAAAAGCTTCGTTTGGATTGAGAATGGGTCATGAGTATGACCATTTCTTAAGTGAGAGAGAGAGAAAAAAACCATTAGAATTAAACATAAATGGAAATTTATGTAATTCTTTACTATTATTAATTAATTAACTTCAATAGCATTTCAAAAACCATACCAATTAAGCTTCTCAAGCTTGAGAGGGGTTGAGAAGAGAGAATCATTGAGAAATTATAGAAAAGATCAAAATTCACTATACTTACCTTATAATTTGCTTGATTCTTTGTTCACGGTAGAGGCCCCCAACCAATCAATTGGTTTAGTATGTTGATGGAGCCACCAATGGGGATTTAAGAAAGAGAGAAGTGTCAAAAACTAGTGAATTATTAAAGAATTCATAGTTCTTGGCTTAGGTGGAGTAGAGTAACAATGCATAAGACACTATATTTTTTTCAACAAGGGGAGGCTTCTATTTATAGGAAAGATTGAGCTCCTAACCAAACAAACTGATTCTAGAATTTTCCAAGTCAATTTGGTTGAATTTGGACTAGATTGTGATCTAGTTTGGTTACTTTTTGATTCGGTTTGGTTCCATTTTGATTTGGTTTGGTTCAAGAGAGATGAGAGATAAAAATATCACATTATTTTTGAGTTTAAAACTCATTTAAGCATGTGAAATATGCACCTCCTTTAAAAAACTCCCCTTCCTTACATATGTGTCAAAATGGAATGATTATACCCAAAATATCTCATATTTTTAATATTGCTCATAGTTTTTTACTAATAAACCTTGTACATTTTCAACTCTTCATCTTATGTGAGAATTTACTCATTTTTGGATACTCAATTTATCTAATTTTTTTTATATTACTCATAGATTTTTACTAATAAACCTTGTACATTTTCAACTCTTCATCTTATGTGAGTATTTACTCATTTTTGGATACTCAATTTATCTCATTTTTTTGATATTACTCATAGTTTTTTACTAGTAAACCTTGTACATGTTCAACTCTTCATCTTATGTGAGCATTTACTCATTTTTAGGTATCTTCTTTTACAAATAGGATTTATCTCCTCCCTACACATGGATTGATGCTATTGGCCCATAGGAACCTTAATTGGATCATAATCCAAAATTTTTTGAAAATCTAGACCCTTAGACTAAGGTTCTTTATACCTATTTCCAATTAATTCCAATTGCACATTGGAAAATTCTTTCTAAATTTCTGTTTCAAGGGAATTCATTTTAATAAGGTGAGATATTTTTCTATCCAAAAATATTCAAAATCTGAATATTCTCTCTAGAGAATATCTCTCTAGGTTAAAACAGTTAGAAACAAGGTCTTTATATTTCTGAAGAGGGATTGATTACAGGGGAAGATACTAGACATCAAAAGGGAGTTGGGGGAGGAATCTTACAAGATTGGTAGCCAAAGGATACGCGCAGACATATGGCATTGATTATGAGGAAACTTTCAGCCCAGTTGCCAAGATGGCAACAGTGAGAGTTGTAATAGCAGTGGCTGCGTCAAAGCAATGGTCTTTACATCAGATGGATGTAAAGAATGCATTCTTGCATGGGGATTTGCAGGAAGAGGTGTATATGTTGCAGCCACCTGGTTATGAGGATGTGAGTCACCCCGAGCATGTTTGCAGGTTGAAGAAAGCCTTGTATGGCTTAAAACAAGCACCAAGAGCATGGTCTGACAAGATTTTTGAATATCTTGTCACTATTGGCTTTCATGTAGCCAATGCAGATTTCTCGCTCTATGTGAGACATAGTGATAGAGGGGTTGTGCTTGTCACTATTGGCTTTCATGTAGCCAATGCAGATTTCTCACTCTATGTGAGACATAGTGATAGAGCGATTGTGCTTATTGTCATCTATGTAGATGACCTGATCATTGATGCAGAGATCTTTGATGTAAAAATCTTGCTTAGATAGAAGTTTGAGATAAAGGATCTGGGGGAGCTCAGATATTTCTTGGGCATTGAGGTGATTAGGTCACTGCATGGTATTGGATTACTGCAGAGACAGTATGGCTTGGACATGTTGTCCAAGTATGGTATGATAGGCTGTAAGCCCATCTCGGTGCCATTGGATCAGAATGGCAAGTTCAGTGCTTAGACAGAAGTTTGAGATGAAGGATCTGGGGGAGCTCAGATATTTCTTGGGCATTGAGGTGATTAAGTCACCGCATGGTATTGGATTACTACATAGACAGTATGTCTTGGACATGTTGTCCAAGTATGGTATGATAGGCTATAAGCCCATCTCAGTGCCATTGGATCAGAATGGCAAGTTGAGTGCAGATTTAGGAGGATCCTACTATGAATAGACGCATAGTAGGAAGCTTGATCTACATGACGATCACCACGCCATATTTGAGCTATGCTGTTGGGTTGGTGAGTCAGTTTATGCAGGTTCCTCAGAAGCCGCATTTGGATGCATTGAGACGCATACTGAGGTATATGAGGTCTACTTTGCATAGTGGACTATTTTATGAAACTGGGACAGAGATATGTATACATGGGTACATGATGCTGATTGGGCTAGTAGTATCTCAGATAGAAGATCTACTAGTGGCTTCATGTTTTCTTTGGGGAGTGTTGCTGTGACTTGGAGTGCAAGAAGCAGCCTACAGTTGCTCTATCCAGTATAGAGGCCGAGTACAGAGATGTTGCTATGGCATCATCATGTGAGGTAGCTTGATTAAGAAAGCTACTTTGCAGATTTGGGTCTATCAGTGTGGATAGACAAGTTTTCATTTTTTGTGACAACATTAGCAGTATACAGTTGGCCAGGAACCCAGTTTTTCATGCTCGCACACAAGAAGCATATAGAGGTCCACTACCATTTTGTCACAGAGAAGGTTTTGGCAGGAGACATTGACCTTGTTTATGTCAGCACACAGGATCAGGTCGCTGACATCTTCACCAAAGTATTGGGTACAGAGAAGCTCTGCAAATTCAGGGCTTCGCTTGGTGTACATGAGATGGAGTTGAGCTCGAGGAGGAGTGTTGACTCTATCGAGCTCATCTAGTGAGGCGGTGGACACTGATGACCTGCCTGGGGGGATAGGCCCCACACTTACACCACTAGCATGGTTGGTGAGATCATGGGTGATATGCGACCAGTGGGATGACAGGCTGTGTGATAGCCATTCTAGAGACTGGCATAGTTATAGCGTCAGCTCATTTAGTTGGGTTCACACTATAGAGAACCCTAGTATGTATTTGGTTGAGTACCTTTTCATATTGTGTGTACTCTTATCTTTGTCATTAGGAACTCAATGGAGTCTTTTTGGGCCCTTTAATTTGCCATGAGGTTATGGAAACGTTTAACTTTTTGATAAATAGGAGCCCGCCATGTAAGCAAAAACCAATGGTTTGTAAGAGAGGTGTAAGAGTGGTCAAAGGGTGCACTTTTTCTCCCAAAAAGGGGGAGGGGGCGATTTTACAATTTTCGGACCTCCATAACTTCTACATACAAGCTCCGATTTGAGCGGAGATTACAGATCCATGATCTACACATCAAGAGCTTTCCATAGATATGTTACATGATATGGTTTTATCCGCTAGATTTTAAATTCCATTTTTCCCCCAAAATTCAAATTCGAATAAAGTAGCCGTTTTGAAGCTTCTAATTAGAAAACGTTTCTTCTTAAGAGAAAAGGTTTGACTCCCTTAAACTGCCAAATAAAAGGGCCCAAGAAGACTCCATTGAGTTCCTAATGATATGGTGTGTTGAGTGTTGTGTGAAGAAGAAGAAGATTTTCAGCCTCTCACCTTGTGTGTTCTCTTTTAGGGTTTTGTGAGTGTGTGTGTTGCAAGAGCTCAAGCTCTCTTCTCCCCTGCATCTTTTGAGTGAAGGCCCAGCAACTTGAAAAGGACTAGATCCTCCAATGGGAGTGGACATGGGTATAAGAGTGTGTGTGTTGCAAGAGCTCAAGCTCTCTTCTCCCCTGCATCTTTTGAGTGAAGGCCCAGCAACCTGAAAAGGACTAGATCCTCCAATGGGAGTGAACACGGGTATAAGAGTGTGTAACCTAGGAGTAGAACCAATCATCGGAGTACCTCCCATCGGTGTAGGGTTATCTATGGAAGAAAGCGAGGGTGGAGCAAAAAATTTCCACACATTCTCTCTCCCATACTGATGCGGCAAACTAGCGGCCAACTCTAAATGACAGCCTGCTAGTGGACACTGAACGATGGCCCACTGGTGAGCTTCTTGAGTCTGGATTGTCCCCCACATGTCTACATTATAAAAATGAGGCTTTTTAAAAAAATCTATTATGTGTATACCTTATGCATGCTAAAACTTAAATAACACAAGAACACATTAGAACTTTTATACTACTCATGTGATATTAGAACTTTATTAAGTCCTTCTAAAATATTTCTTAGACAAGCAAGGTGGATAGTTTCCCTTTTGGATCGTAGCTTTCTCATGACTTTCCACATGCTCCCCACTATTAAAGCTAAAGCCAACATCTCTTTTACAAGAGAAGGATAGTGAAGAGATCGAGGGCTCCCCCTCCACTATAGCTGCTTACTCATCACGGATAACCACTACTCTTAACTTGACTTAACCAACATTATAAAAGGCCTACAATAATGCCCCATCTCTATGCATGAGCTCTATGCATACGCCTTATGCATAAGCTCTATACGTAAGTCTTACTTATAATCCTTATGCCATAAGTTCTATGTGTGAGCCTTATGCATTAAGCTCTATGCATAAGAGAATAAATTTGAAACCCTAGCATCCAAGGGTGCCAAATAAATGAGAATAAGAACATTGGAGTTTACCTCAAGAAATGGAATGATGCTCGGGATACTCGACTCGCTCTATGTAGATAGGAATGATGCTCTAAGAGCTCAAAGCTTTAATAACACAAGAACACATTATAACTCTTATACTTCCCATATGCATAAGTCTTATGCATAATCTCTTTGAATAAGCCTTATGCACTATGCTAAATCCTAAACCTAGCACCCAAGGGTGCAATAAAATGATTACATGAACAAGAGAGCTTACCATGCGACAATGTCAAGCCGAAGGAGGGGACAACAATGCAAGACCTAAAAAACATAACATGAAAAAAAAGTGATTAGTAACATATTTATGAGAAAAGAACATGTTTAGTTACACATCCATGCTTGATCTACATGCATGCATGCATAGAGCCTATGTATTCTCTAATATGTGAGAGGATCCCACTTCACAATATTTGCATGACCTCCTTACATTAGCATGCAATGTCACTTCTCACTGAACTCTAACATAAGGAGGTCTAGCAAGCATTATGATGAATATGTCTATACACATGTAAACTCTATGTATAGAGATAATACCTTATGCATAGAAAACGAGAGCATAAGAAATATATGATATATGTATAAGAGATTATAAACATTCAAAAAGCTTATACTCTCCATCCATGCATAGCACTCCACATCAAAAAAGCTTTATGCATAAATACATAAGGCATGAAGCCCAATGTATTAAGCTCTATGCATTAACCTTAATGCAAATATTAAGCTTAATGCATTAAGCTCTATGCATAAAGCTTAATGTATGCATTAAGCTTAATACATAGATTAAGCTTATTGCATGCATTAAGCTCGATGCTTGCATTGGATTCTATGCATAGAAATTAATCTATGCATTAGGCTATCTGCATTAAGCTTAATACATGCACTAAGTGCATGCACGCATTGGAATCTATGCATAGAGCTTAATCTATGCATTAATCATAATGCATAGAGCTTAATGCAAAGATTGAGTTTAATGCATGTATTAAGCTCTATACATTAATCTTAATTCATAGATTAAGCTCTATGCATAGAGCTTAATGCATGCATTAAGCTTAATCTATGCATTAAGTTTAATGCATGCATTAAGATCTATGCATAGATAGAGCTCTATGCATTAAGCTTAATCTTTACATTAAGCTTAATGTACATGCATTAAGCTCAATCTATGCATTAAACTTGATCTATGCATAGATTAAGCTTACTGCATATAGCTTAATGCATGCATTAAGCTTAATACATAGATTAAGCTCTATGCTTAAGCTAGATGCATGCATGCTTAGGCCTAAGTTAACCTTAAACCTCCCAGCACCCAAGGATGCAATAATAGGTAGAAAAAAACATAAATGATTGGAGGGCTTTCCTCATTTTTGTGAAGTTGAAGGAGAGGATTAGAGGACCTTGTTAGGGGTTAACTTTACCTAAGTTGGAATATCCGAATTCTATGTATGTGAATGATCCTTTTGGGTAGTTGCTTAGGAATTCGTGAGAAGGGAGAGATATGAAGAGATGTAGTTAGTTGATCATGGGAAGGCGCATAACGGATATTCAGTATTGTAGAAGATGAAGAAGAGGAAATGTAATCCCTTACATGATTATGACATCAATGAATTCTGATCATCTGTTCAGGGTTATTGTGTGTAGCGTATTTTCTGTATGATATTTTGTACTCCGTTTTACTGTTATGATTTTCTGCTAAAGGGAATGTCTTTGTGTTAGTGTTTGTTCTTTTATGATATTTCCATTTCCAAGTATCAGGCATTTAGTGCCCAGATACACATTGGCGATCCTGCGGTGTTCGCATACTCAGCATTGTCTTGTCTTGTTGGGTATGGGGTTGTGTTGTGCTGTGCTGTTTGCATCTCGCATGAATGTCAGATAGGGAGAGGCAAACTAGTCCCATTCATTTCACGAGGGCACAAGCCAGGAAGCGCAGATATGACAGGTCGGAAGCTTCTAGCAGTGGAAGCGGTGATGCTGCGGAAGGGCCACCTGTGGCAGTTACGTCGGTTTCTGCTGGCGTAATTGAGGGCCAATTGGCGCAGGCCGGCGTGGACGAGGCGGACGCTGTCGAGCATACAACACCACTTGCAGAAGGGCCGGGGCAGAATGTCGTTAGCCCGGAGCAAGCCCGGCGGCATTTGCATCAATTTGTTGGTGCCCTATTTCTGTCCAGACCGCCTGTTCGGAGTCAGAGACGGTTGCAATTTGATCCATTGAAAAATCCACCACCAGCTAATCCACTACCAGGAGTTGTGAACATGGCTGCACCACCACCCAATCCAACGGTTAAGGCTGCTAAATTTAAGGCAAAGCCTAAGGAAGACCCAGACTGTCACGTGGCTCAATTCGAGACCCGATGGCAAGCCAGTGGGTACCCTGCCCATTTTGGAGATCCGGTGAAATTGCAGCAGTTTGCCGCAACCCTGGAGGGGGTAGCAATGAGTTGGTTTAGCCAATATGGCTTGGCCCACTTTGCAGATTTCAATGCTTTGAAGGATGCGTTTTTGGCCCGGTTCAGGAAGGAGAAAACTCCTACTGATATCGTCAAAAAGATCAAGGCCATGGAACAGAAGCATCTGTTAGTGGAGGATTATGCTCAGAAGTTTCGGGGATTGGCTGCCAGACTGCAGGGTAATGAAAGACCCTCGGATGAAATGCTTGCCAGTTATTTTGTCAAAGGATTGCGGAGGAACTTGAAGAGTGCTGTCGCAAATGTGGATATTGCCGGCGGCTTTGATAACCTCGTGACAGCTGCCTCTCGGGTGGAAAAGCGCCTGGGCATTCAGAAGGACAAACGGAAGGGCAGGAAGCAGGATGACTCAGAGTCGGATAGTTCGACTGAGTCAGACTCGGATAGTGAGGCCGAGTCGGCATGCTCATCTGATGAATCGGAGGATGAGGGGCAAAGTGAGAAGAAAAAGGCCTCAAGGAAGGCTAAGCAGCAAAAAGCTAAAGAGAAACAGGTTAGGGAGGAGAAGGAGAAAAAGCTTCTTCACAAACTTAAAGCCTTAGGGTATGCAGCTGTCTTGCCCAAGGAGAAACAGTACTGCCATATCTGTGAGAAGGACGGCCATCTTACGAGTGCCTGTTGGTACAACCCCAACTACAGAGGCAAGGTGCCACCCAATGTGGTTCAGCGAGCACCACCTCAGCAAGTTGCAGAGGCTAATCCGGTGGTTCCGACCGTTCCGCATGTTCCCTATAATAGGCCTCCAAGACCATATGCTCCACGACCTAATTGGCAGGGGCAGCAAGGGTTTCAGAGGGGACCTCAGGGTGTGCCACTGTGTGATTACTGTGGAAAAGACGGGCATCGAATTGGTCCGGCCTGTGAATTATGGTGTAAGCATAGGGAGGAAAGAGGGAGACCTGTCATTCGATTCAATGAGGGGAATCGGGGTCAGGGACCTCCCCAGGACCAGCAGCAGCAGAGACCTCCAGCTCAAGCCAATGCCATCCTGATAGAGATGGTGGGAGATAAAGCAGCGGAGGCTAGCACGGGGGTTTCACATCTTCAGGGTGTGCCGCAGCAGTTCCAAGTGCTGAAAGCTTCTAGCTCTGTTGATGCGCAGGGTGAGTGTTCCACGGGTATGCTCATTGGGGATTGTAAGGGGCAAGATTTAGTGGATACTTTGGCTGTTACCCGTGCAAAGGGTAAGGGACCTATCAGTTGGGAGGACCAGGAGGTGGTTCGTAGAAAAGTTTCCAGTCAGGTTCAGAAACTCCAGCAGAAGCAGCTCCCGGTGGAACCGATGGAGCCACTGCTAAAGGCACAGTTGTCGGAGGAACCGATTCCAGCCCAGCCACCTTGTAATCCACTTCCAGGAAAGATTGCGGTGGTCCATTCCGATCCAGTTCCTAAGGTAACTAAAACAGTACCAGGTTCTGGGGATCTATTTGATGCACTAATGCATGCGCCTATTCAGATTTCCTTGGATCAGCTGTTAAGCATGGTACCGGCTTTTCGGGAACAGCTGTTGGGGAAGCTGCAGGAGCCAGTTCCAGCAAAGATGGTGGAGGATCAAGCCCCGTTTGTGGGAGTTTCTCAAGCTGAGTCCGCAGATGTGGATTTTCAAGTCCCAGTGATTAAGGTGGCATTCCACGGGCACAAGTTTGAAGAGGTTTTACTGGATGGGGGTTCCGGAGTCAATATTCTACCGGAGACCGTTTACATCCGTATGAAGTTGGGAGCATTAGCACCAGCACCTTTTCAAGTAAGGATGGCAGATCAGAGGCGACTTCAACCTTTGGGGATTCTCAAGAATCAATCTATTAAGGTGGGTGGTCTGTCGTTTCTTGTGAATTTTGTGGTGCTCCGGATGCAGGATAGCGGGTCTGCCTATGCCATGTTGCTAGGCCGCCCCTGGTTTAAAATTGCCCGTGTTAAGCAGGATTGGGAGGATAATACTGTGGTGATCAGGCAGGGCAAGAAGACAACTCGCTTGTCCATGCTATCCAAAGTTCTCTTGAAGCAGGGGCAGAAGCCTTTATGTGCTCAGGGCATTCATTTGGCAAGTGATGTAGGTGAAGATGAGGAGGAGGCATATATGCAAGCAAATCCAACGGTAGTACCGGTCTTTGATGTAGATGTGGAAGCTATTGTCACCAGATATCAGAATACTGGACACCCTGTATCGGCAGTTCCGCAGAGTGTCGAGGGTGTGGAACAATCATCGGATGTTCCGACTGAAGACAGTGTGGTGCCCGAGCAGGAGATCCAGGTGGTTCCAGGCCAGATCATGGAAGGCCATACTTTTCAGAGGGCTGTGGAAGAAGCTTTAGCTGCCAAGGCTCGGCAGGTGCACTCTGTAACTGAGCAGGAAGCCATTATAGCAGCTGAACAGCAATATGAACGGCGTTTGCAGAAGTCCATCAGGGTGGAGGAAGATGAATTACAGGACATGAATTTAGGTACTGCCTCCGATCCTAAGATGGTTCGAGTCAGTGTGCATGTTGAAGGTCAATTTAAGGAGGACTTGCAGAAACTGTTAGTGGAGTTTCGAGATGTATTTGCTTGGGAGTATTCTGATATGAAGGGCATTGATCCAGCTTTACATCAGCACCGCATCAATTTGAAGAGTGATGCTGTTCCTGTTATCCAACAGCGGTATCGCATGAATCCAAATTTCGCCCAGCAGGTCAAGGAGGAGCTGGATAAGCTATTACGGGTAGGGTTTATCAAGCAGGTCAATGAGGTGACTTGGCTGTCTCCCATTGTGGTCGTGCCAAAGAAGAATGGCAAGATCAGGGTGTGTGTGGACTACAGGAAGTTGAATGCTGCCACAATTACTGACCCGTTTCCGTTACCGTTCTGTGATACCCTCCTTGATGCTGTGGCTGGTCATGAGATGTATAGTTTTTTGGATGGTTTCTCAGGGTATAATCAGATAAGGATGGCACCGGAGGATGTGGATAAGACGGCCTTTATTACTGAGTGGGGAGCTTTTGCTTACACGGTGATGAGCTTTGGATTAAAGAATGGCCCACCATCATTTTCATTTGTGGCTCAGAAGGCATTTGAGCCATATCTGTTGGATTTTATGCGAGCCTTTCTTGATGATTTTAGTGTCTTTGGTAAAAAGGCTTTGCACTTACAGCACCTGAGGCTCTGTTTGGAGCGCTGTCGGATGTTCCGCATAGCTCTTAATCCCTTCAAATGTGCTATTGCAGTAAGGCGTGGGATTCTCTTGGGCCATGTGGTGTCCCAGGAAGGCATCTTGATTGATGCTAAGAAGATTGAGGCCATTCAGAAGGCTTCCGCACCACGTAATCTTAAGGAGTTAAGCAGGTTTTTGGGGCAGGTTAAGTGGCATAGTAGGTTTTTGCGATATCTTTCAGATGTTTGTGCACCCCTTACTCATTTGACCAAGAAGGGAGTGGATTTTGTGTGGTCTCCAGTTCAAGAAAAGGCATTTCAAATTCTGAAGAAGATGTTGGTGGTGGCACCGATAGTGCAACCTCCTGATTGGGGGTTACCATTTCATGTTTTTGTAGATGCTTCGGACATTGCCATAGGGGCTGTCCTCATGCAGGAGAAGATTAAGGGCTGGTTTCGACCAGTGTACTATGCTAGCAAGATGTTGACAAGTGCTGAAAGGAATTATGCTGTCACGGAGAGGGAAGCTTTGGGGATGGTGTATTCTCTTCACAAGTTCCGGCACTATCTGTTGAGCAATAAGCTGGTTTTCCATGTAGATCATCAGGCCTTATTGTATCTGGTAAAGAAACCACACTTGACGGGTAGGTTAGCTAGGTGGATGCTTCTACTCCAGGAGTTTGACTTTCTGATCATACATACCCCGGGAAAGGAGCATGCTGTAGCGGATTATTTGAGTAGGTTGGAGATTGGGGAAGTAGCTGTAGGGGTGGATGATCACTTACCTGATTCGGTTTTGTTTTCAGCTACTGTGGCGATATTGGATTCTTGGTATGATCAGATGTTGAGTTTCTTGACAGATGGCACCATGCCAGTGGAATTTTCCACTGATCAACGGAGAAAGCTGGTACTCAGGAGTAAACCTTTTTTGGTAATTGCAGGTGCTCTGTACAAGAGGGGGATAGATCAGATTATCCGTCGCTGTGTCCCAGAATTTGAGCAATCAGCAGTTCTGCAAGAGGCTCATGGTGGAATTGCAGGTGGGCATTTTTCTGGAGACATTACAGGTAAGAAGATTCTTCAATCTGGGCTTTGGTGGCCTACCGTGCTGAAGGATGCACACAATCATGCTAGGAGTTGCTTGGTTTGTCAACAGTTGGGGCAGCCTGGAGCTTCAGACCACATGGCGGATAATCCGATTTTGCCCTTAGATCCTTTTCAGAAGTGGGGTTTGGATTTTGTTGGGCCAATCAAGCCTAAGTCCAAGCGGACAGGTTGTCGTTATATCTTGGTGGCTACTGATTACTGTACGAAGTGGGTGGAAGCTGTTGCTTTGAAAGATAATACCGCCAACAGTGTGGCTAGGTTTCTCTATCACACCATTATGACCAGGTTTGGGTGCCCAATGGAATTGGTTAGTGATCGGGGTACTCATTTTCTCAATGCTGTCATTGCGGAGTTGACCAAGACTCATTTGATTATGCATAAGAAGTCTACTGCCTATCATCCTCAAGCCAATGGTCAAGCAGAGAGTTCCAATAAGATCTTGGTGAAGATTTTGAAGAAGATAGTAGCAAAGAATAGGGATGACTGGGATGTGAAGCTTGATTCTGCTCTATGGTCATTCCGTACAGCTTTTAAAGTCACTACAGGTTTGACACCTTTCAAGCTGGTGTATGGTTTGGAGGCGGTGGTTCCAATGGAATATGTAGTTCCTAGTTTGCGGGTGGCTATTGCTGATCGGTTATCACCGGAAGACTCTGTTCAGTTCCGACAGCAGATGCTGTATCAGCTCGAAGAGGATAGGATTGTTAGTGGGTATATCACAGAGGTGATTCAGCAAAGGCGGAAGGCTTGGGTCAGTAGACAGATCAAATTCAAAGTTTTTCAGGTTGGGGATTGGGTTTTGCTGTATAATTCGAAGCTTGGTCCTCATCCGGGTAAATTAAAGCTGAGGTACATAGGGCCGTACAAAATCATGGAGGATTGTGGTCAGGGTACTTTCCGACTTGCTGATATGTTTGGGACTCTGGTCGACAAACCGATTAATGGTTTTCGATTGAAGAAGTTTGTGGGTCAGCCACCAGTGGTCGGAGTATCCGCAGAGGTCGGAGTTTTAGCAGATGGAGGAATATCCGCACCAGTGGGCAAATTAGGCGAAGGTGTAAGTGGGGATGTGTTAGAAAATTTGGGAATGTCCGCTAGTGTACAAGTGGAGGATATTGATGGGAAGTCGGGCATGTGTGGTAGATTTGGCCGACTGGGTGATGTTGTGATTTATATCACCACGTGTGGGGGTTTTTTCATGCACATTTCAATTTTGGCATGCTTTGAGGAGACTTTTTGCATGAATAACGCAGAGCGCTTAGCAAAGCTGAATTCCCTGCGTCAAGCGCTGGCTGAGATGGGGCGTTCGATGCCGCTTAAGGTGGTTCCTGTGGAGCGCTCTTCTCCCCGGCGACTGCGTCAGCAACCCGCCGCTAGTAAGGAACTTTCTGTTCGTGCGTCTGTGGAGGCTGATGAAGATTTCGAGCCTGAGGATGCACTGTCTGCAGAGGTAGGGGGGTTGGAAGCTACTACTTTGCAGGCTTTAATGGATCCTTTCTTGGATTTTTCTGTTCATCTGGATCTGTCAGAGGAAGCGACTACTCAGTGGTTGCAGACCATTGGGTTATGGGAGTTTGCATCTTTGCCGTGGGACAGATGGCGGGAGAATGTTTATGCCAAAACGCAGTTGGAGGTGATTCGTAAGAGAAATGGTTACCTCTCTGCGACTGTGGGTTTGACACCTCAATTGATAGCAGAAGTATTTCATCTCCATTATGAAGAAACTATGGCTGTGGCAAAGTGTTCGGATGTGGCCATGAGGAAGGAATTTGGGCTTCCACAGGGGTCTCGAGCCTATTACATGGTGAAGAATGTCGCTGAACCCCGTCGTCAGCACTTAAGATGGTACCTTGAGCGAATTTGTCAGGTAATCAAATTGGAATACATGTCAAAAGACAATTTTGCACCTTTGCTGTATGCTGAGAAAGGGGGGAAAGTTAGTTGGGCTTCTTTGGTGCACACTAGAATTCTGCAGGAGGTGGAAATCACTGATAAGAGGAAGTCTCAAGTCACTTCTCGGCTGTCGGCGTTCTTAGCAGCTTTGTTTGAGAAGGTTCCTATGATTTCTGCCAGCAAATTGCCTCTTTTGCCGACTCAACCAGTGCATGGTGGTCCTGAAGAACCGGGTCAGGATGACGTTGTCCCGGAGGGGGCAGTGGATTCTCCATTGGGGTTTGAGCATCAGCCTGAGAAGATGAAGGTGTTTCAGGATTTGGTGGAAGCAGGCTATACTCGCTCCGAAGCCAAGGAGGTGTTGGTCTCCCCAGATGTTCCGAAAGGGCTAGATTTGTTGCATCAGGCCACAGAGTCTGTTGGTACTGATCCATCATTAGTTTCAGTGGGTAAGAAATTCACTTTTAGCAAGAAAAGAAAATTGGATGTGGATTCATCTGCGATCCAAGATGTGGTAAAGACGATGGATTTTACACCTGTTAAGTCAAATCAGTGGGATTCCGTTTTAGTCATAGCCAAGGAAGCAGAACAGAGTGTTCAGAGTGGAGAGTTGCAGGATGTGCTCTGGTCTTTGAATAAGGTCCAAGAGTATGTTCGGAAGCAGGAGAGTAGTATTACAGATTGGAAACACCAGGTTCGGGTAATCCAGGAGCAGTCGCGATCAGAAGCTACTTATCAGCTTAAGTCAAGCATCAAGAGGAGGAGTTAGTGAAAACTAAGATGTTGTTAGTTCAGGCCTCGGGGGGGTCACTATATGTAGAATACCCCTATCGCGTGCGTTCAAGGCCTATATTTTAAATCCCTTATCTGTGAATTTTTTAATCCATATAATATCCCCTTTTCTTTATGAATCTGTAAATTTTTTTGAAAAAAAATTAAATCATACCCTTATGTAAATATATTTCTGTAAGTTTCTTAAATTAAAAATATGCTTCTGTTGAACGCACGTGATATTTACATTTTTTTGTGAGTGACCCCCCTGAGGTTCAGGCTCAGGAGGCAGTGGTTAAAGAGAAAGACCAGGTAGCAGAGTGTCAGAGAAATTTGGTGAAGACAAAGATGTCGTTGGGATTGTTTAAAGAATGGACAAATCAATTGCAGGAGAAGATGCATAAAGAGTTGGCTGTATTGTCTGAGCAAAATGTGGGTTTGCAGGTGGAGAATCAGATGTTAGCCCAACGTATTCAACCATTGTTGGCTATTGAAAGACAGATGTTATCTCAGAGTAATGAAGATGTGGAGGGCGTATTAGTGTCAGAGTCTGATTTAGCAGTGATTAGGAGGAGCTTAACTGAGGTGGGAGTCAAACTGTGGCAAGGTATCCGAGATCGGATTGAAGCCTGGGTGATGAAGCCATTTAATACATTAAGTGGAGCTTTCATTTCTGAATCTGAGCAGCTATTGTTAGATCAAGTAGCAGGTTTACAGTCGGAAAAGGATGCTTTGATGTTGAAATTGTTGGAGTTTGAGAAGCAAGTTCAAGCCATGTGTTTTATGGAGTTGCCTAATGAGGGACAGTTGGATACAGAGCAGGCTACTGTGGGGGATCATGGACAAACTGTGGAGATTATGTCGGAGGTTGAAAAGGAAGCAGTTGGCCAGGCTGAAGTCATTCAGATGGTGTCACAGGATATAATGCCTGCAGATGAGATTACTGTTCCAGTCGTCAATCTGGAGCCGGTGGAAGATTCAAAGACTAAAGATGATCCGCCAAAGCCATTGGAGCCGGTGGTGTTCCCTTAGTAATTTATGCTTTTCTAGTGTTTTAGGATTTCTAGTTTAGTAGGATTTTGCTTTCAGTTTGTAGTTGTGTTTTCTTTTTGAAGCAATGTAAAGACAATGGATGGTTTGATCGGGGATTTATGGGTCCGAGTCGGGTTTTCTCGAAAACCCAACCACCGGGCTGTGCCATGTGTTAGGGGTTAACTTTACCTAAGTTGGAATATCCGAATTCTATGTATGTGAATGATCCTTTTGGGTAGTTGCTTAGGAATTCGTGAGAAGGGAGAGATATGAAGAGATGTAGTTAGTTGATCATGGGAAGGCGCATAACGGATATTCAGTATTGTAGAAGATGAAGAAGCAGAAATGTAATCCCTTACATGATTATGACATCAATGAATTCTGATCATCTGTTCAGGGTTATTGTGTGTAGCGTATTTTCTGTATGATATTTTGTACTCCGTTTTACTGTTATGATTTTCTGCTAAAGGGAATGTCTTTGTGTTAGTGTTTGTTCTTTTATGATATTTCCATTTCCAAGTATCAGGCATTTAGTGCCCAGATACAGACCTACAAAACAAAAGATTAAACAAAGTAATTAGTAATACAAAGTCCTAAAAGCTTGCACAAGAAATACAAAACCCTAAAGAGTACAAGAAAAATAGAGATTATCTCTATATTGTCCAGCTAAAAGAGATGATTAGTGCAAGACCTAAACAACATAAAAAGGTAAAAGAGTGATTAGTAACACATTTAATGAACTGTACCTAGCAAAAACAAGAGACTTACAAAAGACCAATACACATTAAGCATTCTCACAAAAAAGAAAAGGAGAAGAAGCAAATGGAAGGTTAGTACTCTAAACTTTAATCCTAATCTCATTATGTTTCCTATTAATCATTAGGTTAAGCATAATAGAAGTAAACCCTAATCATTAGGTCATGCCATCACATGGAGAGTGATGAATAGGAAAAGAATAATACCTTCAATAGCTCACACGATAGCCATATAGTGATGAAGAGAAAGAGCCTCATAAAGAGGAAGGGGAAATGAAAGGGGAATATAAAGAGTACAAATGCGTGTGATAGAGCTAGATTGATTGAGGAGAGGAGTATGTGCAGGAACTCAGGAGTGGAGGGAATTCTTTGGGGGAGAACGATGCCTAGCGGTGCTTATAACAACTCCTATAGTGTTTATAGCGACGCTGGGAAAATCCAAAGAGCAAATCTATGCATATACCGTTGACACTACTAGATTTAGTGCATGTATTCATATTTAGTTTTTTAATTGCACACTTTTTATGCCCAATACAGATGTCTTATACTAGTTTAGATATGATGGGTCACCATTAATTTGAGGTTTAGAGTGGTTGTGAAGAAGAATCTCTTATTCATGTGCAAGATGCAAGAATGTTTGTGTATGTGAATGTTGAGTAACATTGGAGCATTTAGAAAATGGAGATTTTTTGAGCTAACTTGATGATGCCAACTAATTACTCGGTTAATATATTGAGATGATATGTAAACTCATGGTTTTCCATATGTAATGTTGAGTGTCATTTCTAAATATGGTTCATTTGGATGACAAGGGCATGGACAAGGGCACAAGTACTACACAATATGCCTCATTTTTATGTCATTGGTGGGGGAAACTTGAGAAAGGAGTACAAGCATCGTAAGGAGCACAAATCGGAAAGTGGAGCATGTTCAGTACATTTGAAAGACCCAAGATTTCCTCCACATGAGATAGAGGAAGAGGATGTCACGGAGGAGATGATCACTCGCTTTTTCAAAGTGAGGGTGAGAAAGAGACACCTAACTTTGAAACACATGAAAGAGAGTATGTGTTACACAAGGAGGCTAACACACCATTGTATGAGGGTGCAAAGTACTCAATGTTGCGAGCATACTTGGAAATCCTCAACTTGCAAACAACATATGGATGGAGCGATAATAGTGTGAATAGCCTACTCTAATTATTAAAGAAGATGTTCCCAAGAAACAATTTGATGCCCGCCAAAAGAAATGATGCTCAAAAAATACTTTCTAAGCTTGATATGGATTACACTTGAATTCATGCATGCCGCAATGATTGTGTAGTATTCAGAGGTGCCTTTGCCAATGTCATGCAATGTCCAATTTGTGGAGAGGATCTTTACAGGAAGGATTTACTGGGTGTAAAATTTTCACAAAAGGTATTGATACACTTTCCCATTATACCTCGCATTTCAACATATGTTCCAGTGTCAATCCATTGCTAAGCTAATGACATGGCATGTGAACCATCGTTCAACCAATGGCATGATAAGGATTCCTACCGACTCATCAACTTGGGCTCACATTGAGGATGGATGGCTAGAGTTTAAATTTCATGTTTTCGTACACCAACCACTGTAATGCACTCATTAAAGGGTGCATTTACAATAACAAAAAACAAGGGTGAGCATCAATTGTATGGTCTCAAATCACATGATTGGTATGTACATAACTATTATCTATTTTTTGGGCACTCCTCGGTTTATGTTGTGTGGAGTCTATATTGATCTTTTATTGTTTTAAAAAATTATTTCACTAGTTTAAACTTCCAATATCAATTGGTGTGAAGAAGAGAAATCTCGTAATGCCATCTATAAATTAGGTGGATTGGTAAGGTGATTTCCAATCAAAACTATAGATTTGTGCTTTTGGTATAACATATAGCCTTCATATAGCTTTGAAATTGTCTATTCTTCGTTAATTTATCATTTCTTCCTTTGTTGAATAGGTGGATAGTGTCAAAGGAGATTCATCCAGATTTTATTGAGAGAAGGCTCGAATTGAGTAAATTGAGGCTATGTGTATGATTAAGAAAATCTTTCTAAGAAGCATACTCACAACTCAATTACACCTTCTAGGACATTTGGTGGATGAGGTGGCTATATGTGGTGTTGTTCATAGCTGGTAGATGTTCTTTCTTGAACTCTTCTCATGAAAACCTTGAAGGGATTTGTGAGGCAAAGGGCAAGGCCAAAAGGAAGCATGGCAGAGGGATGGGTGGTGCAAGAATCCCTCATATACATCTCTAAATATTTGAAACAAATTGATCCATCTATGCCTAGATTTATGTATAATGATGAGGATGAACGAATGGTATCACATGGAAAAGGATGCATTCGAAAGATGGATGAGTCCATGCACAAAAAGGTCATTACATTTTGTCTACTTAACACTTCTGTGATGCAAAAGTGGATTGAGAAATATAAAGATGTAAGAAAGATAAGGATAGAGGAGAGAAGAACATTTAAGAGATCAACAAAGGCACATGGCAATATACCCACCTAACCTAAAGGTTCTTCCAAAGGATTACAATCTTAATGGCTTAGAGATGTCCTAGAGCAAGCCAAAAAGATGAGAGAGGAGATTATAAGAGAAGAATGGGAGTATGCAAGGGGATGTGACTACCATGTAAGTAAAGATGTTTTAATATATAACTAATATATATTGTATTTGCTAAGATATATAATGTTAAATACTAAATTGCTTACAGAGAAGCTATATTAAATATTTTTTATTGGGTTGCAATATAAAGTCAATATCTGCAATGACACATGTTCCATGCGCAAACATGGCTGCCTTTACTTTAGGCATGTTCACATCCAAAGTAAACATCCTACCATTTCTGTTACCCTTTGCAACCAAGCCACACTGATTTTTTGAAGTCTTCCACAAAACATCCTTGAGGATTAAACCTCACTTGTAGACCCTTCTCAAACATCTATCCAATAGAAACTAAGTTCTTTATAATATTTAGAACATGAAGTACATTTGGCAAGTACTTCATTTTGCCATCCTACATAGACAATGGCACTTTGCCAATATATGCAATGAGATGCGTAATATCATCACCCGTTTCTACATAACCTTGTTTTTTTCATTTTCTACATGTCTCTAAACCACTCAGCATAAATTAGTGTAAAAGACTTGTTCTGATGTGTTCTTGCTCTGTGAAGAAGAGTCCTCACCTAAAGACGTTTCTTCTATGATCATCAACATAGACACCAAGTCCCAAAAGTTTTCTCCTTGATTGCAATGGAGGTCTTGAATGCCTTGTACTCTTTGCCAAGTCCATTTAAATAGACACTTACCAAGTCATTATCTTCCACCGATACATTGATAGACCTAAGGGATTCAACAATTCCCTTGATGTCTCAAGCATACACATTGATAGACATGGTTTTCTTTTCCAACTATGCAGCTCTTTTTCAGAGCTGCAGTATTCTCGCCTTCATGTTGGTCTGGGAACATTTGCACCAGATTCTACCACACAAGTTGCAACTGCTGGAGTGTTGGCATCTTATATGTGTCCTATCATCGTGTCTATAACACTAATTGAAAGCCATTACATGACTTTCCTTGTACCTTGTTCCAATCCTTGAACTCCTTTATGTCTACTAGAGTGGCATCCTCTTCAAACAGCTCAAGAGGCCCCTCATTGTCTCCTTCGACATAGTCCCAAAATCCTTTACCCATAGGGAAATTGGTCATTCTAAACTTCCAGGCATGGAAGTTTTTCTTATCTAGATTCTCACTAATAATCTGATTGATTCTCTCAAACACGTTTTCCTGCAACAACAATCAAAAAACTACAATAGACAATTTATGTATACATGTAACATTTCGACCAAAGATAGTTCCCAACCTGAACTTCCCCAAACTTTCAAAAATACCTTGCAATAACAGAATAGAGACCAAGATGCACCCAAAATGTGATTCTGGCTACAAAAGTTCAGTACGAAATAGTATAAAGTATTGTGTACCACACAAGCACCTCCAAGCTTACGAAGACAACTCCTCAATCGGAGATGTGTAGCTTTCGGAGCTACCGAGGGGTGTTGTACCTAAACCAAGAAGGGAAAGAGATGGTGATGCTCTTACCCGTGGTCATGTAGATCAAGCTACCCACTATACGCATGTATGTATTAGGGTCTCCAAAAGCTCACACGTATCTATGAAAAGTTTTGTATTCTACTCCAATGGCACTAAAATAGGCTTACAGCTTATCATACCATACTTGGACAACATGTCCAAGCCATATTGTCTTTGTAATAACAAAATGCCATGAGGTGATATCACCACCTCTATGCCAAAAAATATCATAGCTCACCCAAATCCTTTATCTCAAACTTTTGCTTCAAAAGCCTCCTGACATCATGTATGTCAACATCACTATCACTAGTGATAATCAAGTCATCCACATAGATGACTAATAGCATAATCCCTCTATTTGTCTTTTTCACATAAAGTGAAAAATTTGCATTGGATATCTTAAATCCAATGGTAACAAGATACTCCCCGATCTTCTTGACCATGCTTTGGGTGCCTGCTTCAAGCCATACAAGGCTTCTGTAACGTACACACAAAATCTGGGTGTGCATCACTTCAATAACATGGTTGTTGCATCATGTAAACTTCTTCTTGCAAATCACCATGCAAGAAGACATTCTTTACATCCATCAGATGTAAAGACCAACCCTTTGCTACAGCCATAGAAATGATAGATCTCACAGTTGCCATTCTTGCAAAATCGGGCTGAATGTCTCTTCATAGTCAATGCCATAAGTCTGCGCATAGCCTTTGGCCACCACCAATCTTGCCTTATACCTACTCACTGAACCATCAGCATTATGCTTGACTTTATACGCTCACTTACATCCAATTGCCTTCTTTTGCTTTAGGCAAAGGCACTAACTCCCATGTAATTACATTTGAATCCAACGTTGCCATCTCCTTATTCATGGCATCTTCCCATTTCTTATTTCCAAATGCCTTATCAAAACAAGTGGGCTCCAATTCTTGTATTTCTTTAACCATGTAAGGATATATATAACTTGTCAATAGGGTACCTAACCCTCGTAGACCTGTATATAGGATCACTGCTAGGTGTCCTTAAAACAACCCTTGTTCTCCTTACACTAGGAGTAACCACAGATGAAATGCCGAGCTCCTCATCAAGGATTTGCTCAAAGTCGCTAGAGTCACCATCCCTATATGAGTGACCTTGTGTGTCAGATCAGGTCGCACAAAAGGTTGATGTACCTTTTCCTTCCCTCTACGTGATACATGTGTACCTACATCTGTCCTCAACATGCCTAACATTGGATCCACTTCTAGAGGACTCTCCAGGTCCACTAAGCATCTATGATTGTTGCTCTACATCTGGTGCACCATCAGCACTTCTTACATCTACACCTTTTGCCCAAAAATAATGTGGCATATTCTTTTCAGCAATCAAGACATGTGCCACTTCTGTAATGTGCCTGTTTTTTTTTATGCAACACCATTCTATTGGCGGAGTGTACCTACAGTAAACTATCTCTTGATTCCTTGCTTCCTCAAGAAATTGCTGAACTCATTGGAGAAATATTCTCCCCCACCATTTGATCTCAAGAATTTTATTTACATGCCTTTTTCCTTCTCGACTAAGGCTTTCAATCTCTAAAAGTTAAAAAAACACATCACTGTTTTCCTTCATGAAGTAAACTCACACTTTCCTAGTGTGGTCCATCAATAAATGTAACATAATACATGCAATCTACAATTCTTATAATCTTGGCCGGCCCCCCATACATCTGAATGTATGACATTTAACAGCCTTGCACTGACATGCTTTTCATGTGGGAAATAAATTTTGGCTTAAGCTGGCATGCTTCACATACTTTGTGCATACCATCAACCTTAAACTTTGGCAAACCTGTAACAATATTTTGGGCCTGCATAGACTTCAATATATACATTCATATGACCAATGCGCTTGTGCCATATGTCAACATCTACAATGACACATGTTCTATGTGCAAACATGGATGCCTTTACTTTAGGCATGTTCACATCCAAAATAAATATACTGCCATTTTTGTTACCCTTTGCAACTAAGCGACACTAATTTCTGCACAAAATATCCTTGAGGATTAAACCTCACTTGTAGACCCTGCTCAACCATCTGTCCAACAAAAACCAAGTTCTTTTGGAACATGAAGCACATCTGTCAAACAAGTACGTCATTTTGCCATTCTTCGTAGACAATGGCACTTTACCAACATTCGCAATGGGATGTGCAGTATCATCACCCATTTCTATAGAACCTAGTTTTTCCATTTTCTACATGTCTCTAAACCACTCAGCATGACTGGTAAAGTGGTTAGAGGTGCCAGAATCCACATACCATGTATCTTGAGATTCTGACACATCTCTTGTTATGAAACTGAGCATGTGCTATATCACAAATAGCTGCTCATTTCTGTCATCACCTCCCTATTTACTAGATGATGCATAGTTGCCTTGCTACAACTTTCCACTTTTAATGTCATTTTGCTTTTTATAGCGGTCCTTTGTCGTGTTCCCTGGTTTGCCACAATAATAGCATTCTCTACTATTTGCATTTTGATTTCTTTGCCAACCACCTCAGCCTATTTGGCTCCCCCTACATCTAGATTGGCCTCTTCCACTTGTGTATGATTGCTAGTGTGAATCATTGGACTATTGTTGTCTAGAATTTTAATTTCCTCGTCTGCCCCACCACCTTGGCCTTAACCACGACCTCTTCCTCCACCTCTACCTAAATTGGAGTAGAAGGCTTGTTCTGATGTGTTCTTGCTTTATGAAGAACAGTCCTCACCTAAAGACTTTTCTTCTATGATCATCAACATAAACACCAAGTCCCAAAAGTTGTGTTCTCTGACTACAATGGAGATCTTGAATAGCTTGTACTCTTCGCCAAGCCCATTTAAACAGACACTTACCAAGTCATCATCTTCCATAGATAAATTGATAGACCTAAGGGATTCAACAATGCCCTTGACCTTTGAAGTATACTCATGGACAGACATGCTTTTCTTTTCCACACTATGCAGCTCTTGTTTTAGTTGCAATTTCCTTGACTTTGTGTTGGTCTGGAACATCTGCACTAAATTCTGCCATGCAACTACTAGAGTATTGGCATCCTATATGTGTTCTATCATCGTGTCTGTGAGACTAATTGAAATCTAATACATGACTTTCATTGCACCCTGGTTCCAATCCTTAAATGCCTTTATGTCTTCTGGAGTGGCATTCTCTTTAGACAACTCAGGAGGCTCCTCATTGTCTTCTTTGACATAGTCCCAAAATCCTTTACCCATAAGGAAATTGGTCATTTTGAACTTCCATGTAGGGAAGTTGTTCTTATCTATATTCTCACTAACAATCTGATTGATTCTGTCAAACATGTTTTCCTGCAACAATCAAAAAACTACAACAAACAATTTCTATATGCAACCTGTAACACAGCAGTATCTCCTGTGACTACTATAACAATGGTACTTTAGCACAACCTATAGGTCACTAGATCTGACCAAAGTATGTGTAAATAATACAGCCAATGTTAAAAATACAAATGCAAACACCGTCTACACTCCCAAAATGCACTGTGGCACTACAATAACCAGATTTTGACCAGAGACAGTTCCCAGCCTGAAATTTCCCAAACTGTCAAAAAATACCTTGTAGAAAACGTGATTCTGGTTACAAATGTTTAGTAAAAAGTACTATGTATCACACAGGCACCTCCAAGCTTGTAAAGATATTTCCTCAATCGTCGGAGATGTGTAGCTCCCGG
Source organism: Cibotium barometz (assembly GCF_041138505.1). Taxonomy (NCBI): domain Eukaryota; kingdom Viridiplantae; phylum Streptophyta; class Polypodiopsida; order Cyatheales; family Cibotiaceae; genus Cibotium; species Cibotium barometz. The sequence continues at coordinate 47,161,453 of NC_141083.1, forward strand.
AGCTACCAAGGGGTGTTGTGCCTAAACCAAGAAGGGAAAGAGATGATAATGCTCTTATCCATGTATCGCTTCCTTGTTTACTTGTTATTTCCTCTTGCTTGCCTTCTTATCTCTCACATGAACCAGAGCTCTAATAACATAAAGAGGATGTGGGGGAGAGAGAGAGAGAGAGAGAGAGAGAGAGAGCTTGAGTTCCTTGCAAGCAAACACACACACACACAAGAGAGTGCAAGAAGACACAAGAGAGAGTTGGATGGCTGAATTTTCTTCTATCTTCTTTTCTTCTCTACAACTATATAACTAAAAGATAAGAGTACATACATAAATGGAAAGTACTGTCCTACAACAACATACAAAATGGTTGGTCTATAGTGTGAACCCGAGTATATAAGCTGGCGCTATAACTATGCCATAACTCTAGTACTCCAAAGTGGTTGTCACACAACATCTCATCCCACTAGCGGCATATTGACCATAATCTCACCAACCATGCCAGTGGCATAAGTGCGGAAGCTATCACTTGTACCAAAACAAATAAAAACTTAGAAGACACTAATTAAATTAATTCATTGTCTTTGTCTTCATCTTTTCCCACATCTTCACCACATGCACCACCACCTTCATCATCACCATCACTTTCAACATCCTCATCTTCCTACATTAAAAGAAAATGCAATGCAAATAAGTTAGCCACAAGCAAAACAAGTTGGGTGATAATTAAAAATCAAGTTTAGAGTCTCACTAAGTTGCCTTGTCAAGCTTGTTAGATATCTGTTTTGGTGACCAATCCCTGGCATTTGAGCCACTCCCAAGTGTCCGCTTCATTATGGTGTTTGTGATACCTATTCTCCCTAGACTTTGGGGGCGACCTATTACCCTTTCCTACTACAATAATTTCTTAGCCCCATGCCTAGAGTTCATGTGGCTCCAAGCTACCTGTGTCTCTAAAACACGTTGCAAATCTTGCACATGCTTTATTGTGATTTGTTGTAAACAAAGCAAGATTGTTCCCTTGCATCTCTCTCATGTAACTACTAATGCCAACTTCGCATGGGTGCCTCCTCATCATCAGAAGAAGAAGGCATCGATGGTCGTCTATGCATGGTGGGTACCTAAAAATCATGCCATGCAATTTACAATTGTGTGGAATCACCATTCAACTTCATCAAGCACAAATTTAGCTCTCTGGAATCTGTCAAAAATAGTTGTGTGGAGTTTTTTGGAGTACGCAGCTGTTAGCACAGCTATATATGTAGATAGAGCCATTCCCATAGCTGCGTACTAGGAAAAACAATCGGATACTTCCCTCCCATGCTTCGCTACTTGCTTTTGTATTCTTGCATTTATTTTCACGCTATTTTGGAGGGAGAGGAGGCTACCTAATTTCTAACCCTACTCTCCCATCTTCACAACCCCTTCTCCTCATCTCCATCGCAAACCCTCCTCCTCTTCTACTTTCCCTCCTTCACAATCCCTCCTCCTATCAAGGTATGTACCTTGCTCCTTATCTTCTTCGTTTTCTTTAATCTTTTGTTTCTTGAAAGTGCACTAATATAGGGTTTGAGAATTACTAGTTATTGCTTGTTTCTCTTTAATCTTTTGTTGCTTACATCTCTTGTATGCTTGCTTGCTCTCCTGTATGCTTGTATGATGTCTGGAATCCTTAACTAGTTATATTAATAGTTTTTTATAAATAAAAAAATTGCTTATCTTAATGATTTTTGTGGCTAGGTTTAGGGTTTCTTCTCCAAAGAAGATCAACCGCGTACAAGCCCTTCTCATAAGCATAAGAAGTAAGCCCCTTCACCTTGCTCTCTTGTATGCTTGTTTTCTCTCTTCAATGCTTAACTAGTTATATTAATAGTTTCTTATATATATAAAAACTTTGCTTATCTTATTGCTTTTTGTGGCTAGGTATAGGGTTTCTTCTCCAAAGAAGCTCTTCTCACAAGCAGTAGAAGTAAGCCTCTTGACCTTGCTTTTTGTTATTTTGGCACCTTCAGGTGCCGAGGATTAGTTTTCTTGCATATGATTTTCCTCTAGGCCTTATGCATGCATGAGACCTTATTCATGCATGAGCTTCATGTATGTGGCTCTATGCATGAGGCTCTATGCGTGAGGCTTCTATGCATAGGATTCTATGCATAGGTTTCATGCATAGGCTCGCATGAGCCTTCTATGCATGAGCTTCTATGCATGATCTCTATGCATTAAGGCTTTATGCATAAGCTTTTTATGTAATGTATGCTCTATGTGAGCTAAGTTTCTATGTGTTTATGTAAGGTTTTTTTGCATATAGATGCATCATGGGGTTCATCACCATCAGATTTATGGAGGGGCATCCTCTAGTGCTACACCCATACCCATAGATGAAGCAGATTTGCATCGTGTTTTAGAGGCATAGGCGGCTTGGAACCACCTGAACTATAGGTATACGGGGCCGAGAAATTATTATTACATCTTGGCATTGCACGTGGGCACCAATCTCATTCATCGCATTGGTTCCAAAATCATGGCAAAACAAGCATGGGATGAGTAAAATTTAATATTTGATTCTAAGGCCAAAAATCAAGAAATCCATTTGAAAATAGAATTTTATGGCTTAAAGATGGAATTTCATAAGTCACTAGCTCAATGCATAAGCAAAATGAAGAGTATCATGACCCTTGGTGGATGGCATTGATGCAAAGATAGGTGGAAAGGATGCTCTTGCCATACTTATGAAAAAACATGCCAGAGGAATATGGTGTGCTAGTGAGCATCCTAAAGAATTTACTCACTGTGCATCATCCGCAATCGAGTCTTTTACATATCAGCATACCAGTTGCTCATCTCATAAAATACAATATCCTTGCTCACCCTCATCTCATATGTGACAAGGTTGTAATATTTGTATCCCTTTTTCTCAAGGGAGTACCCAATGAAAACACATTTTTTAGCCTTCGGATCCAGCTTACTACATAGCTCATCATAGGAATATGTACATATGCAATGCATCCAAAAACTTTCAGGTGTGATAAATCTGATTTTCTACCACTGTACTTCTCCTATGGAGTCATACCATGCATTGTTGCAGGGATTGTTAACCGTCATTGGACACCTCTCTAGCGTCACACCATCCATTGGCAACCATCACTTCATTTGGCCGTTGACATTAAAAATTCTAACATTGTATATTTTATGTGTGTGATCGTTGCTTGTCTATAAAAGGCACAGCACGGGATTAGTTATGGAGATTGCATTCTTAGATTAAGTGTTTCCACAAGCCTAGGCAGCACTGGATAGCCATGGAACTATATTTTAAGTATGGACGCCCAAGGTGTGAAGGCTGGGAGTCAACATAAGGGTCATTTTGTATTCTCACATTCATTCTCTTATGCAACTAAGAGAGTGCTCTTCTTCTCTACTTTTTTGGTCTCTTGTGCATCTTGCTTGCTTGCTAATTCAATTAGAGCTACTATATGCTCATTGTGTATGTGTGAGTGCATGTGAGAGAGGGAGATTGAGCGAGAAGAGGGTGGAGCTTCCATTGGAGTGTGGCGACGGCAGTGTTAGAGTGGAGCTTTGGAGAGTGGCTGCATGGCATTATCATCTCCTACAAGAATCTGAGTACAAGCATTCACGAGGTGAGTGACACACCTTGCCCATGTAATTGTGAGCTAGGTTATCGAAGATTAGCTTCTCAATTTGAGCTATTTTAGGCTCTCAGGTGTGGTTGGAAAAAGCCCCATGACCTTAGTTAGTTCCTGCACTCTTTCTATGGTGCAAGGGCTTCCCATAAATGGTGTCGCTTGCTGGGGAATAGCCCTATCGGATATCCATAATGCATTTTAAATGTGTGTGTGTGTGTGTGTATGAATGACTTCTATTCAATTTCTTTTTTTTGTTTTTTCAAGAATGGTAGAAATGAATGGCTGAAAATATGCTCAATTTGTAGCATTATTTTTGAAATCTGCAATTTCTGCATATTTCTACATGTTCAATTTCTACAATTTCTACATATTTTCATAATTTCTAAATGTTCCTCAATTTCTACATGTTTTTCATTTTATGTGAGTGCTGCAATTTGTGCATTTAGATTAATTCTTCTCTCACATATCATTTGCAAGTCCAATTTGTGATTTCAGCATTTTTTGGTTTTTACATTTTTTAATTTTAAAATCAAAAAACAATCAATTGAGCATTAAATTGAAAGAATTGGGTTCAATAGACCACAAAATTGGTTTTCTGGTATAGTGTTTATCCCAATTTTGGCTCCTTATGTGGAAAAATTGGGATAATAATAGAAATTTATGGAGGATTTGGCGCACACAAAAATTCCTGTGTTTTCTACACATTGTTCATTTTTGCATTTAATGCAATTTAATTACGCTTAATCCTCTCCCTGCGTCTACCTTGAGGAAAGAGCTAGGCTTGCAAATCATGGATCAACATCTTCTCATAAATAATCGGCCATAGGCCAAGCTTACGGTGTTAGTTGGGAAGGGATTGTCCAATCCATATCTAGGGCCACAATAGAGGAGAAATGATTGCAGGGTATCTATGATTGCATATACAGGGTCATTGAACATGAAAGGATCCAAAGACCTATGGCGCAAGTTGGGACATCCAAAGCAAGAATACCCACAATGAGCAAAATGGTAACACCTCCTATGAGCCCAGTGGATCCTACTTTATAGTATAACCTGCTAACATAGACCAACCCACATCTTCTAACCCACAAGGCCATGTTGCAGGGACTTAAGAGCATAGTAGCATGAGCTTCACCTTCTTAGATCTCCTAAATCTACCCCCTCCCAAGACAATACTAGTACACTACCTCATCCAATGGCAAGCACCACACCGGCACCTATGACTGAGGTAGAATTGCCTTTGAGCCATATGCCCATAGTTACCATGATAGCCAGCAGCACTTCACACATGGAGCTCCCTGGGTGCCAAGCATATCTAGTATTACCATTCCTAAAGGGGTAACATCTCATTCTAGTGCACCCATGAAACATCCTTCCCTCGAGTGAGTGTGCTACCAACTCTTGCTCTATGAGTCCAGTTGCACCTAATTTCCACATGACTAAAGCACCTATTGGGGTGCTAGTAGGACACATACCTTTTGTAGCACATCTACCCCGACCAGAGTTTAGACCAATGCATCATCATGCAGTGCCACGTGTTGCACCTCCACCTACTCCTATCATTTCTCCTGTTATGCCAACACCATAGCTCTACCCATAGACCTAGTTGCTTTTGCTGCACAATCCCTAGGAAGAGCGGTAGCGGAAAGTATAGTGCCTATTGTGAGAGATGGTAGGTCAACAGAGCCATGGTGGAAAGGTTGCCCAGATAGCCAAGCTAACTCATAAATTCACTAGAGATGGTGATCCTAGGAGATATCTAGAAGTATTTGATCGAGTGTGTGAGGCCCTAGGAGAGAATGAAATGAGGTTTTCAAGATCAATTCCTTTAGTCTAATATTACACGGTAAGGCTTGAAATTGGTATAGAACTCTCAAGGTCAAGGAGCACTTGAACTTCACCGCTCTTAGGATATTTTTCTAGAAGCAATTTTTTTGTAAAGGAGTTTTATGCGGTGTAGCTTCATAGCTACATAAAGCCAAGAGAAAAGAGGAATCGGTTAGAGATTTCATTATCCATCTCAAGCATTTAAACTCTCATTACCTTCCGCACGAACACTATTTGAATAATCAATTGCTGGATAGATTCATCCATGGGCTTAACCATGAAGCGATCTATAATAGCTTATTCATTAGAAGGATCACTACATGGGATGAAGTCACAAAACAAATACCATCCAACTAGAAGATAATCTCATGGTCAAGGGAGCTAAAGCATCGCATTCTAAATCTATTTATTCCAGAGTCACAGGGAATAGCACTTCTACAGTTAAACCCCTTACTAGAGGCAACACTATAGCAGAGATGAATTTCCCATAGTTCATGAAAGCACTCCAAGAGGGAATGAAGGCCAATAGAGCCCCCAAAAACATACATATGTACCCAAGGAGAGAGCCTCAATGGTGCTCAATCTACCAACAATGACATTCGACCAGTGAGTGTCCAATCCTAAAGGGCACGCTATAATGGTAATTGTATTTTTTGTGGACGTTATGGTCATGAGACTTCATAATGATACACGCATTGGAAAACCCTGGCTAATGCCTCTAGGCCTCAGCAATTGGCTTTACTGGCCTCATCACAGCCACAAGCCATAATGCCTACGAAAACATCTCAACCCAATGCTGATCAAATGACACAACAACCTATTGCAAGGAGGATTTACAATGCACAAAATGTGTCATTTACCTCCACCAACTTTGGGACCTCAACCACCTCCACCAAGGGTGACACCTCTTAATCAAGTAAGCTTTCAGGAGCCTATTGATTACCAACAATATGAGGTAGATGTTGGACCCACCCCCCACCTCTTTGAGAGGACCCCACAGAGCTTCATCTCCTAACTATTCTATTGTGGATGGAAGAGGGGGAGTCAAGCCAGTTTACTAACTTGCTACGATGGTCAGGTAGTACCTTGGACAACATGTATACCAAGTTCTGCCATGTAACTGTTAGAGTGTTTGTATCTTGTATGTGTCATATCGTTGTGTCTGTGACACTGGTTAAAGCCATACATGACTTTCCTTACACCTTGATTCCAATCCTTGAATGAGTTTATATATGTTGGAGTGGAATTCTCTTTAGACAACTTTGGAGGCTCCTCATTGTCTCGTTCGACATAGTCCCGAAATCCTTTACCCACCAAGAAATTGGTTATTCTGAACTTCCAATCATGGAATTTTTTATTTTCTAGCTTCTCACTAACAATATGATTGAGTTTGTGATACATGTTATCCTCTAATAATCAAAAACTTGTAAACAAACAAATTTTGTATGCAACCTATAACACAACAATATCTTCTATAATTGTTTTGCAATGGTGCTTCAGCACAACCTGTATGTCACCAGATCTGACTAGAGTGCATGTACATACACTCAATATCAACAATATATGTGCAGACATTGTCTGCACTCCCGAAATACAATGTTGCACTACAATAACCAATTTTCAACCCGAGATAGTCCTCTACCAGAACTTCTCAAAACTATCAAAAGGAGACCAAAACGTGATTCTAGTTGGCAAAATGATATTACAAAGCACTAAGTACCACACAAGCACCTCCAAGCTTGTAAAGACAGGTCCTGAATTGGAGATATGTAGCTCTTAGAATTATTGAGGAGGTGTTGTACCTAAACCAAGAAGGGAAAAAGATGATGATGCTCTCACCCATGTACTGCTTCCTTCCTTTCTTGTTCTTTCCTCTTTCTTGCCTCCTTATCTCTCACATGAACCAGATCTCTAATATCATAAAAAGAATTTAGGGGAGAGGGAGAGCTTGAGTTCCTTGCAAGCAAACACACACATACAAGAGAGTGCAAGACACAAGAGGGAGATGGATGGCTGATTTTTCTTCTATCTTCTTCTCTTCTTTACAACCATATAAATAAAATATAAGAGTACATACTACATAAAGGGAAAGTACTCTCCTACAATAACATACAATGGTCGATCCATATTGTAAACCCGACTATATGAGCTAGCACTATAACTCTGCCATGACTTTAGTACTCCAAAGTGCCTGTCACACAACTATCATCAACTGGTGGCATATCAACCATAATCTCAGTAACCATGCGAGTGGCATAAGTGCAAAAGCTATCACCTACATTAGAGGAAGGTTGAGGTCTATAGGGGCCCTTTAAGCTGCCATATTATGATTTTAATGACTTTTTGTTAAAACGTTAAGTTTCTTTGACTTTAGATACCTTCTTGTTCTTCAAACGGCTAGAAGTTTGAATTTCAAAGTTTCCCGCCAAAATTGAATTTGAAATCGAGCGAGCAAAACTATACCATGTGACATATCTATGGAAAGAGCTCGACGAGTAGATTCTGGATCTGTAATCTCCGAAAAATTTGAGCTCATATGTAGAAGTTATGGACGTCCGAAATTTCAAAAACTTTCCCCCACTTTTTGGAAATGAAAAGTACAAAAAGGCATCTTCTAAAGAATCTTTTGACCACCTTTAATCACCCAACATTTTGGTATACATGGCATCACACGACAGTTGCCAAGATGGCAACAATGAGAGTTGTGATAGCAATGGCTGCGTCAAAGCAATGGTCTTTACATCAGATAGATGTAAAGAATGCATTCTTACATGGGGATTTGCAGGAAGAGGTGTATATGTTGTAGCCACTTGGTTATGAGGATGCGAGTCACCCCGAGCATGTTTGCAGGTTGAAGAAAGCCTTGTATGGCTTAAAACAAGCACCAAGAGCATGGTCTGACAAGATTTCTGAATATCTTGTCACTATTGGCTTTCATGTAGCCAATGGAGATTTCTCACTCTATGTGAGACACAGTGATAGAGGGGTTGTGCTTGTTGTCATCTATGTAGATGACTTGATCATTACCAGGGGACCATGATGTAAAGATCTTTCTTAGACAGAAGTTTGAGATGAAGGATCTGGGGGAGCTCAGATATTTCTTGGGCATTGAGGTGATTAGGTCACCACATGGTATCGGATTACTGCAGAGACAGTATGGCTTGGACATGTTGTCCAAGTATGGTATGATAGGCTGTAAGCCTATCTCAGTGCCATTGGATCAGAATGGTAAGTTGAGTGTAGATTCAGGAGAGATTTTGGAGGATCCTACTATGTATAGACGCATAGTAGGAAGCTTGATCTACATGACGATCACCAGGCCAGATTTGAGCTATGCTGTTGGGTTGGTGAGTCAGTTTATGCAGGTTCCTTGGAAACCTCATAGTAGGAAGCTTGATCTACATGACGATCACCGCCACATTTGAGCTATGCTGTTGGGTTGGTGAGTCAGTTTATGCAAGTTCCTTGGAAACCGCATTTGGATGCATTGAGATGCATACTGAGGTATGTGAGGTCTACTTTGCATTGTGGACTATTTTATGAAATTGGGACAGAGATATGTGTACATGGGTACACAGATGCTGATTGGGCTGGTAGTATCTAAGACAAAAGATCTACTAGTGGCTTCATGTTTTCTTTGGGGAGTGCTGCTGTGACTTGGAGCAGCAAGAAGAAGCCTATGGTTGCTTTATCCAGTATAGAGGCCAAGTACAGAGGTGCTACTATGGCAGCATGTGAGGTAGCTTGGTTGAGAAAGCTACTTGTTGCAGATTTGGGTCTATCAATGGATAGACAAGTTGTCATTTTCTGTGACAACATTAGTAGCATACAGTTGGCCAGGAACCCAGTATTTCATGCTCGCACGAAGCATATAGAGGTCCACTACCATTTTGTCAGAGAGAAGGTTTTGGCAGGAGACGTTGACCTTATTTATGTCAGCACATAGGATCAGGTCGCTGACATCTTCACCAAAGCATTGGGTACAGAGAAGCTGCGTAGATTCACGGCTTCACTTGGTGTACATGAGATGGAGTTGAGCTCAAGGGAGAGTGTTGAGATATCGATCTCATCTAGTGAGGCGGTGGACACTGATGACCCACCTGGGGGACTCCTGGGGGATAGGCCCCACACTTACACCACTGGCATGGTTGGTGAGATCATGGGTGATACGCGGCCAGTGGGATGACAGGTTGTGTGAGAGCCATTTTAGAGACTGGCATAGTTATAGCATCAGCTCATTTAGCTGGGTTCATACTATAGAGAACCCTAGTATCTTAGAGATAGAAAATAAGTTGGCAGACATCTTAGGCAGATGCAAAACATCATGTAAGATAGCATCTCCAAAAGAAACATCACCAATACCAATCACAGGGAGAGACGAAGCATCACCAATGTGTACTGATGAAGAGATATACTTATAGTTTTCCAATAAGGAAGAACTATTCATCATGTGAGAGGGAGCACCACTGTCGGCAATCCACTCATCCGCAGTATGCGTATCAAGATCTTTGATTACGACACACACAAGTGATGTGTCACACATGAAGAAGTAGAAGACATAGCAACATATGCAATCTTGGCGTTACTGTCTTCCGTCTTGTCTTTGTTTTTGTCATGATAAGATGTTGATGTAGAAGAACCGTTAGATTTGGATTCAAGTTCAGCTTTTACCTTCTTGGATGCCGCCTTCTTAGCAAAACAACGATCCTCCGTATGGTCACTACGACCACAGAAAGTGCACTCCTTGGAAGAATCCTTTGATTTGTCCTTGTCGCCTTTGGTTGAAGAATCTTTAGCATTGGAATTAGAGCCTTTGCGTTGATCATTCCACTTGCCTTTGCCTTTGCCTTTGCCCTTGCCTTGGCTTACAAAATCTGAGTCCTTTTTGTTTGCTTGCGAGTAAGGCACTTATCATAAAGAAGACCCATAGTCTCTTCAAAGGAAGGGAAAGGAACTCGAAGAAAGATGTTATCTTTGAACGATTCAAAAGAAGAAGGCAATTTACCAAGTAGCTTGTGGACCGGATTGCTTACCAATGTACCAAACTCTTCAAGTTGCCGCTTGATTCGATTGAATTCTCCAAGCTTCTCCACTATGTTATCGGATTCAGAGATAGAAAGCTTATCCAAATCTTCTTCCAACTTAGCCATCTTAACCGTTGAAAGTCTTCCATATTGCATTTGTATAGCGTGCCATAATTGTTGAGCCGTACTCCTTGTAGAGAGAAATTGAGACACAACCGCGATGTAGACATGCTATGCACAAGTAAAGCTTTGGCCCGTGCATCCATGTAGGTTTGATATTGAGAAGGCACCATATGAGGAGAAGTGATTATAGACCACACCCTGACGCTTTCTAAAAGAAGTTGCATAAACAAGGACCAAGTGTGGTAGTTGTTTGGGGTAAGCTTTTGTGAATCGGAAAGACTTGGAAGGCTCAAAGATTGAGTGAACGGGTTAAAGGGCTGATATGATTGAGTGGGGAGAGGAGTAGTAGTGGAAGTAGTAGAAGGAGGAATCATAGTAGATGAAGTTGCCATAAAAGGCATAGATGATGTAGGGGGATATACCATAGAGGGCATAGAAGTATGTGGATAGGCATAAAGGACAAAGAAGAAAGAGAGAAAGGATCCGTAGAAGGTAATGGATATGACAGAAAAGAGAAAGTAGAAGCACCTACCGAAGAAGGAATTGCACCAACTTTCATTGTAGTAGTTGTGCCGGTCCCCACAACCGTCGTAGGAGATGTAGGATCCATAGTATCTTCAAGTTTACCTTTGTCTTTTGGAGTAGAGGACTTCCGAGATCCCATAGGGAGAGGAGGGTGGGAAAACACAAGGGAAGAAGTATCGTATCTCCAAAAACCTAGCCAATAGATGGGCTGTCCCCACCAAGGAAGTTTCTCCAATAGTATGCACAAAGATAGTGCAAAAATGCAGCCACGAAACGGAGCCGATATATGAACCAATAGACACCGTAGAAACCACCAAAAGAGGGCTGAGAATATAGCCTTAGGTAGAAGGAGTATGGAGGAGTTGATTGTCCACAAAAACGCAAACACAAAGTGTCTAGCAAAGTGGAATTTTCAGCCGATAGAAAGGTGTAAAAAAGAGGATGAATATGTACCTCAAAACACCATGAAGAGGGCTGAAGTTGATGATGAAAACGCAGCCAAGAAATGGCTACAAATCTCTCTACAAGAAGCCTCCAAAAAAATGCTACCGCATGTAGGGAAAACTAGTTGGCAATGTTTTCACCGCAAGTAGAGTTGTAGGACTCGGATTGAAGTGCTTTAAAAACACACTTGTAAAGGATGGTAAGGGTCTGGTTTGAATCCTTTTGCATCATTAAATGAGTGCAAGGATGATGAGTAAGCGCTTCTACAAAAAACGCAAGCAAAAATTCTACATGCATGCAGTCGACGAAGAATAACTCAAAAACGGTGAGAAATTTGCGAAAACTTTCTTCTGCAAAGTTGTAGACCACGATGATTCCAGTAGGTTTAGCGGGCACAATCCTAAAAAACGCATTCGTTTAGAAAAAAATCAAAGAATGAAAAAATGCAATTGAAAGCGGGGTTGTTGAAGAGGACTAGAAGTAGAGAGGAAGAAGGATAAGGAGGTTCTATGTGTGCCACCACCTTGCTTTGATACCATGTGAGAAAGAAGAGATGAGAGAAGATACAATGTACTCAAGAACTCATCAATGAACCACTAGCCAACTTGATTAGAAATGAACTATAATGCCTCATATATATAGGAAAGTTCCTCCACCCAAAATGTATGTAAATAGGAAAAAATGGAAATGAATGCTATAAATCCCAAAAATTCCTAGAGGCTAAAGAGTGTGCCACTAGCATGACACCATCTGGAGATGACACCTATCCAACACAAATCACGGGGTATATATGGTATCATCACACACATTTGAGTCAAAACTATGCACATCAACATCTCCATCATCATGACTTTTCACATTGACATATTTATCATTCTAACCATCTGCTAAAACCTGGGAAATATCTGATACAAAGCTAGGGACATCCTGAATACATGCCGGTGTTGATCCAAGGCATGAATAACAACACTTTGTATGTGCTAGTAGACTATCATATGTGCTAGAAAATCATATGTACATGTCAAAATGGCAACCTAAAATATGTGTAACAAAGTAATATAATTTACATGAAAGTGTTGATCCAAATCATGGATAGCAACAAGACAAAAACTCATGTGTACAAGCCTTATGTAGACCTGGCTAGTATCGCACTACTTGTCACTAGGTGAGGGCTAAGGCATATCCTATATCAATGCATGCATAAGAAGAATTGGGGTGAAACCTTACAAGTGCATCCACTGGGCTGCTACTCCTTCGCTCGCAAAGTTTCACCACCAATCAGAGATGCCAGATGGGTGGGATGGTGTGTTGCCACACCCGCTAATTTTTGCATATTCCCTAGGGATCCTCTATGAAAAATAATAGCAGGTTTGGGTTGGAGTCATGCCCGTATGGCATCCGATGGGGGGTGAAAGTTTACAAGAGGGTCCATGGGGCTGCTACCCCTCCACTCAAAAAGCTTCACCACCACCGGATGTCAGATGTGCAAGAGAGTGTGTTGTCACCCAGTATTTCTTACATAGTTCCCAATGGGTCCCCTATGCAAAAAATAGTGGATTTGGTTACTGGGACATCACACTCATATGGCGTCCGATGTTGGTGAAACTTTGTAACTAAGTCTATGGGACTGCTACCACTTCACTCATGCAAAGTCTCACCACAATCAGACACTAGATGGGTAGGACTGTGTGTTGCAACGTGCCCAAGGGGTCCACTATGCAAAAAATAGTGGGTTTAGGTGGGACATCATGCTTGTATAGCGTCCGATGCGAGTGAAAATTTTTAACTGAGTCTATGGCACTTATTCTCCTCCACTCTCAAAGTTTCACCAGTATCTGGCGTGGATGGGATGGTATGTTGTCAACCAGCTATTCTTACAATAGTGCCCAAGGGTCCCTTATGCAAACAATTGTGAGTTTGGGTAGGACATCAAACTCGTATAGCGTCCGATGGGGATGAAACTTTGCAAGTGTGTCTATGGGGCTGCTACCCCTCCACTTGTAAATTTTCACCAGCATCGCATGCCTGATAGGTGGGACAGAGTGTAGCCACCACTATTTTTTGCATAGTGCCCAATCTAATACAAAGGTAAGGAAACTGTAGCTAGAACACGAGATGCATACTGTTAAGTGCTGTCAAAGGCTTCGATGACACCGTGGTCACGGCCACCACATATTTTGACATTCATTAGCCTAGGCACTAGAGAATTCGTATTTCTCTTGTAATGGATTATTTTACATGTGTGATCACTACTTGTATATGGAAGGCGTGCCATGGGATAATAAGGTTAGATTTACTAGCTAAGACAAGGTGTTTACACTAGTGTAGGTCTTGGATGCACTAAGACCTCATTTTTAACATTGACCAGCCAAGTGTGAACACTATCGACCAAGTATAAAGATCAAATTTTCACTCTAAATCCTCATTCTTGTATACACTATTGTATGCTCTCAAGTGAAGATAGTGCTCTATTCTTCTCTTAAACCATGCCTAGCTCTTACCTTCAATGCTTATGTCAGTGTGTGTGAGAAAGGGAGTGAGAGAGAGAGGTGGTGGCTACACTTGAGGCATGGTGGGTGGCGGCTTTGTTGAGCTACTTTGGTGTGCTTCCATTGATGTAACTACCACGAGGAATCCCCGATTCAAGCAAACGAGATAGAGGTAGGTGAGAGTTGCCTCACTAATACATTGCATGTTTCCCATGATGGCATACTAGGTTTGTTGAGATATCGAGCTCTAGTGAGGCGGTGGACACTGATGACCCGCCTGGGGGATAGGCCCCACACTTACACCACTGGCATGGTTGGTGAGATCTTGGGTGATATGCGGCCAGTGGGATGACAGGCTGTGTGACAGCCACTCTAGAGACTGGCATAGTTATAGCGCCAGCTCATTTAGTCGGGTTCACACTATAGAGAACCCGTGTATGTATTGGTGGTTGAGTACCTTTCATATTGTGTGTACTCTTATTCTTGTATATGGTGTGTTGAGTGTTGAGTAGAGAAGAAGAAGTTTTTCAGCCTCTCACCTTGTGTGTTCTCTATTAGGGTTTTGTGAGTGTGTGTGTGTGTGCTTGCAAGAGCTCAAGCTCTCTTCCCCCCTGCATCTTTTCATGGTATCAGAACCTGGTTCGTGCTAAGGGCTGAGCTGCAAGCAAGAGAACCACAGGAAGCGGTACGAGGGTAAGAGCTACAACTACTCTTCCCTATTGTGTTGGTGACTACACCCTTGTCGGGAGCTCTACGGGAGGCACCGGCAAACGATCTCCGATTGAGGAGCTTTCTTCGCGGGAGTGAAGCTACAGGGCAACTATACAGTCCTTCGGACTGTCCTTCGGACTGTCCTTCGGACTGAAATTTTCGGGCCGAAAACGCGTTTCGGGCGCGTCTGGACCTCCGTTTTTCAGAAGCAGGCGATTTCGAGCACTGCGGGTAAGTCATCGATTCTCTGCAGAACTCTGTTTTAAGAACTGCAGGCAGACAGATTGACTGTGCAGACACTGTGGGTGCTGCAAAGAGGTCTACAGTTGCCATTGGGTGTATGTATGCACATTGAAGTCACTGGTTGTGACATTTGAGTACTCCAGTACCGCTGTGCAGAAAATACTGCAGGTTGTGCAGAAAAACCAGAGTGCAGTTTCTGGTGAAATTGTGTGTTTGGCAAGATGTCTAATGATGGCATAACACAGATTGTGGCTGAGAAGCTGGATAAGAATAACTTCCATGCTTGGAGGTTCAGGTTGACGAATTTCCTGATGGGAAAAGGCTATTGGGACTACATAGAAGGTGAACATGAAGAGGCACCAGAGATACCGGATATAAATCCGACTGCTGCAGATGTGAAAGAGTTTAAAGACTGGAACCAAGGAGCCAGGAAGGTTATGTATTGGCTTTCCATTAGTATACAGGACACCATGATTGGGCATATTCAGGATGCCAAGTCCCCCAAGGAGGCGTGGGACACCTTGGTAAAGCTGTATGAAACAAATACCAAGGCACGTAAGATACAGTTGAAGAATGAGCTTCATACTGTGGAGAAAAAGAGCATGTCTGTGAATGACTATGCATTGAAGATAAAGGGTATTGTGGAATCCCTTGCATCTATTGGTGTGTCAGTAGATGATGATGACAAGGTGGAAGTCTGTCTACGTGGTCTCGGGCCACAATACAAGGCGTTCAAGACGTCTATTCAGACTCGGGAAAACATTCCCAACTTTACAGATTTGGTGTCTATGCTGATTATCGAAGAGAAGAGCTTGGGTGAAGACCAATAGTCTTCACAAAGCAAAAACAGTTCAGAGCAACAGGCCTTCTACACGAGTTCAGGAAGAGGACGAGGTAGAGGAGGCCGTGGTGGACGTGGTCAAGGAGGTGGCCGAACAGGTAATCAGAATTTTGGACAGCAGCAGCAGCAGCAACAACAGTCCCAGAATCAACAACAACAACACGCAGGTGGAAGAGGCAAATTCAGAGGCAGGGGGAGTCAAAGAGGCCGTGGAAATTGGCAAAGGCAATATAATGATGCACGTGAATGCTACTATTGTGGTAAGCCAGGACATGTGCAGTCAGAATGTTATAAGAAGCAGGCTGACATGCAAAATGGGAAAGTGCAGCAAAACAACTATGCATCCTCAAGCAGAAATAATGAGGACAATGAAAGGTTGTTTGTTATGCAGCATGTTGTAAATGCCATGTCTGAAAATGTTGATGCAGCACAAAAAGATAATGTATGGTATGTGGATTCAGGCGCTTCGAACCACATGACGAGTCATGGGGAGTGGTTCAAGGAGATGAAGAACCCGGAAAGACCAGGTTTTGTGGAAACAGGGGATGACACTGCTCATCCAATTGCCCACATTGGAGATGTGCCATTATCTATGCAGGATGGCAAAGTGAAGTACCTTGCAGATGTACTTCATGTACCGAACATAACAAAGAATCTGGTTTCAGTTGGCCAGATGATTGAGCAGGGGTTGTAGGTTCGGTTTAACCCTGATGGGTGTTATGTTGAAGATTTCAAAGACAAGTGCAGGTTGGTTGCAAAAGGCAACAGAGTGGGCAGAATGTTTACGTTGGATGTAGACATGCCTGAAATGAGTGCTGCGATGTTTGCAAATGGTTCAGGAGTTGTTGCAGACACAGACATATGGCATAAAAGAATTGGACATGTAAATGTGCAGAGATTGAAGTCTATGCAGACAAAAGGAATTGTGACAGGGCTGCCAAAATTTAAAGTGGAAGGTATGCAGAAAATATGTGAAGCATGCCAATTTGGGAAGCAAACAAAGCATGTGTTTCCACGTAACAGATATGTGAGCAGAAATGCACTAGATGTTGTGCATTCAGATGTATGGGGTCCTACGAAGACCGTGTCTATGGGAGGCTGCAGGTACTATGTCACTTTCATTGATGACCACACAAGGAAAGTGTGGGTATATTTCATGAAGGAGAAGAGTGAGGTGTTCACTCACTTTCAGAATTTCAGAGTTTTGGTTGAAAAGCAAACAGGGAAATATGTAAAGTGCCTAAGGTCAGATGGAGGGGGAGAGTACTTCTCCAATGAGTTCTCTGAATTTTTGAAGAAGAATGGAATTCGGAGACAGTATACATGCAGATACACTTCGCAGCAAAATGGAGTTGCTGAGCGGAAAAACATGCACATTGCTGAGATTGCGCGGGCATTAATGGAAGAGAAAAATATGCCGCATTGCTATTGGGCTGAGGCTGTTTCTACGGCAGTATACATCATGAACAGGACTCCAACTGCAGCCATACATGATGTAACTCCAGAGGAGAAGTTTACTGGCAGAAAACCAGATTTGTCTCATCTGAAAGTTTTTGGATGCATTGCATATGTGCATGTGCCAGATGAGCTGAGAACTAAGCTGGATCCGAAAGCTGAAAAATGTGTGTTTATTGGATACTCCCTTGAGCAAAAGGGGCACAGGTGTTATAACCCTGCTACACGTGAGTTGAGGGTAAGCAGGGATGTTGTCTTTGATGAGATGAGCAGCTGGTATGCTGCTGAAAAAGAAGCTGTTGGGGCTGATTTGAGTGGAAGTGTGGTTGCACAGAATGCAGGTCAGCAATCACAGTCTTTGAGTGGACCAGGAGAGTCCTCATCTAGTGGGTCTGTTTTGATAGACCATGGAGTGGCAGGCTGCATCATAATACCAGCCCTGCAAATGTGATTAGTACATCACGTAAAGGAAAAGAGAAAGTGGTTGAGCCCCTTGGTATGCCTGACATTTCTGCAGGGCATTCTCATGTTGATGGAGAGTCTAGTGGCTCAGATATGAGCCTTGATGAGGAGCTTGGGATCCCAGCTATGAGAACACCTGGTGTAAAGAAGGCTATGGAAGCCATGAATGAAAAGCTGCGAAGATCAGGGAGAGTGAACCCTGTGCAGAGATTTACATATGATGGTTATGTGGCACATCACTATGCATATATGGCAAAGGTTGTGCAGGTTGTTGAGCCCACATGCATTGATGAGGCTGTTGGAAATGTGAATTGGGAGAAAGCTATGGATGAGGAGATGGATGCACTATATGGAAATGAAACTTGGGACTTAGTGCAATTGCCTGAAGGCAAGAAAGCCATTGGATGCAAGTGGGTGTACAAAGTTAAACATAACAGTGATGGAAGCATAAACAGGTACAAGGCTAGATTGGTAGCCAAAGGATATGCGCAGACATATGGGATTGATTATGAGGAAACTTTCAGCCCAGTTGCCAAGATGGCAACGGTGAGAGTTGTGATAGCAGTGGCTGCGTCAAAGAAATGGTCTTTACATCAGATGGATGTAAAGAATGCATTCTTGCATGGGGATTTGCAAGAAGAGGTGTATATGTTGCAGCCACCTGGTTATGAGGATGTGGGTCACCCCGAGCATGTTTGCAGGTTGAAGAAAGCCTTGTATGGCTTAAAGCAAGCACCAAGAGCATGGTCTGACAAGATTTCTGAATATCTTGTCACTATTGGCTTTCATGTAGCCAATGCAGATTTCTCATTGTATGTGAGACATGGTGATAGAGGGGTTGTGCTTGTTGTCATCTATGTAGATGACTTGATCATTACGGGGGACCATGATGCAGAGATCTTTGATGTAAAGATCTTGCTTAGACAGAAGTTCGAGATGAAGGATCTGGGGGAGCTCAAATATTTCTTGGGCATTGAGGTGATTAGGTCACCACATGGTATTGGATTACTGCAGAGACAGTATGGCTTGGACATGTTGTCCAAGTATGGTATGACAGGCTGTAAGCCTATTTCTGTGCCATTGGATCAGAATGGCAAGTTGAGTGCAGATTCAGGAGAGATCTTGGAGGATCCTACTATGTACAGGAGCATAGTAGGAAGTTTGATCTACATGACGATCACCAGACCAGATTTGAGCTATGCTGTTGGATTGGTGAGTCAGTTTATGCAGGTTCCACGGAAACCGCATTTAGATGCAGTGAGACGCATACTGAGGTATGTGAGGTCTACTTTGCATTGTGGACTATTCTATGAGACTGGGACAGAGATATGTGTACATGGGTACACAGATGCTGATTGGGCTGGTAGTATCTCAGACAGAAGATCTACTAGTGGATTCATGTTTTCTTTGGGGAGTGCTGCTGTGACTTGGAGCAGCAAGAAGCAGCCTACGGTTGCTCTATCGAGTACAGAGGTCGAGTACAGAGGAGCTGCTATGGCAGCATGTGAGGTAGCTTGGTTGAGAAAGCTACTTGCAGATTTGGGTCTATCAGTGGATAGACAGGTTGTCATTTTTTGTGACAACATTAGCAGTATACAGTTGGCCAGGAACCCAGTCTTTCATGCTCGTACGAAGCACATAGAGGTCCACTACCACTTCGTCAGAGAGAAGGTCTTGGCAGGAGACCTTGATCTTGTTTATGTCAGTACAGAGGATCAGGTAGCTGACATCTTCACCAAAGCATTGGGTACAGAGAAGCTCCGCAGATTCAGGGCTTCGCTTGGTGTACATGAGATGGAGTTGAGCTCGAGGGGGAGTGTTGAGATATCGAGCTCTAGTGAGGCGGTGGACACTGATGACCCGCCTGGGGGATAGGCCCCACACTTACACCACTGGCATGGTTGGTGAGATCTTGGGTGATATGCGGCCAGTGGGATGACAGGCTGTGTGACAGCCACTCTAGAGACTGGCATAGTTATAGCGCCAGCTCATTTAGTCGGGTTCACACTATAGAGAACCCGTGTATGTATTGGTGGTTGAGTACCTTTCATATTGTGTGTACTCTTATTCTTGTATATGGTGTGTTGAGTGTTGAGTAGAGAAGAAGAAGTTTTTCAGCCTCTCACCTTGTGTGTTCTCTATTAGGGTTTTGTGAGTGTGTGTGTGTGTGCTTGCAAGAGCTCAAGCTCTCTTCCCCCCTGCATCTTTTCAAGGTTTGGGTTGGAGTTTAGGCTACTCGAGGCATGACATAAGAGTCCCATTTAGTGGCTGAAAGGTCTGACATAAATGGTTCCATTATCGGGACACCAATCTCTTGTCAAGCATCTTACATAACTTGCTTGTTTGAAGTGGGTTTCACTAATGAGGAAAGGAATGATTAAATTAACAAAAATCTCCCCAAATAACATTTTTTATTAATTTTTGCATCAATTTCATGTTTTTCATGTTTCGAATCACTTCTTATTACTCTTAATCCTTGCAATTTCAAGTTGTTTGGTCAATTTGGTTAGTTTTTGTTTAATTTTGCACTCTTTTTTCAAGAAACTTGAAAAAGAAATTGCTCAATTGAGCACAAAATCATAGAGTGTTGATGAAACAAACCCCACCATTGTGTCCGTAGCATGCCAATTAGTCTAATTATGTGGGTTTGATTTTTTTGCGAGCTTTATTTGGGGGAGCTTTTTGGAGATAAGATAGTTTTATGTGAGCTTGTAAGAAAAATGATACATTTTGGTGAGCTTTTATATAGTAAGTATTTAATGAAAGAGAAATAAATACATTCACATACATACATACATACATACATACATATATACATGCATATTCTCAAACATACCTACCTACCTACCTACCTTCCTACGTATATACATGCATATTCTCATACATACCTACCTTCCTACGTATATACATACATATATACACACATGTGTATAATACATACATACATACATGCATGCATACTCCTAACCATATACATGCATGCATACATACATACATACCTACCTTCCTACATATAAACACACATTTTATGTCAAAGAAACTTAAATATAGGCACAAACATACCTATCTATGTACCTCTCTTCCAATACATACAATTTATGACAAGGATACTTCAACTTTTCATGCATACTCAAAGACCAATATTTATTTCAACACAAGTAAAAACAAGTATACCCGGTTCATATTTTCTTACAAAAAGATTGAGTTCACATTTGCTTACCATAAGATATATGGTTGGTACAACTCCTTTACCATAGCGTCGCAAGCTATCTACAATAAAACTTTAGAGTACGTGACAGTATACTCCATCCCAAAGCAAGAAAAAAATATTGGGTTCAAATTTTCTTACAAAAAGACTGACTTCACATTTCCTTACAAGCTTAAGTAGGCACAAACATGAGAGGCTTGATTAAAGCTTAAGTATAGGCACAAACATCCTTGCTTCAAGGACGTGATTTACTGAATCGGTCCACAATGGTGATGCACTGTGTGTTTCGAGATCCAAATGTAGTGGGAAGAGGTCCAACAAAGTCCATACTGATATCTTGGAAAGGACCGTCTGGAATTGGCAAAGGGTGAAGTAATCTCGCCTGTTTCGTATGAGGTACCTTCACTTTCTAGCATATTTGATATGCTTGGACATACTGATAGACATCTCGTCTCATCTTTGGTCAGTAAAATGATCGCTCAAGTTCTCCAATGTACTATTGATACAACAATATGCCCTCCTACGAGAGAATCGTGAGCATCATGGAGAAGTGCTTGTCGCTTTTCTTTGAGAATGCACAGCCGGTTTTTGTAAAATAACTTGCGGGTGACTTGGTGCTGACTACAAGCCAACCTAAATTGAGTCCCAAATTCCAAAGAGTCCATGTATTATGCCTTCATTCTATCGAGATATTTTTCCTGTATTTCAAGCACAATGGACTCTATAAATTTTGAATTGTGCCTTTTCAATTGAGAGCATCGACAATGGGGTTATTTGAGCCAGGGATGTATTCAATCATACCTCCAAACTGTTGGAAGATATGACTCCATCTGCCTGTCTGTCACTCCATTGGGCAGCACTAGGCATTGTCTATAACCATTTCAATGCCTGGTGATTTGTCTTAATGGTAAACTCTCTCCTTTAAAGGAAGTGTTTCCAATGTTTAAGTGTTGTCATCACTCCCAATAACACCTTGTCATATACAAAATAATTCTTTTCCACATCATTTAATTTATGGCTGTAGTAAGCCACTGGGTGCCCTTCTTGTTGGAGGACAACTCCTATGGCTAAATTGCTGGCATCAGTGATTATCTCAAAAGCATCATCCCATGAAGCCAATTTGAGAACCAGAGACTATGACGCCACTTTTTGCATTGCATGAAATGTCCCAAGTGCTTTGCTCGTGATAGACATTTTTTGACGACGCGTCTTCATGCCCTTGAGCAGATCAGTGAGAGGAGCTGCAAGGTCAGAAAATTTGTCCATGTGGGTACTATATGCTTGGCAGAGACCCACAAAAGAGTGGATCTCTTGTGCATTCTTGGGAACATCCCATTCTAAAATTGCCTTTACTCTTTCAGGGTCTAGGCTAATCCTGTTAGAATTGATGACATATCCCAGATAATGGATTTCTCTTACTCCAAATTTGCTCTTTTTTGCATTGACGTAGAGCGCTTTGTCTCACAAAAGTTGCAAGACCTTTTTGATCATGCACATGCTACTCTGCAGTAGTAGAAAAAATGAGTATATCATCTAAAAAGATGAACACGCACTTTCCTATGAGCTCCACAAATACCCGAGACATCATCTTGTTAAACATCGTAGGTGCATTGGTGAGATTGAATGGCATCACTACAAACTCGTAATGGCCACGTTCAGTCCTGAAGGTTGTTTTTAGAATGTCAACCGTGAAGATCCGAAACCTGATGATAGATCTATCTTTGAAAAGAACTTTTCACCGTTGAGATGCTCAAGGATATACTCAATCCTGCGCATTGGGAACCTATTCTTCAAGAGCCTTGTAGTCCACGCATACTCGTGTGGACTTGTCTTTCTTTTGCACAAACAAGATAGGTGCAACAAAGGGTGAGGATGACGGTCGGATAAATCCAACGAGTAGTTGAGAATGCTGATGCTCTAGTTTGCTCTCAAGTGCCTTAGAAAGGCGATAGGGTGACTTACTCGGTGGTTCTTTCCCGGGGACCAACTCAATGCGATGATCCTCAAGATGACTAGGTGGGAGCTGTGGTGGAAGATTATCCTTTAGCATGATGTCCTAAAACTATGCTAGGAGACCATCTAACTTTAGTGTTAATGGGGTTGCTGACTGAAGAGCAGACTGTTGGCTACTACAAAAATAAATCAAATTACACTCGGCTCCTTTTCTGATAGCTTGTTGGGCCTGGATGTGTGAAATTAGGGGAATACTTGGAATTCTCCAATCCCTGCGAATTAGGACAGGCTTAGGAACACCATCAACAATCGCGATAGTGTCCTCCCTCCAATCAGGAATGGGTGCATACTCCCTAAACCACTAAATGCCGAGAATCATATAACCACTAAATGCCGAGAATCATATAACACTCCAAAAAAAGAGGTGAGACAATGAAGTCTCGCTGAAATGTGGCCTTTTGAACCATGAATGAGAATTGTTGAGTCTTATGAGATATCTATGTGCGAAGACCAGGTGTGAACCCATCTACATCCAATTGATGGGGTACGAGAGTACAACTCATCTTTTTAGCCAACTGAGGAGAAATGGCATCCTTAGAGCTACCCATATCAAAGAGAACAATGAACTATTGTCCCTTTGCTATGCCATAAGCATGAATGAGGACTTTCTTTTGCTCTACAACCTGGCCCTCCTGCTTATCGTCAAATACCACTATGGGTACAGCATTTAAGGTGGGCAATAGTTGGATTGCATTGGTGGTTGATGTGGGAGGTGTTGTTGTAGATGTTGCGGTGGCTATTGTGGAGGCAGAGGCCTTGGTTGCTTGCGCAGCCAAGGCGTTTAAGGCGGGCAAGAGTTGGATTGCATTGGTGGTCGATGTGGAGGTGTTGCTATAGCTGTTGCGGTGGCTACTATGGAGGCAGCATAGTAGTTAGGGGGTTGTTTGAAACGGAGGTGAGGGTAAGGAGTTCGACTAATCCACTCATCAAAAGGCATCTCGATCATAGCATGATGAGTGTGATAACATGAGGGGAGGGTAGAAGCTAGGGAGTGTAGAGCAAATTAATAAACCATACTATTACTATATTTATACTAATATACTTAATAGATATACTCATAACTATACTTATGTCTATAATATTTTTACTCATAACTATACTTATATTTACTACCATTCATATTTATATTTATACTTACAAATAAAGTGACTTGGAGATATACTTATAATTATAATTCTCATAGAATCTACACATTAAACACTGATCTATTTTCAAAGAATCTAAAAATTAAAATATAATCATAAATTTTATTAAAGTTAAAAAGTATTTTTATCAATTAAAGATGGTGATTAGTACATAACGACCCCACAATCTCAAGGATGTGGGGGGGTAATACATTGCTTGCATGTTACATATAGTATTCACATCTCCTCCTAAGCTTTTTACCATCTGGATTAAAATATTGGTTAGAGGATCATTTAACATCAATGTTATCTCTTGCCTAAGAAATGTAAGAGGCCTCTTTATATTGCTTGTAACTAGTTGTACCTCTCTATTTTGCACTTGTTACACATACATAGTGTTTTCCAAGTAATGAAGTTACTAACCATTAAAGAAACTATATTAGGAAAACTATTCTTTTTTAGTCATATTCATTCTAATCATAGCACTTCTCACCTAATGGTAACATCCAACTTTGAAACTCAGGAGTTCATTCCAATCATAGCAGGTCTCACCTAAAGGTAACATCCAACTTTGTAACTCAGTAGTTCATTCCAATCAGAGCAATTATTTGTATGAGAATGGAGAACGGGTAAGTCATAATCTCTCAAATATTTCCCTTTATGTATACATGTTATGTGGTATGGATATCCAAACATAATGTTTTCTCGTTATGGTAGGTGGATACATTGGCTCTTAGTATGTTCTATCGAGTAAATTGCCATGTCCCTATTATTGATCGCGAGGCTGGGCAAAATGTTTCAAAGAAGTTATTCAACGCTCAACAAAATTTCATTTTTGAGAAGAATAAGAAGCATCCATTCCAACGCACGATGGTCTTGGAGCGCTACATTCGAGGTGGTGCAGAAAGATCTCCTATGTTCTTTAGGTGAGACAATTTTCATTCTGTTCATTTTCATAGCTACTTTTTCAAAATACTTAGATGCACGTTTATGATTGCATTTCATTGTAGGTGGCTAGTGGAGACCTTCTCAAGTGAAGGAGATGGTGTCTTGGATGTTTTTGTAGGATGTGGAGGCTTGGGACGTGCATGCCAAGAGTTAAAAAGGTACTATATGGGGATAGAGAATGACATGGAGGTAGCCAGAGCATGTCTGGGAGATTTCTCATTAGACGATAGGTTGGGATGACACGTAGTTTGTGGATCAAAAGACTTTGTAATCGAGATTGTCATGGTTTTGAACTTTAAAGATCGATATATACATTTTTTATCTTTAAAAGATTGTGTTTTATATTTAAGTAAGTAAGAAAGTATGTATGTATGTATATATGTTAGTGCGTAGGTAGCTCTTGTATGTATGTATGTATATGTATATGTACAAGGTGTATGAATTTAGGTAGATATATGTATATATATAATTATATCAATAAGTATGATGTGGATCAAAAGGCTTTGTAATCGAGATTTTCACGGTTTGGAACTTTAAAGATCGGTATATACATTTTTTTATCTTTAAAGGATTGTGTTTTTATATTTAAGTAAGTAAGTAAGAAACTATGTATGTATGTATGTATGCATATATGTTAGTATGTAGGTAGCTCTTGCATGTATGTATGTATATGTATATTTTGTATGTGTATATGTATGAGGTGCATGAATTTAGAGAGGTATATGTATATATGTAATTATATCAATAAGTATGATGGGGATCAAAAGACTTTGTAATTAATATTTTTATGGACTAGATCTTTAAAAGACTGAAATTTATATTGTTGATCTTTTAAAGCTTGTTATTTATATGTAGTTCAAAGCTCATAGTAAGTTCTTGGTCCTTTGCAAAGCTCGGACTACTTGTTCATTGCTCCAAAAAGCTCGGCAAAAAAATTTCGCAAAAAAATCCCCCTAATTATGTGTGTGTACACACAAATTGACAAAATGTGAACTTTAATTTGATATATGTAGCAAAGGGGTTTATTGCATAAATGCTTTTGGTTTTTTGCAAAGAAGAGAGCCAAAACTACCTTTTAGCTCTCAAATTGTCAAAATTTGGAAAAACAAACATTGCCATTGTGTCAGGAGCATGCTAATTAGTCAATTTGGCTATGTGTGTGCACGATTTGGCAAGATTTGTGCTTGATTTTGGTGTATGGATTAAAGAGGATTGTCCTTAAAATTCAAAAAACAAATCTCTTCAAAAATCACCAATTGAGCATGAAATTGGGTGATTTAGGGTAAATGGAGCCCAAAATCAAGCTCTAGACCCATATGTACCCTACAAATGACTCCTTTTGGAGTGATTTTAGAGGGGGGAAATTAATTTATAGCCCTTTGTTTTCTATGATTTTTAATTAGCATTTATCTCCCTAAGCTTAGTTCTAATTCTCAATCAATCAAGAGGGGGGAGGCATGAGATTTTGGGGTGAGGTGAGCATTTAATTTTCTATGTAGACCCCAAACAATTTTTTTTTGAAAACACAAAGCCCCCCAATTGCTTCTATATAGCATTAAAACAAAAAACAAAAAACCCCCCAATTGCTTCTCTATAGCATTTTTGTTTTTAAAACGAAAAACCCCCCATTGCTTCTCTATAGCATTTATTTAAAAAAAAAAAAGAAAAAAAAAGCACATTGCTATACTACCTACCAGCTCCACCTACTCTTTGCTCGTACCAGCTTCACTCCCCCGTGCTGCTAGACACCTTGCCAGCTATAAACCCCTCTATGCTCTAGCTCACTACTGATCCACATCACAACTGCCAACAAACCTTCCTGGGTCCATGTTATAAAGCTATCAACTCGCCCCACACCTATGCTAGGCTACCATAACTAAGGTACCGACACGAACCCACCTGGGTCCTAAGCCCTGTTTTGCTGAGCTGATGAATTGGCCCATGTTAGATCCTAAGACTATGTTGCTCCAAGCCTATCACCGTCATTAGTGCATGCAGGTCCCACTCTTAAACCTAACATACCACCTTGCACACAAGAGGGAGAGAGAAGAGAAGAGAGATAACATGCAAGGGTCGAGTTTAAAGAGTTGCACTTAGCCAACCCTAATAAGGGTTAACTCCTTGATGTGAAGCCGCTAAGCTAGGGGCTCACTCCACCTCTACTTGTGTCACCCAAGTAGAGATGCAATGGCTAGGTAGAGAGCAAGAAGGAGGGATCTATGGAAAGCTCAACGTTCACTTCATGCCACACACGCGTGAAAGAGGGACTTGGTAGAGAGGAAAGAGAGGGGAGAGAAGGAGAGAGCTTAGAGCATCACCATCCCTATAAGCACACACCAACAATCAAGCATGCAAGCATGCAAGCAAGCAAACACAAGCTCAAATGAGAGAGAAAGAGAAGAGGCAAAGCTCAAATGAGACTAATGGGATTTTCTCTTTTCATATTTCATGAATGTCTTATATACAAGAGCTCATAGTTACAATGGTTGGCCGCCCATTTACAATTGGGGGCCCAAAACTAGTGTTCCTAGCTCTATGTACATTTATTCCTCATGACCAACATTACACAAGCCATAAGCCTTGTCATCCCATGTCTCTTTTACATTAAGCACTTAGCGCGGTTACAAAATATGAGAACAATAAGCATAGCCACGCTTGCAAATGTAATGTTAACTAGAGTGGTTAACATACCCCCCTCCCTAATTCAGTCCATCCTTGGAGCTGACTGGATTTAAATATGTGCGGATGAAGTGACGGTGTGAGGTTGGAGTAGGGGAAGTGCAATGGAAGACTTTGTACTAGTCCAAAATGTAGTAGATCAAATATGTGCGGATGAATTCACGGGGTGAGGTTGGAGTAGGGGAAGTGCAATGGAAGACTCTGTACTAGTCCAAAATGTTTTCCCCACCATCATGTCTTCAAAAGTTTGTAGTTTCCAAGTAGGCATCCACATGATGCGCTCATAATATCTAAAAAATTTCTTTAGGGTTGGCCCTCTAGGCCAAGCCCTACGCGCCTTGATGGTAATGGTCCCAATCTTGGAAGGACTCCATCAATGTGATGATTAAGTGGAAAACTTCAATTGTCTCGTGATCCACGGTTGGGTCTAGGACTTGATCATAGTGGCGGATGAACTCATTGAAGTGCTTGATCATTGTGTCTTTAGTACATGGCTACTAAGCATACTAAGCAACAGAGGAACGGATCCACGGCTCGGTCTGGGACTTGATCATAGTGGCGGATGAACTCATTGAAGTGCTTGATCATTGTGTCTTCAGTACATGGCTACTAACCGACAGAGGAGCGAACCACGAAAAATTGAATTGTAGCTTCAGATTCTTCTTTTTCTCCTTGTGGAATAGATTCCATGCCACCGTCTTCTTATGGGTAGGTAGTTTAGGCTGATGCAGAGTGCTCGGGGTGCCTTACACAGTAGGTTTCCTAGATGAAGCGTTTGAGTAGAAAAGGGCCCCTCCAAGCCGACTGCTCGCCCATGAGTTCGAAAGTGATGGGGCGAGTAGTAGTGGGTGGTTGATGGTAATCGCCATGCTCTCCGTGCCATTGTTGATGTTTGGCCTCAAGGTATGGACAAAGGACATTGACGTCAATGTGATCCGTTATGCAGGTGATGGGTGTGGCCCTCGGGGGGTTCACCTCAAAAAATGTTAGTGTACCACGTGAGTTCAACAGGAGGGGTTTTTTAATTAGATAGATTGAGAAAAATTAACACGATTACATTAACAGGAGGGGTTTTTCAATTCAACCTTAGAAAAAAATCATTTAGTTCATAAGTAAAGAGGGGTTGTTTTATTGGGGGGAAATTTTTAGTTAAGGGGTTTTTTTAATACCTCTTAAACGCACGTGATACCCTAGGGTTTTCTAGTAGTGCACCCCCCGAGGTGTGGCCTAGAGCTCTCAAGACCGAGAAGGATAACAATCGCCTGCTCAAACTCCGTGTGGTCGAGGGGTCTTGCCAATTAATAGGGTGAAGTGGAGGGTGGACCTCCTCATGCTCTAGTGGTGGCAGCGTTCGAATCTCGCCTTCTTCCAGGGTTGGGTGGGAGGGGTGATGTGTTGACAGGTGACGAGGGTGGAGGGGTTGTTGATGTGGAGGCTCCCGTGAACAAGGTGGGCGTCAAAGAGGGGTGGGGGCTTGGTTGAGGTGGACGGGATATCATGGAATGTAGTGTGCATTCCCAACTGCAAATGACAAGGAGGGTGGTGAGGGGGGTGGGGTGGGGTGGGGTAGGAAAATGAATTGGGGGAGGGAAGAGTGGCAGTGTGGATGTACCACATGGGGGTGGGGTGGTGTTACTCGGGTAAGAGAAACTGGGTGGTGGAGGGAGAGGTGGGGGAGATGAGGATGGTGGGGGTGGAGGTGGGAGGATTCCGTGGTTGTCGTTGCCTCCTTCTCATGGAAATTGTGGGCATGAGTATCTTCTATTGAGTGAGTTGGTCCATGGGATCAAAAATATGCTTCAGCTGTTGCCGCTTCCTTGAAGGTGAATTCCATTGGGAATGCAACGTGGGAGTGATTGAACTGGAAGATTCTTGTGTGGTGGCTACCGTGACCTCCATTTTCTCATGACATTTGTGGTATAGTATAAGGAGGCCACCTGCCAAATAAGGGGGAAGGGTGTCAGTGCAGAGGGAGAGGTAGGCTTCGTTGACAACATGCCATCCCCTACCATGTAGATGTTTCAAGGCATTGATCATCCTATGGGAGGGGTAGAGGTATGGACACATACCTTCCGGAATAGATAGGTCAATAAAATCAACAAGGTTTGAGGGAAAGCTAAAGCTAAGGAGGTGACTCCAAGTAATCAATATGGCTTCGAGAGGGTGGGGAGGCAACTCTTAGAAGTCGTGGGGGTGGGTGAATGATATGAGGCCCTGGAGTAAAAGTGGGGGGATGAGGGCAATGTTGGCGATAGGGAGCTTGGTGGGGAGATAGGTGTAGGTCTGGACTAAAAGTGGGGGGATAAGGGCAATGCTGGCGATAGGGAGCTTGGTGGGGAGATAGGTGTAGGTCTGGCAGGAGACTTGCTTATTTTTTAGACATTGTGTTGGAGAAGGTTGAGCTTGATGCTTCTATAATGGAGGTGGATGAGCTGGAAGGGGCTCTATGGGGAGAGGGAAAGTACTAGCAGCTTAGTAGTTGTACCCATAAGGGCATTGACCTTCCGATCCATGGTGCTGGAGGAGGGAGTAGAGGGAGTGGGTGGCGGCTCTGCAGCCCTAGCTTCGGCTTCTCCCAAATGTTCCTCCATCTCGTGGATGGTATCTTCCGAGATCTCCATGTATCTTTGGAAATCTAGCTTTATCTGTGCAAGGGCCTCCTCCGTAGCTTGTTCTCTATCTTGGTAGTCTTGGGAAAGGGTCTCTATTACAGAGAGTTTGTGGTGGGCCCTCTAAGGAGCGGCTTGCGATCCTAGTGATGGCATGCCCGATGTGCTGCTCCTTTTCATCAATCTTATTCTATAGCTCGAGGGTTTGCAGATTGACCTAGTAGAGATCTTCAAAGATTTTCCTCTCCTACGCCTTGGCCAGCAACATCTCCCATTCTAAAACTACTGCCACCTCCTCTTTGATGGTAGATACAATCCATCATCTAAGTGATCAACTCATTGGCCATGTGTGAAAAGCCTAGTGCAAAATTGGGCACATCTCCATGGACTGCATGCACGCTCTCTATGTATGCCTGGCTGCAACAACTGAAACTTCCTGACCGCGTCCAACGGAAGGTGTCTAGTGTATTTTGATGAGATGAATGAGGGGAGGAGGGTCAAGCCTCTATGAAATGAGGGGGGAAATCTATAAAGTTCTCTAGGGGCGTTGTTTCAAAGAGGTTTGTTTTTTTTTGGGAAAAAGATCCTTCAATTAGTTAAAGAGAAAACGGCCAGAAAGGGCTCAGTACAACCACAAAGGGCTAAATACAAACTTGCCTCATATAAGGGTGGGAAACAAGTGATCATAAGGGGGAGAGATGCTTCTCCTCTTGATGGCCACTCTATGAGGAGAAGGCTATCTCATAAAGGGGAGGAGCGAGAAACAAGCACACAGGTGGTCTGTAGTGCCAAATGGGATCACCGCCTCTAGGCCTCCAAAGTCTCAAGAAGGCTTCCCACCAATTCTGCATATGCAATCAGAACCTCCTTACAGCTTCCCCCACTAACCGCAGAAGGTGTGAATGATGTCGAGCCATATGCTCCTAATGGTCTCAGCCGATAGAGTGTGGATACCCTCAATGGCCTCGCTACATCTAGCACACGAGATGTACCAGGCTGCTATGCTACTGCAAATCTCCCAAGTGCTAACAGCATGAGCCTGGACACCACACACCTTTAGGTGGGGCTGTGATGACTGGTACTATTGCAATACGGTGGTGGGAGACCTAAAGGGCATGGCCTCCCCCCCATCCTCCTCGTAAGTCCTGATGACCACTCTAGCCTCGGTGGCCCAAACCATAGTACCCCAAGTGATAATCCGGGTCGATGCCTTGTCCATAGCAAAGATGCGGAGAATCCACTGCCAAATCTGCTAAGCCTTTGGGAAATCCCAAAGGCAATGTCGTTGAGACTCGGGTGTGACCACACCTCGGGAAAGCTGTTGGCCACCATTCAACTGCCAGCCACCACTGCCAGACTCTTGTGTGTGCCGTAGAGGAAGAGAGTGATCTTCCTCGGTCGAAAGCTGTCCCAAAGCCTCTTCCAAAAATCTAAAAGGAAGCGTTGTGATAGGCCCTGAGACTGCCAGTACCATCTCTCCTCCTGTGAGGGCTCGCTATCTCAAAGAAGTCTCTAGTAACTCTATCACCAGCCTGAGTCCATAATGAGGCCCTGGCATGGTATCTATACTCCACCCTCCTCTCCTCAATGGACCGAATCTTGGGCAGCTACTGCGATGTGACTCTCCATCCATGAGATGTCCGGGATACTCTCTTAAAGAAGCTGTAAAGAGGCTAGGTCCCTCCTCAAACTCCTCTCCTGCTCCCAAAATCCCTCCAATCTCCTCTGGGCTGCCTCTTGTAAGAAAATACTGACCTCCCCAAGTGCCTCAAGAAAATACTGACCTCCCCAAGTGCACGCTACAGATCTTGAGGAAAAGTCTAGACTTGCCCATATCTTCTCAATCCAGCTACAAATCTTGGGGTCTTGAATGAGGCTATATGGAATCTTGGAGCTTGCATGTCTATCATGCCTCGATGGGTCCTCTAGGGAAAGAATAACTAGGGCATGATCTGAAAATGTAGTGCCTGTCAGAATACCAACCATGCCTCCACGGCTACAAGCCCACTCATCAACATAAAACCTATCCAGCCGAGAGAGATTGGGGCCAGTGCTCTGCCTATCCGATTGAGAAAAGCTAAGACTCCTAGGGCTGCACCCAAACTCTGGAAGATGCCAAGGGTCTTGTCCCCTAAGAATCAATATCATCTCCTCCCTTGCAAAGTACTCCACCCCTTAGATAGTGGTTGTGCCACCTCCAAGTCTATCTTCTGCTACCTCTATCAAGTTGAAGTCACTGCCCATGCACCAAAATCAGCTAGGGAAGGGCTTGTCGGATAGTTCTCCAAAAGATAGCTCTACTTGTAGCCGCATTCGGGGCATAAATGTTGAGGAAGCCAATGCTATCCTCTCCAATCAAAATGGTAACCCACTAAGCACGTCTTGGAACTATGACTCTCGATCCTGTCACAGAGACGAAAGAATATGCTCACTAATAGAGAGACACACTCCTCCCTGCATCCCTAAAGGGCAGAAGGATGGAGACTAAAAAGTATAACTCATGCCTGGTAGAATCTTCCTTGAGTGGTGGGAATGCCCCTCAATAAGATGGTGCTCCTAAAGGAAAAGAATGTTGATAGATCCCCCCACCATAGCTTGATGCAGCTCTCCTCTAAGGATGCCTCATCTTTGAAAGCATTGAGCTCCCCCTAAGCCCTGAATGTTCCATGAGACAATCCTTATATCAATCTCTGTGTGAGGCAAAACTACCGGAACTACCCTGCACTCGAAGAGTCTTGGGCGTGGGCTTAGACGGGGAATAGTCACAATCTGTCTTAGTGTAGAGTCATGCCAACAAGTGGGCATGAATCTTGCCCTCCATGTACTACCACTCTGCCCAAGCGCGAGAGCATACATACTTCATGCTCCATTGATCACAATGGAGGTATTTGTAAGAAGGGGGGAGAGGTACTACGAGAGAGGTATACATGAACATAAAAATCAGTACCTCCAAGCTGGAGTTCATCATCTCCCCTCCCTAGTCTCGGTGTGCTGATCCACCAAGCTCCAACCTGGCCAAAGGCCCCCATAGACGAGTAAGAACGTCTGTGATCCAGATATCTTGCAGATGATGCAATAGCACAACTTCCTAATCCTATATGGTAGCGGCCATCGACTATGGATCCCACTCTATCTCGAGGGATACGCTCAAGGGGAAAGAGAAGATCATCATGCCATTCTTTGGCATAGAGGGTCTAGAGTGGTGGAAGACCACACATACCCGAATAGGGGATACAGTCTCCTCGAACCTGTCTGTCCCTTCTGTTGTCACAGAAGACACCGGAAGAAAATATAATCCACAAGCTGCCCCAAGATCCTAGGGGACCCGCTGGAGATACATGTGGGAGAGCCCTCACTAGTGAGGCCATCTCCACTGGCTCTGAGAAACGATGAATCAGGTGGCCAACGGTACTCGTCGGCTTTCTCCTCGCCACATCACAGGTTGGAGGGGGCCAACGAGAATGCTCTGTAGAGGCAGAGGGGGGTGTAGGCACGGAGAAACAGGAAGGGGCAAATGGAGCGACTGCAGGAAGAGTCGGGGGTGGGGGGGGGGAGGTGGCAGGGGAGGAAGCAATGGGGAGTGGGAAGGCAGAGAGAATGGAGAGGGGTGCTACTGTGAGAGGTATCCCATCGGAGAGGAAGGATGATGGGGAAGGCTCGACGAAGTGAGGGTAAGGTCAACCTACCCCACTGGGCACTAAAGGCCAAAGGAGAAGTCACGGAATGACGAGGAATCGGCCACCACCTTGAGAGGGGCGAGGGGCCCTCTCCGGCACTCGCCATCTGTGGGGCGGGTGCTGTGATAAGTGCTCAAAATGGTGCACCTAGGAGGCTAACCTAAAGAAAATTGCTGAGTTGGCCAAGCGTGGGGCGGCTACCGACAATCTTGCATACTAGAGTGGAGGCATGTAGGGATGTGATAGTCATAGCGAGAAGTTGCAGGTCCACTTTGAAAAACAAAAGGCAGGTGACGGCAGCCTCGCTCAGGAGAGACGGAGGGACTGCCATGGAGTCCTCCTGGGGGCAATGACCAAAAGAGGCCGAAACTTACTAAGACAATGAAGAAATACCCACAACACCTGAGGGCACTGCCGGAGGAACAAGGATGGGCTAGAGATGGTGGAGAAGAGAGGAAAGGGAGGGGTGGAGGGCGTAGAAAGGAAAAGAAAAGAAAAGAAAAAAGAAAAGAAAAGAAAAAAGAAAAGAAAAGAAAAAGGAAAAAAGAAAAAAGAAAAAAGAGAAAAGAGAAAAGAAAGAAAAAAGAAAAGAAGAAGAAGAATAAGAAGAAAAGAAAAAGAAGGAAAAAGGAAAATAACAAACAAAAGAAAAAGAAAAGAAAAAGAAAGAAAGAAAATAAAAGATAAGAAAAGAGAAGGAAAAAGGAAAAGAAAAAGAAAAGGAAAAGGAAAAGAAAAAAGAGAAGAAAAAGAAAGAAAGAAAGAAAGAAAGAAAAAAGAAAAATAAGGCGGCGAAGGGAAAGGGGTGGAAAAAGAAAAAGCTAAGGGAGAAGGGGGGGGGCACATGGAGAGGGGGAAGGAAGGGCAAGCGAGCCTAAATGGAGGCTACAAAGGGGCGTGGAAAAGAATAGAAGAGAGGGGGTGTCGACGCTGAGAGGGGGAGGGTGGGGCACAACTTTGAAGAAGGAAGGGGGGGGAAGAGCAGTAGGCGAAGGGGGGGTGCAAGGCATAGGCAAAAACACAAGAGGGGGGCGGAGAGGTCGCGCTATGTGCTATCCAAGGGGGGGAGGCAAATGATTTCTTCTTTAGCTACGCACAGTTATGCTCATTGTTTCAAAGAGGTTTTGCTGGATAAAATCATGTTTTTGCTTCTCCTCCTCCTCGGCCTTTCTTCATGCTTCCTCAGCTGAGCTGCCAACTCCTCTTGTGTAGGGCCTGGATTGGGCATGGGGGTGCTTGCTCTTTCCCCTTAGGTTTCGGGTGGTTCCTCTTAGTTGCTGGGGAGTGGGGAGAGGACTGTGTCGGGGGCATAGATATTGGCACTGCTTTTGAGCCACTCAGCTGGATGGCACTACATCTGAGCCACTTGATCTTTGCCCTTAGGTTCTAGGTGGTTTCTCTTAGTTGCTAGGGAATGGGGAGAGGACTATGCTAGGGGCATAGATATTGGCACTGCGGTCTGAGCCACTCAGCTAGATGGTGCACGGTAACTCCTCCCACCCGGTCGCATGATAAAGCAACTTGCTCAATAAAGTGGCCGCTCCCAACTTCCCCTCCAGGTTAGAACATACTACATGAAGTTCTTTGTGCAAGAGCTCTGCCCAGTTGACCATCTGTCCTTGGTGTGAACCCAAGGCAAGGTAGTCATGTTGCACCTGGCGGGGGGAATCTGTCTATCTAGCTTGTGGTGAGAAAAAACTTTAGGGCTCACGCTGGCATAATCAAATCTTCCTGGGTAATGTTGTCCACTCCACCTAGTCTTTGTTTTTGTGCTGCCCTTGTATGTGCCCCTGGTGATCTTGGGGGAATTTGTGAGCCTAACATAGGGCTGGTCCAAGTGGGGAAGCTCTAGGGCATCTCGAATAAGTTCCACGCTGAGTTGTACACTTTGCGGTTGGCCCTCACTATCCAAGACTTCCTCGGTGTGTGCATGTTGGCATCATATGTCTCATTAAAATACAGATTGTTGTATAAGTATGGCCCCCATGGCTCTAGAGTAGGCAATCCTCCCCAAACCCATCTTCTCCAGCTTTGTTATGATCGCAGGTTTGGCTACTGTTGCCCTATAACATGGCCCTTTGAAGTAGAGGAGCTTGTGCTCCACCTTGTGGTTGTTCTTCATCAATGAGTGTACAGTGTGGCCATTTACTCCCCAAGATGCGATGGTTGTGTGAGTTGTGGGTATACTCTTCAAATCTTCCCCCTATCGGGTACTTTCTCCTGAGGGTGGGGTGGTGCTAGGCCTCCAAAGAGGAGTTCAAGGTGTCAGGCATGGTGGAGAAAGGGTTTGAGAATGTGAAAGTTCGAGAGAAAAAACTACAAGAGTTTGGCTACAAGGAGAACTGAAAATGTAGAAATGAGGGGGTGGGATGCATGTTTATACTTTTCCAGAAGGACACAACCGTGGCAACTTGGATGGTATGGGCGTGGTATCTTAAGCAAATGGCTGCAGCATCTCTGATTTGGATTCGGTATGGGCGCAGCAGGGGTTGGAACAATGGTACCAAGCTGGCTGAGAAGGGAATGACCATGGAATTTTGAAAAACATTTGGTGCAATTGTGGCAAATTTGGAATGGCCATGGTAGATGGGTGTGATGATGGAATGGCCGGGGCACTTCACTTTGTGGGTTGGTATGGCCGTGTGGCAAATTCGAAATGGCTGGGGAAAATCTGAAGTCCTAAAGGGTGCGGCCATGGGGCAAATGGGAAATTCTAATGATGGTACGGTTGTGGCACTTAAATTTCCTTTTTATAAATGTTTGTGGGGCACCCTGAATTAGGTTATGTATCCATGGCCTATGCTACCAACACCCCATTGCAGGTTTTATACTGACGACCTGCCCAATTTGCCAAAGTTAGGAGTTGGTTCTAATTTGGTGATGGCAAGGTGGGGACGTCTGATCCTTGAGGGGTACAAAGGCTGATGACAAGGACGTACCTAAAACTGAAGAGGTTCTTAATGGCTTTGGAGTACTCCAGGAGGGTAGCCTTATCATAATGGGTGAAGGAGTTGCTAATGTTGAGGGTATATCATTGTTAAGATCTGTCTCAGCGGCGCGGGTAGAATGGGAGTTAGAGTGTCTATGTGAAGCTTCTGCTTTCTTTTGTCCTGGGCAATCTTTCTGGCAGAGGCCACCTTGGGTTTCCATTGAAAGGTCAATAATAACAGCTAAGTGACACAAGGTGGGAGTTGGGGTTGGAGTGATTTGGGGATCCAAATATGTCGATTGCCCTTGTAGAAGTGTTGGGCTTGCAGTATAGGTTTGGGGATCCATTTGAAGGTTGGATTTGGGCTGATAGAGGGTTGGATTGAGGATGGGGATGCCATGGAGAACATTTGGGACAGTGTCTGTCTTGTACCCTATAGTCTTGTGGTTAGCGAATTGGTTGCCTACAAGGTAGACGAGGAGCTCTGGATATGCCAATGGATGAGGGTGGAAGTTGGATCGGTGTGGGATCCACAAAGTAGATGTTCCCTTATAATAGCCCTATGCTGTGAGAAGCATTTTAGGCACCCAATGGGGATATGGCATGCCTTGTGTGCGTGTGTTAGTTCGGTTAGTCTCTATTAGCTTGAGTAATTGTTGAGTTGTGGGAGTTGGTTGTTGCGGAATGTGGTGGTGGTGAGCGTGTGAGAGGCAATGATGTGGTTGGAAGTGTGAGCAGCCTCTTCTTGAGTGGGATGGATTTGTGGGTGTGTGAAGATGGAATGCTAGTGGGGGGTGTAGGAGTGACCTCTTGGCATGTGGGAACACTGGGTAGGGACTCTTCATATGTCATGAGGATAGTAACTTAGACGGAGGCCAGTTGTAAGGTCATTGTTCATGTATCCCAATTGATGTTTCATTTGTTATGTCTCATCTAACCCCGTTTAAGCAGTATTTCCTCTTGCATCGTTCGTTCAAGAATCACAAAACTTCCCTTCCAAGGGAATATTTTCAATGTGGAATAAAAGCGTCACACTGTGCCTGAACATGCTATGATGCCATTGTGGTGATTGTGGCAAGGGTATCTTTTAGTGCAGGTTCCCTGAGCGAACACCATGTTTCATGAGAAATTAAATTTTAATTAGCCCCTGTCTAAAAGAGCTAATTTTTGGATGAAGCTCGTCGAGGTGGTCATTCCTAACATCAACCAAGCAAGCTTCACCTCCCATTCCTCTTCTTCAGGGTCGACCACTTGGGCCATGTTGACCATGATTTGTCTCTACCAAATCTTGGCTTGCCTTGCTTTGGGCCTCTTGTTGAGCATCTTGTTTCATATTCACATGGTCCTTTTTGCATTGTTTTTTATCGTGGATGGCTCTTAAGGTGGCCTTGGTGAGAGGGCCATAGTAGCATTTTAGTTTGCTACCATTGAAATAACCAACCATTTTGACACCATCAAGTGTCTCAATGCACACAACACCTTGTGGGGTAATCTAAATGACCAAGAAGGGTCCTAAGCCTTTGAGCTTGAGCTTCTTTTTGTGTGTCTTTGTACTGAATAAGAGAACCGTGTCGCCCTTGTTCATTTGTTTGTCTTTTAGTAGCTAGTCGTTGAACCATTTGTTTGTCTTTTAGCTGGTCGTCGAACCATTGTTTGCGCCTTAGCTTCTCAACGATCATGTTTTATACCGCTAAAAGATGTGTTTCATCGAACTTTTCAAGCTAAGAAAGGCCATAAACTATAACGTTTCCTATGAGCTTCTCTTGTATCGTGATGGGTAAGCTGGGGACCAAGCACTCCATTGACACATGACCGCGCGTACCATAGGTTAAACTGAAGGGGGTGGCATTGGTTTCTATCTTGTAGGAAGTTCTATAAGCCCAAAGTGCTACTAGCAACATTTGTTCCCAATCATTGGCTGGCCTCCATAGTTTTGGTCAAAATGGCACACAAAAATTTGTTCGCGCTTTCCACCTAGCCATTCTCTTGTGGTGGGTAATAAGGGGGGGACTTTCTATGAGTGACAAGGAACTCTTGCAACAAGAGGAATTGGATTACCTCATTAATGAAATGTGTTCAATTTTGCTGATGAGCTCAAGGGAAAGCCAAAGCATGTGATGACTGATTCGTAAAGGAATTTGGTAGTCGATTGCGCATTAGTTTTACACGTAATTCGAGCTTCAACCCACTTAGTGCAATAGTTCATGGGGATGGTAGTAATTATATATCTAGCTTGGGTAAATCTGGCTGCTAGATTGATGTATCCAATGAAATAGATGCCCCATTTTTCAAATGGTTGTAAGGATACAGGATTCAGGGGCATACTATCCTTAAAGCAAGGAATTGGCACATGTTGACACTCATCGCACCACTTGACATACTCAGCTGCATCCGCCATTAAGGTTGGCCACCACAACCTAGCTGTTAAGACCTTGCATGTAGTGATATCTACTGCAAAGTGCCCACCAACATAGGCAGAGTGAGCCTATTCTAGAAGGAAGACATATTCATCTTCACAAACACATCGTCTAAGAATCCCGTCTTTTCCTTGTCTATAGAGTTGATCTGCAATGAGTTGGTAGGGGGCTGTCTGTTTACTTAGGCAATGAGCATGGCCTTTGTTTAGGAGGGGATCCACTCGTAAGTCGTTGGCTAAAAAGTGTGCTACCTCCTCGCCCCATTCAGGAATTAAGCATAGTTGGAACACGGCACTATCTAGTAAGTCATCTTTGACTCCCACATGC
This sequence comes from Cibotium barometz, assembly GCF_041138505.1. Lineage (NCBI taxonomy): Eukaryota > Viridiplantae > Streptophyta > Polypodiopsida > Cyatheales > Cibotiaceae > Cibotium > Cibotium barometz. The sequence goes on from NC_141083.1 coordinate 47,201,160, forward strand.
AGCTTGCCGTTAGGGATCGGTGACATGTGGTCTATGAGAACGTGTTGTGAGCCTTTCTTCACTAGAACAGTGAAGTCAAATCAAGAAAGATATGCAGCCACCTGGTGATTCTACATGTCATAATAGTGCTTGTATACCAGGTATAAAAGAGCTTCACGGTCCACGAAGAAAATGAACTTGGTCACCACCAGGAAATAATGGCGAAACTTCGTAACCATGTAAACCATACTACCAACCCTTCTCTTTCGGTTGTGGTATAATTTCTCTCAGCATCATTGAGTTGGTGGTGGCTAGCAAAGCTGATGGGTAAATCCATCTTGTGTTCACCCGGTTGGGCCAACACACATCCAACATCAAAAATAGAGGCATCCATGTGGTTGTGAAAGATAATGTCCCAATTGGGATACCTGAGAATTGGAGCACTTGTTTCCAAGGCTTTCTTGAGCATTGTATAAGCCTATTAGCATTCCTCCATTCACTCAAAAACAATCAAAAGTCCATAAAGAGGTCGAGCTATATCAGCATACATAAAAATGAATCGACTATAATAACCGACATGTCCTATGAAGAGTTGGACTCCCTTAAAGTTTGTGGGTGGGGTAATCTCAAGGATGAGCTACACTTTGCTATCATCTATGGCGATACCCTGCCTAGAGATAATGTGTCCTATGATCACTCCATGTCTAACCCATAATTGACATTTGGTGGGTTTAATGAGATGCGATAAAACATGCATCTTTCTAACACCTTATGCAAATAGTCAAGGTGTGCCTTCTGAGACACGTTGATCCAAGGGTCATCCATAAAGACCTCTAGGAATTTTTGAAGATATTCCTTGTAGGTAGTGCACATCAAATGCTAGAAGGTGCCAGGGGAATCGGTCAGTCCAAACGGCATGACACGATATGCACATGTGTCCCATTTGGTGGCGAAGGCTATTTTTTGCTGATCCTTTCACACTACTTGTTCTAGCCCATGTTTTGTGAACGGTAAGGGGTAATGGCCCCTTATTACGATGGTGGCATTGACCTTTTTGAGGTCTACGCACACTCTAACTTTCCCATTCTTCTTAGGCACTATCACAATGGGTGATACCCATTCTGTATGCTCTACTTCATAGATGAATCTGATATCAATGAGTCTGTTGATCTCTTCTCAGACCATCTTGGAATATTATATGCCCTTTGTTTGACCGCCTTGCTCCATCAACCATCAAAATGGTATGTTTGACTACTTTGCGAGGTACAACCTTCATATCTGTGTACTTCTAGGAAAAGAAATCCTAGAATTTTGTAAGTAGAGCAACGAGATTGATCTCTTCTAAAGAGAACGTGGGGGAGAGGAGGAGCTTCAAACCCTAGAAAGCAAACACACACACACACGAGAGAGCAAGACACAAGAGAGATATGGATAGCTGAATTTTCTTCTATCTTCTTCTTCTCTACTCAATCAACATAACATAAAGATAAGAGTACACACTATATGGGTTAGTACTCAACTACTACAACATACAAGGGTCGGTCCATAATGTGAACCGAACTAAAATGAGCTGGCACTATGACTATGCTAGTCTCTAGTAATCCAAAATGGTTGTCACACAGCGTGTCATCCCTCTGGCCGCATATCACCCATAATCTCACCAACCATGCTAGTGGTGTAGATGCGGAAGCTATCACCCAGGCGGGTCATCAATGTCCATCGTAGCACTAGTTGAGCTTGATATCTCAACACTCCCCCTCGAGCTCAACTCCACACACTACACTCCAAGTAAGCTCCTAAACTTGTGGAGCTTCTTTTTGCCCAATGCCTTTATGAAGATGTCAGCTACATGATCCTCTATGCTAACATATACCAGATCTACATCTCCTGCTACTAGAACCTTCTCCCTCAAAAAGTGATAATTCACCTCAATGTACTTCATTCTAGAATGATATACTGGGTGGCCAACTATATGCTACTCATGGTGTCACAACATATGACAACTCCCCTATCCACGGGCTCTCCCATGTCACCAAGTAACTTCTGAAATCAAGCTACCTCACAAGCTGCCATAGCAACACCCCTGTACTCTGCCCTTGTACTCGACAAGGTAGTTGTTGGCTGCTTCTGAGTGCTCCAACTCACAACAACACTCCCAAATGAGAACATAAAACCACTCGTAGATCTCTTGTCTGCAATACTACCAGCCCAATTAGGATGTGTGTACCCATGATGCAACTGTATCTCTATACCAGCCTCATAGAAAAGTCCATGTGAGACCCCCCTCCGGGGGCGCCGGAGGGGGGGCGAAAGCAGCGTCGGTCTCCCATGCGGGGCAGGGATCCACACCAGGGATTTCACTAACGTAAACGAAAACATGTGAACATGTTAATAACATATGTTAATAACACAAAAAATCTTGTGATCACATGTTATATTCCCAAAGCTTTCACAAGGGCCTAAAAAAATTATCTTTGTCGGGCATAAAAAATCTTCTTAGGTGGCCACTAACCTGCTATTATGTGAAGATGGTAACATGAGAACATGTGAATAGCTTATTCCCATGTGTAGCCAAGCTTTTAAAGGGTTCCCAAATGGCAAGTGACCTATTATTTTGTGAACGGTGTAAGATTCCTCCCCCAAACCCCTTTTTGATGTCTAGTATCTTCTTCTATAATCAATCCCTCTTCAGAAATATAAAAGACTTGTTTCTAACTGTTTTAACCTAGAGAGAGAAAATATTCTAGAGAGAGAATATTCAGATTTTTAATATTTTTAGATAGAAAATTATCTCATCTTATTAAAATAAGTTCCCCTGAAACAGAAATTCAAAAAAGAACTTTCCAATGTGCAATTGGAATTAATTGGAAATGTGTATAAAGGACCTTAGTCTAAGGGTCTAGATTTTCAAAAATTTTTGGATTATGGTCCAATTAAGGTTCCTATGGGCCAATAGCATCAATCCATGTGTAGGGAGGAGATAAATCCAATTTGAAAAAGAAGATACCCAAAAATGAGTAAATGCTCACATAAGATGAATAGTTGAAAATGTACAAGGTTTATTAGTAAAAAATTATGAGCAATATTAAAAGTATGACATATGTAAGGAAGAGGAGTTCTTTAAAGGAGGTGCATATTTCACATAAGATGAAGAGTTGAAAATGTACAAGGTTTATTAGTAAAAAATTATGAGCAATATTAAAAGTATGACATATGTAAGGAAGGGGAGTTCTTTAAAGGAGGTGCATATTTCACATAAGATGAAGAGTTGAAAATGTACAAGGTTTATTAGTAAAAAACTATGAGCAATATTGTGTAAGGAAGGGGAATTCTTTAAAGGAGGTGCATATTTCACATGCTTGAATGAGTTTTAAACTCATAAAAATTGAGATATTTCATCTCTCCTCTCTCCTCATTTAAGTCTAGTTCCAAAAAGTTAGCTTAACTGACCTAAAAATGGTCAAATATTGACCAAACTGATTTAGAAAATTCTAGAATCAGTTTGTTTGGTTAGGAGCTCAATTTTTCCTATAAATAGAAGCCTCCTCCTTGTTGAAAAATATATAGTGTTTATGCATCGTTACTCTACTCCACCTAAGCCAAGAACTGTGAATTCATTTAATAATTCACTAGTTTTTGGAGCTTCCCTCTTTCTTTAATCCCCATTAGTGGCTCCATCAACATACTTAACCAATTGATTGGTTGGGGGCCTTTACCGTGAACAAAGAATCAAGCAAGTTGTAAGGTAATTAGTGAATATTGATCTTTCTATAAATTCTCAATGTTTCTCTCTTCTCAACCCCTCTCAAGCTTGAGAAGTTTAATTGGTATGGTTTTTTTTAAATGCTATTGGAGTTTGAATAGTAGTGAAGAGTTACATAATTTAATAAATGCTATTGAAGTTAATTTTCATTTATGTTTAAATTCTAATGATTCTTATGTAAATTCTCTCTCTCACTCAAGAAATGGTCATACTCATGACCCGTTCTCAATCCAAATCAAGCTTTTCATAAAGCTTTTCCTTAACCCAAGATTAAGCTATGCTTGAGGCCAAATTAATGGCTTTTTTCTATGTTTTTAGTTTATGAATATTGATGATTCAATCCATTATGGATTAATAATCCAATTAGAGATCATTTTAATTATTTCCTTAATGATAAGCATTATCCCTTAGAAAAATTGAGATTTATCAGTTATAGCAGCGGAGCTATGGCAAAATTTTTATAAAAATTATGCATAATATAATCTCATTCAAAGCATAAAAAGAGGACTTTCTACCATATTCTAGGAATTATCATCCTAGATTACTTGAAAGAATTTCATTACAATCATGGAGAAATTGAATTTTAATATTAGGCATAATGGATAAATTTTTATATCAAAAGTGTTATTTTTACCATTTTTATTTCATACATAGAAGTATGCATAATGGATAAATTTTTATATCAAAAGTGTTATTTTTACCATTTTTATTTCATGCATAGAAGTATGCATAATGGATAAATTTTTATATCAAAAGTGTTATTTTTACCATTTTATTTCATGCATAGAAGTATGCATAATGGAAAAAATTTTATATCAAAAGTGTTACTTTTATCATATTGGATTTCATGCATAGAGGTATGCATAAAAGTTGATTATTTTATTATAAAAGTGTGACTTTTATCATAATTGAATTTCATGCATATAGGTATGCATAAAAGATATTCTTTTTATACTAAAAGTGTGATTTTCCTCATAAATGGATTTTATGCTTAACTTAGATGCATAAGAGAAATTTTTTTATTCTAAAAGTGTAATTCCTACCAAATTGAATTTATGCATAAGAAGATGCATAAAAGATTGATTTTTTTATTCAAAAGTGTCATTCTCATCTAAATTGAATTTATGTATAGAAAAATGCATAAAAGATTAAAATTTAATTCAAAAGTGTCATTTTCATTAAAAATGAATTTATGCATAGGAAGATGCATAAAAGATTGATTTTTACTTTGAAAGTATTAATCTCCTTAAATAGAATTTATTCATAAATAAATGTGTAAAGAAATCTTATATCAAATGTAAGAATTCTCTTGTATTCTATAAATAGATAAGAGATGTGATAGGATGTGATAAGAGGTGTGATAAGATGCTTATGAAATAAGTTAGGAGGTGATAAGAGATGTGATAAGAGGTGTGATAAGAGGTGATAAGATGCTTATGAAATAAGTTAGGAGGTGATAAGATGAATTAAGATGTGTATGGGGGAATGAGGTAAGAAGTGTATGTGATAGGATAAGATGTATATGGGTTGTGATAGGGCGAGAATGGATGTGATGTAAAAGATTAGATGTGAAGGTATATGGGGTTATATAAATGGGAATGTGAAAATGGATGTATGTATGTGGATGTGTGGATGTGGAGATGGGAGTGTGGATGTATGAACGTGAAAATGGATATATGCATGAAGATATATATGCATAGATGTGAATGTGGATGTAGATGTGGATGTATAGATGTGAATGGATGTGGATGTATAGATGTGAATGGGAATGTGGATGTGGATGTATGTGAATGTGGATGTGTAGATGTGAATGTGGAATGTGGATGTGGATGTATGTGAATGTGAATGTAGATGTGGATGTATGTGAATGTGAATGTAGATGTGGATGTATAGATGTGAATGTGGAATGTGGATGTATAGATGTGGATGTATGGGAATGTGGATGTGGATGTATGTGAATGTGAATGTGGATGTGGATGTATGTATGTATGTGGATGTAGATGTGGATGTATGGATGTGTATATATGAATGTGGACATGGGATGTGGATGTATAAATGAGGATGTGAAAATGGAGGTAAGCATGTAGATGTGGATGTATGAACGTGAAAATGGATATATGCATGAAGATATATATGCATAGATGTGAATGTGGATGTAGATGTGGATGTATAGATGTGAATGGATGTGGATGTATAGATATGAATGGGAATGTGGATGTGGATGTATGTGAATGTGGATGTAGATGTGGATGTATAGATGTGAATGTGGAATGTGGATGTGGATGTATGTATGTATGTGGATGTAGATGTGGATGTATAGATGTGAATGGGAATGGGGATGTGGATGTATGTGAATGTGAATGTAGATGTGGATGTATAGATGTGAATGTGGAATGTGGATGTATAGATGTGGATGTATGGGAATGTGGATGTGGATGTATGTGAATGTGAATGTGGATGTGGATGTATGTATGTATGTGGATGTAGATGTGGATGTATGGATGTGTATGTATGAATGTGGATATGGGATGTGGATGTATAAATGAGGATGTGAAAATGGAGGTAAGCATGTAGATGTGGATGTATGGATGTGAATGTGGATGTGGATGTATGGATGTGGATATGGATGTGTATGTATGAATGTGGATATGGGATGTGGATGTATAAATGAAGATGTGAAAATGGAGATAAGCATGTAGATGTGGATGTGAATGTGGATATGGATGTGGATGTATGGATGTGGATATGGATGTGAATATATGATATGTGATGTGAAGGAATTTGAAGTGAAGAGATGGAAAATGAGGTGATTGGATGAGTACACATATAAATGGAATGTGGAATAAGTAATGTGGATTAATGAGGAACAATGTGGAAAAATGAGAGTTAATATAGAAACTGTATTTGTAAACTGTTTGTAAATGCTGTTTGTAAATGGCTGTTTTATGTCAAGAATGCTGGGGAAGCATTTTGACCGTCTTGTGATTAAGGTTGTGGAGACCTAACTGATAAAGTTGCAACTGCTGACGGAGAGTCAATGGAGGACGTCTCGCGTAGCAAGGTCGACCGAGGTCTTGACCAGCCTCGGTTCGATTAAAATGGTGAGCTTCCGGTACGGTGGATGAGGGACCAAGGAAGCGGCCTATGAGTGAAGCGCTAGGTCACCTGCGAAGGATCCTAGAGGGTGCTGACCATACGGTGCTCGGGCTCTGGGTCGCCTAGGATACCCACGCGTGCGTCGAGCAAGATATTGGAACAAGGAGTAAGAGTTGTTTTGTGAAACCGGGCATGGATCTGGTTGACTGACCTTGCTGGTCCTCAACGGATGAGTCCATGGCTCTTTTATATGGATCTGTTGGTTGATCTTGCTGATCTTCAACGAGAGTCCATCTTGATAAATGATTATATTGCCGAGTATTATGGGCTAGGAACTATGGAAACGGCCTCTGAGTGGACAGGTGGTGAGCGTTCTAGTTGCCAATGATGCCATAGATACTCTGATGATGAAGGAATGATGGGAAATTTGAGAATCAACCGGATAATTTGGAAGACTGTGATCAGTGGTACTATGGTTTCATTAAAGGATTGTTTTAAAGTTAGCTGATGCTAAGAATAAGGCAATTTCATATTGGGTGTGTAAGTGGTGTGCCTAATTTTATGTTTGCATGAACTTCCGGCTAGGGGGCCTTGGAACTCTTTTCCTTGGTACCCGGGACAAAACCTAACCAAATTCCAAATTGGATCCCATCACTACAGTGGTTGGGCGGTTGGCTAACCCATGGGATCGGATGGGGTTAGGCTGGATTGATGGATCCGTAAATCGAGACTCAACTTTTGTTAATACGATAGATAAAGTAAATCCCGGACAGAAATTGTTCTATGGATAGGAATCAACGGCTGTGCCTCTTGAATGGGGAAAAAAGCGTTGATCCCAATGATCCAAGTGCAAGTTTCTTCCTTGATCTGATCTAGTATCTTGAAGATACAATTGGATCAGCTTGATCAGAAATGATCTTGTCTTCGTTAGAGAAAAAAATTATCCTGGTGGAATCGCCCGTGCTTTCCGGTAAGGGGAAGTTTTTTCCGGGTTCGGTTTTGGAAAAACCGACGGATTAGTCTCTTGTCCGGATATCCGTGGACGAGGCCCCGAATGTGGGACCCCTGTCCCGCGCGAGAAGTGCTACTTCCGCTGCTAGTACCCGAATCCGTTGCTCGGTGGGAACAGGGGGACCTCACAGTTGGTATCAGAGCATTTGGCTAATAAAGATCAACTGAGAAACCAAATATGCCAAAAATTTATCAAGAAGCACAAAAAAGGTTGTAATTGTGTGATATAATTCATACAATTTGATATTCAAACTGAAATTCATAAATTGGTAATTGGGTCTTCAGATGGAAGTACCGCAATTATATAGAATCCCTGACTTGCTTGAGGCCTAGACATGATGGTATTTACCTTATAATTCCAAGGGCCGTGACTACCGTATATACCGAGAGTATAACTGCAGCTCTTTACTGACAGTATATACGAGTAAATCTAAGACTTGAAATTATAAGCGTTAATGCTATCCAGATGATGATTTCGAATGTGGTTGATATGATTTTTAGTTCTGTTTGGAAACCGATGAATTGATTTGGATTCTGATTGAAAAATGATGATCCCTGAAAATGGATTGAAATGTAATAAGCTGAGCGAAACCACAAGGTGGATGATTGGGACGAGTCCCTGTAATGATAAATGATGAAAATGATTCAGCAAATCAGTATGAGATTAGTGGATTGTGCTGTCAAATTGCTACTGTTAACACTTGACCGTTAGATCAAGTTAAGGGATGACAAATTGAGAACTTACTTGACTGAAATTCCCGTGGAGGAATGCTCAGAAGGAAATTTTTCGGTCTAATGGACCTTTATCATGTTAAAGATATGAATGATATGATCTGAATGAATTGTTATTTAATGATGAGTTCTAAGGGATATTTATCCCAGTATTCTGTTGGGTTGACCAGAATCATTAGGAAGTGAATGGGGTCTTCTTGGGCCCTTTAATTTGCCCAAGCCTAATCAAGGTGATTAAGAAATAGCCAAATGGGGGGTTGCCATGTGGACTGAAATGTTGGGTTTTTAAGAGAGGTGTAAGAGTGGTCAAAGGGTGCACTTTTTCCCCAAAAAGGGGGGAGGGGCAATTTTACAATTTTCGGACCTCCATAACTTCTACATACAAGCTGCGATTTGAGCGGAGATTATAGATCCGTGATCTACGCATCAAGAGCTTTCCATAGATATGTTACATGATATGGTTTTATCCGCTAGATTTTAAATTCCATTTCCCCCCCAAAATTCAAATTCGAATAAAGTAGCCGTTTTGAAGCTTCTAATTAGAAAACGTTTCTTCTTAAGAGAAAAGGTTTGACTCCCTTAAACTGCCAAATAAAAGGGCCCAAGAAGCCTTCCATTGAGGTCCTAATGATAAGGAACCCCAGAATAAAATTGGATCTTAAGAAAAAGAGTTGTCCTCTACTTTATGAGATAAGGACATCTCGCACTTTAAGTGGGGTAGAATGTAAGATTCTCCCCCAGCCTTCGAGGTATACAGGAGTAAGAATCTCCCTTTTTGATCTTATAATTATTCCCTCTCTAAAATAAAAGAAAGATTCTGTTTAAAAAAGGAAGAACCTTTTTTCTGAATACTTCTCAAGAGTCCCACCTGTTTTAAGGATTCAGAACAACGAGTTCAGAAGTGAGAATCGATGTTTTGGATATCAAGGTTTTGGTCTCGAGTACGACCCAAAAGAAGTTCTTTATCTCTTGGGAAGTATAAGAAGTTATCTCCCAGATATTGTGAACCAAAGAAAGTAGGTGATTTAACTTACGAACTTCTTTTATCTCCTCATCTCAAAGTTCTTAATGCCTTCTATAGAAAATTGTGCCAAACCCAAATCATGGAAAGACGGTAAAACTTCAGTGGCAAGCTACCGTTGGCTTCTAAGTTACGCTAGCTCCTTCCTTTATATAAGTCGTAACTTTTACTTGTCGCTCACAGTAATCTTACTCCCATCGATCTCCTTTCTTCCTAATCTCCTTCATGGCTTGGCAACAAGAATTAGTTTTATCCATAATGATTCCTCACCTTCAAGACGCAAGTGAGTCTGTGAAGAAGGATTTTATAGAACAGTATGAGCGCTCACTTTTCCCTCACTTGGGAACTTCTGTAGCGCAGACCAAATGGCGGACCTATCAAGACATAACTAGGGTAACACCCTGGGGTCAGCAGCACTTTCGCAACAATGTCCGCTTGGCCATGGTTATTGAAGCCTTGGGTTTGGGTCCCCGATACTACTGCATCATGAGATCAAGGCATCCTGGGTTTTCTGAGCGGGTCTTCTTATTGGCGTGTTTTCTTCCTCATGAGAAGATATGCCTTTACCCCGTTTTTGGCTTGCCTCTCAGAGGTCCTTTTGTTAGATCACCTCATACCACTGAGATAGGTGCGGCAATAACCAGCAGAATCATTCCCATAGATGAGTTACCCTATACTTGTGCAGCTTGTGAGTGCTGCTTTTGTGATCATATGATGGACGGGCTTATGGAAGTGTAAAGAGTTCTTCTATCTTTACTGTATAAGTTCCGAGAATGAATAAAGTTTAAATCTTGTTCTTATCTTGAATCTTGCTCTCTTTGAGACTTTTTCTTGGTGGTTAATCCTGATTTAAATTTTTCTCTAAGTCTCATAATTCGTGCATCTTGCGAAATTATCCCAATTTGCGAGATGAGGACATCTCGCGTTTTTTAAGTGGGGTAGAATGTAAGATTCCTCCCCCAAACCCCTTTTTGATATCTAGTATCTTCTTCTATAATCAATCCCTCTTCAGAAATATAAAAGACTTATTTCTAACTGTTTTAACCTAGAGAGAGAAAATATTCTAGAGAGAGAATATTCAGATTTTTAATATTTTTAGATAGAAAATTATCTCATCTTATTAAAATAAGTTCCCCTGAAACAGAAATTCAAAAAAGAACTTTCCAATGTGCAATTGGAATTAATTGGAAATGTGTATAAAGGACCTTAGTCTAAGGGTCTAGATTTTCAAAAAATTTTGGATTATGGTCCAATTAAGGTTCCTATGGGCCAATAGCATCAATCCATGTGTAGGGAGGAAATAAATCCAATTTGAAAAAGAAGATACCCAAAAATGAGTAAATGCTCACATAAGATGAAGAGTTGAAAATGTACAAGGTTTATTAGTAAAAAATTATGAGCAATATTAAAAGTATGACATATGTAAGGAAGAGGAGTTCTTTAAAGGAGGTGCATATTTCACATAAGATGAAGAGTTGAAAATGTACAAGGTTTATTAGTAAAAAATTATGAGCAATATTAAAAGTATGACATATGTAAGGAAGGGGAGTTCTTTAAAGGAGGTGCATATTTCACATAAGATGAAGAGTTGAAAATGTACAAGGTTTATTAGTAAAAAACTATGAGCAATATTAAAAATATGACATATGTATGGAAGGGGAATTCTTTAAAGGAGGTGCATATTTCACATGCTTGAATGAGTTTTAAACTCATAAAAATTGAGATATTTCATCTCTCCTCTCTCCTCATTTAAGTCTAGTTCCAAAAAGTTAGCTTAACTGACCTAAAAATGGTCAAATATTGACCAAACTGATTTAGAAAATTCTAGAATCAGTTTGTTTGGTTAGGAGCTCAATTTTTCCTATAAATAGAAGCCTCCCCCTTGTTGAAAAATATATAGTGTTTATGCATCGTTACTCTACTCCACCTAAGCCAAGAACTGTGAATTCATTTAATAATTCACTAGTTTTTGGAGCTTCCCTCTTTCTTCAATCCCCATTAGTGGCTCCATCAACATACTTAACCAATTGATTGGTTGGGGACCTCTAGCGTGAACAAAGAATCAAGCAAGTTGTAAGGTAATTAGTGAATATTGATCTTTCTATAAATTCTCAATGTTTCTCTCTTCTCAACCCCTCTCAAGCTTGAGAAGTTTAATTGGTATGGTTTTTTTTAAATGCTATTGAAGTTTGAATAGTAGTGAAGAGTTACATAATTTAATAAATGCTATTGAAGTTAATTTTCATTTATGTTTAAATTCTAATGATTCTTATGTAAATTCTCTCTCTCACTCAAGAAATGGTCATACTCATGACCCGTTCTCAATCCAAATCAAGCTTTTCATAAAGCTTTTCCTTAACCCAAGATTAAGCTATGCTTGAGGCCAAATTAATGGCTTTTTTCTATGCTTTTAGTTTATGAATATTGATGATTCAATCCATTATGGATTAATAATCCAATTAGAGATCATTTTAATTATTTCCTTAATGATAAGCATTATCCCTTAGAAAAATTGAGATTTATCAGTCATAGCAGCGGAGCTATGGCAAAATTTTTATAAAAATTATGCATAATATAATCTCATTCAAAGCATAAAAAGAGGACTTCCTACCATATTCTAGGAATTATCATCCTAGATTAATTGAAAGAATTTCATTACAATCATGGAGAAATTGAATTTTAATATTAGGCATAATTGATAAATTTTTATATCAAAAGTGTTATTTTTACCATTTTTATTTCATGCATAGAAGTATGCATAATGGATAAATTTTTATATCAAAAGTGTTATTTTTACCATTTTTATTTCATGCATAGAAGTATGCATAATGGATAAATTTTTATATCAAAAGTGTTATTTTTACCATTTTATTTCATGCATAGAAGTATGCATAATGGAAAAATTTTTATATCAAAAGTGTTACTTTTATCATATTGGATTTCATGCATAGAGGTATGCATAAAAGTTGATTATTTTATTATAAAAGTGTGACTTTTATCATAATTGAATTTCATGCATATAGGTATGCATAAAAGATATTCTTTTTATACTAAAAGTGTGATTTTCCTCATAAATGGATTTTATGCTTAACTTAGATGCATAAGAGAAATTTTTTTATTCTAAAAGTGTAATTCCTACCAAATTGAATTTATGCATAAGAAGATGCATAAAAGATTGATTTTTTTATTCAAAAGTGTCATTCTCATCTAAATTGAATTTATGTATAGAAAAATGCATAAAAGATTAAAATTTAATTCAAAAGTGTCATTTTCATTAAAAATGAATTTATGCATAGGAAGATGCATAAAAGATTGATTTTTACTTTGAAAGTATTAATCTCCTTAAATAGAATTTATTCATAAATAAATGTGTAAAGAAATCTTATATCAAATGTAAGAATTCTCTTGTATTCTATAAATAGATAAGAGATGTGATAGGATGTGATAAGAGGTGTGATAAGATGCTTATGAAATAAGTTAGGAGGTGATAAGAGATGTGATAAGAGGTGTGATAAGAGGTGATAAGATGCTTATGAAATAAGTTAGGAGGTGATAAGATGAATTAAGATGTGTATGGGGGGATGAGGTACTGATTGTCCAACTAGATCCTTGGTGAGTTCGTCGGTCAAAGGAAAACTAGTTTAGTTCAATGGTAGTCTATTCTTTGTATTTAGGAATTGAAATAAGTCACGAAGTTTTACTTAATTCAGATCGAGAGATGGACAAGTAGGTTTACTGTCCGTCCCTCTCATAGTCTAACCAAATTCATTCCATTTAGTTCTAACAAGGATTCCCTTCAGATAAACATCTAGTTTTAGGTAAATACCAATTTAGTGTTTTAACCACATAAAATATCAAAAGGTATTCTTTCTACCATTTAATTTCTCAACCTTAATTCCATAGGTAGAATTATGGTGGAAATTCTTCTTTTGACACTAAAAATTAACTCAAATCTTTCTTTTCGTAAATATCATAAAATTTTTTCTTTTAACTAAATACTAATATCTAATTTTTTGAATAAATTTAAAATACCTCCTTTTCCCATTTAATGAGGGCAATCCAAATGTCATGGGAATTCCTCTTTTATCATAAATTAAATCTATCTAAAATTTCTCTTTAAATAAAAATATTCAATATTCCAATTATACCAAGAATTCTCTTTTTTCATTTAAATGATTGAATTTCAATTATGATGGGAATTCCTCTTTCATCATTTAAATTTATACATGCATAGAATAATTTTAACTAAAATTTCTCTTAAAATTTATATAAAAATATCCATTATTCCTAATATGACAAGAATTCCACTTTTTCCATTTAAACGTTTGAATTCCAAATATGGTGGGAATTCCTCTTTCATCATTTAAATTTATTCATGCATAAAAATAAATTTAACTAAATTCTCTCTTAAAAATTAAATAAAAATATCCATTAATTTCATTATACTATAAATTCCACTTTTCTCATTTAAATCATTGAATTCCAAATATGGTGAAAATTCCTCTTTCATCATTTAAATTTAATTATGCATAAAAAAATTAACTAAAATTATTCTTTAACTTTAATAAAATATCCATTATTTTGATATTCTAATTTTTCTCTTTCTCCATTGGAATACATGGATCTCCATTGTAAATTCCTCTTTTATCATAAAAATAAAATTACTAGAAATTTCTCTTTTTCTCTAATTAACTATTTATGCATAAACATTAAAAATTAATTTTCCATGAATATGAGGAGAATTATTCATTTAACCTAGGATGACTAATTCTAGAATATGGTAGGAAGTCCTCTTTTCACATTTGCATAAAAATGATTTATGTGTTAATTTTCAAAAAAAAATCCATAGTTCCGCTGCTATTACTGTGATAATTTTCAAAAATTTTGAAAAGCATAAGGTTTAGTAATACAATATGATAGAATAATTATCATTTGGACTAATATCCAACTTATGGACCTAATCCCTAAGTTTATCATAATTTAAGTAACATAAAAGCATTAAAAAGCCATTTCTTTGGCCTCTAATTTGACTAGCATAGAGTTTTACTTTTAGAATTAAGAATTGCTCCATGAGAAGCATCATTTGAAAATAGAATTGGTCATAGGAATGACCATTCTTTGGGGGAGAGAGAGATATGCTGAAAAAACATTAACTTTTTATGATTAATCATTAGAATTCATTAGAGAGCTTCATTTGCATTGAAAAACCATTCAATTGAATACTTCTCAAGCTTGAGAGGGGTTGAGAAATGAGAAACATTTAGAAGATTAAGAAAAAAGACCATAAAGTCACACTTTACCTCTTGTTTTGCTTGATTCTATAGTCTTAGGAGAGACCCCCAACCAATCAATTGGTTAGTATGTTGAGGAAAGCTCCAAAGAAGGTAGAAGAGAGAGAGAAGCTCCAATCTCTTCAAATTGTAGAGGATTTTTAGAGGATAATAGAAAATCTGCTTATTTTAAAGTAATATTGGCATGGTCTAGTTCACAGATGAGAATACAAAAGAATGAGGGTCTATTTATAGGTGAGAGAGGCCACTAACTGAGTCCAACTAAGTTCTAGAATTTTTCAGATTCAGTTTGGCTAAATTTGGACAAGATTTGGACCAATTTAGCTCTCTTTTTGATCCAGTTTGATCCAAGAGAGAGGAGAGATAAAATATCTTAACATTTTTGAATTTAAAACTCATTCACATGTGTGAAATAGGCGCCTCCTTGAAGTCTCTCCCTTTCCTTACCAAGGTGTCAAAATTGTATGATTACTCTAAAATATCTTATTTTTTTAGTAATATCTTATAGTTTTTAGCTAATAAATCTTGTACTCAGTCAACTCTTCATCTTATGTGGGCATTTACTCATTTTTGGATATTTTCTTTTATTCATTAGATTTATCTCATCTCAACACTTGGATTAATCTTATTGGCCCATAAGAACCTTAATTGGACCATAATCCAAAAATTACAGAAAATCTTGACCCTTAGGCTAAGGTCTTTTAAATCAATTTTAATTGATTCCTAATGCAGCTTGGAAAATTTATTTTGATTTTTTGTTTCAGAGAAACATATTTTTGATATTAGGAGAATTTGTCTATCTAAAAATATCTCAGTATTGAATTATCACTCTCTAGAATTTTTCATCTCACTAGGTTAAAAAAAAAAGAAAAAAATAATATTTTCTTATATTCAGAAACAGGGAATGATTACAGGGGATTGAAGTAGAGCCTATTCATTGTTCAGGCTGAGGAGGAATCTTACAGTCCATAATCAACTATGGACTTTATGTACTTGAGGATCTGTCTACCTGCATCCAAGTGTGGCATCCTAGGGGCCTACATAAACTAACTCACAAGTCCAACAATATAGCTCAAGTCTGGCCTTGTAATAGTCATGTAAATTAAACTACCCACTATGCACCTGTATGTAGTGGGGTCCTCCAAAATCTCACCTCTATCTGTGGAAAGCTTTGTGTTCTATATCTAATGGCATTGCCTGTCATACCATACTTGGACAACATGTCCAAGCCATACTGCCTCTACAATAGCAAAATTCCATGAGGTTATCTCACCACCTCTATGCCTAAGAAATACCGCAACTCACCCAAATACTTCATCTCAAACTTCTGCTTCAAAAGCATCATGACATCATGTATGTCTACATCACTATCACCACAGTGATAATCAAGCCATTCACATAGATGACTAATAGCATGATCCCTCTATCTGTCTTTTTCACATATAGTGAAAAATCTACTCTCATAACCTCGCGGCTGCATCATGTGCACTTCTTCTTACAAACACCATGCAAGAAAGCATTCTTTACATCCATTTGATGTAAAGACCAACACTTTGCTGCAGCCATAGCAATGATAGCTCTCACGGTTGCCATTCTTGCAATCGGGTTGAATGTGTCCTCATAGTCTATGCATAACCCTTGGCAACCAATCTTACCTTGTACCTGCTCACTCAACCATCAGACTTTATACAACTATGTGTCCTAGTTTACCACAATAATAGCACTCTATGCTATTTGCATTTTGATTTCTTTGCCAACCACCTCGGCCTCTTTATCTCCCCCTACCTCTAGACTAGCCTCTTCCACTTGTGTATGATTGCTGTTGTGAATCATTGGACTGTTGTTGTCCAGAATTATGATTTCTTTATCGATCAACACCTTGGCCTTGACCATGGCCTCTACCTCAATTAGAGTAAAAGGCCTGTTTTGATGTGTACTTGCTTTGTGAAGAAGAATCCTCACCTAAATCCTTTTCTTCTATGATCAGCATAGATATCAAGTCCTCCCAAAAGTTGGGAATATTCTCCCTAATTGTTGCAATGGAGGTCTTGAATGGCTTGTACTCTTTGCCAAGCCCATTCAGACAGACACTCACCAAATCATCATCCTCCACTGATACATTGATAGACCCAAGGGATTCAACAATTCCCTTGATCTTTAAGGCATATTCATTGATGGACATGCTTTTCTTTTCCATAGTATGCAACTCTTGCTTTAATTGCAACTTCCTTACCTTTGTGTTAGTCTCTGGAACATCTGACCTGGATTCTGCCATCATGTAACTGTGTTGGAGTGTTTGCATCCTGTATGTGTCCTATCATAGTGTCTGTGACACTAATTGAAAGCCAGTACATGACTTGTCTTGCACCCTAATTCCAATCCTTGAATGCCTTTATATCTATAGGAGTGGCATTCTCTTCAGATAACTCTGGAGGCTCCTCATTGTCTCCTTCTACATAATCCCAAAATCCTTTACCCACCATTAGGAAATTGGTCATTCTTAACTTCCAGGCATGGAAGTTATTCTTATCCAGCTTCTCACTAACAATCTGATTAATTCTGTCAGACATGTTTTCCTACAGCAAAGCAATCAAACAACCTACAAACAGACAACTTCTGTATGCAACTTGTAATATAGCACTATCTCCTGTAAACTGTTGTAGCACGGTACTTCAGCATAGCATGTGTGTCACCAAGTGTGACCAGAGTACATGTACATACACCCTGTATCAAGAATGCATATGCAAACCCTATTTGCACTTCTAAAATGCACAGCTGCACTGCAATAACCATATTTCGAGCAGAAATAGTTCTCAGATACTAAAACTTCAAGAAAATTACCAAAAAATATCCTGCAGTGACAAAACGAGGCCCGTAAACGTGCCCGAAACACGAATCTGGCTGAAAAATGCATCCAATAGGATAATATACTTGCCCTATAGCTCCACTCCCACAAAGACAGCTCCTCAATCAGAGATGTGTAGCTCCTATCCCACTCATGTGTCATCTTAGATTCTGTCATGAATGGTCGTTTTCCAAGGATGCAGTCATAAAAAACAAGCTCATTACCACAAAGTTGTGGGATGGTAAGTGGTTCCAAGGATCTTTATCCTTAGATCCTTCAGTAGACCAATCATGGTTTGGGCTGTGGCTCCATCAACAAGTTTGACTAGAAATGTGGTGTCATCCATGGAAGGTTCTCCCATTTTTTCCAGCATTGTTTTGTAAAAATGCTTACTCCTACTCCCCCATCTAGGATTGCTGTGACCTAGAGGCCATCAAAGGCTATCGGCAAAGCTACATTCAATTCATCTCCTTCAAAGTACTGTCCAAGCTTATTTACTCGGACTATGCGTGTGCCAGTTATTTCGTGAGAGGTATAACAACTTCATATTCCTCAGACTTATTAGAGAGGTATAACAACTTCATATTCCTCAGACTTATTAGAGAGGTCTGGCTCCATGGATTCGTGCATGCCTTCCCCTAGGTATCCTTCCATCTAGTCCTTTAGATCTTTCCATAAGCTTGGGCTCCCTTGAAGCAAGGTGCTAATAGGGATCTAGATCTAAGAGGAAAGGAAGGAAGAGAGACCAGCAATGTCTCTAGGGCCAAAGGAAGGCTGGTTTGGCTTAGTTTTAAGCTCTTTTGAGGGTATGAAATATGGATAGGGATTTTTTGTATCCGTTTGTTTAAGGTGGCCATCCCCCAAATCTTTGAGATATTCTGTTATATCAAGTCTCCCTTATGGGGGTTAACTACTACAGTGGGTTTTGTTACTTTTGTTAGCCTCTGTGGGACTGATATGTTTGGGAGATCTCTAGAATATACTTGAGCATCTTCTACAAGTCTCATGTTGGAAACCAAAGGACAAGGCTCAAGGAAGGAAATAGGAGTCTTGTCTTCTATTTGTGCCTAGACCAATGCTTGGGATGCTAGTAAGCTTTCTTTCTCCTCTATGAGGTTAGGATATTCAGCAATATTCTTCGAGAGCTCGGTAGCATCAATAGGTTCTCATGCTTGGGCAGCTGTGCGTATCAAACCTTCCTCTTTTGACAAAGAGATTGATGCCTTTGTTGTTGTGCTGTTTTCGAACCATTTTGAACTACACGACAATCTCCCTTGCCAATCTGTGGTTTTCTTCTTTGAGTGTCTAGGTGCTCATGCTTGCTTAGGGATATTCTTTGAGGATACAATCTTGGCTTGTCCCTAGTCCCTAGTCTCATGAGGTAGATGCTTCTACCTCTAGCATTAGCTGCTTGTGGCTACTCACTTGGTTTTATAGTTAGGTCATGGCATTCAGAGAAACTATGTGGATGAGTGTGGATGAAGCCATCTCTCACACTCAGTGGGTTAATGCTGGTGTTTGGATTAGCTTCACGAGCCTTATTCATTGTTCAAGGTCTTAGCAGACAATATTTATACATATGGTCAATTCCACACCCTACACACAAAGGGAGTCAATGGCGGGAGCACCTACATAGGTACTCGCCATCCCTTTCTTGTTAGGACACTCAGCCACTCGATGAGGTCCTGTGCAATGATAGCATTGCATAGGTGGTCGTGTCGCCATTGTATTCATGTCTCTAGCTCATGGCATTAGGCCAACTAAGTACACTGGCTACATTTGGTCTCTCTCCATATCATAGTGACTTAGAATTTGTGAGGGAGGGCTTGTTGGCTCGAGGGTTTCATAGGTAGGAAATTTTGGAATTTCCCCCTCGTCCCCTTCTTCGAAGATTTCTGTCAAGGTTAGCTATGATGAACTGGTGTGATTCTTGGAAATGGGGGTTGAGGTGGGAGTACCGAGAGTGGTAAGGGCATTTAAGGTACCCTGAGGATTCCTCTTTGGGCCACTTCTTGGCTTGGTTGAGGTACATCATGATGAGCAAGTGCTGGCAAAGCCAGTGGTTGCCTTAGGTTGGTTAGCAAGGTATGAGGTAGAGCAGATGCTTGAGCAACTCTTTGCTACTTTGACAGTAGTTTGTAACTTCATGATTGCCCCCATCTTTGGCAATATGTGCAATAGAGGTTAGGATGGGGTCTCATATGTGGACACTCCGTGCTGGTATGGTTAGCTCGATAGATTCGGCACCATCCAAGCTCCCTCTTTGGATAGAAATGGGGTTGGCCGACCTTGGTCGATTTTTTAATGTTGGGTCATTTGATGGATTAATGCAGTGGCCAAGTACTCAACATGCTATCTGTTTGTGGACTCTTTGCGTTTTTCATTCGATTTCATACTGGTGGTCTTGAAAGAGGCTTCAACACCATATTGGGGAATATGGGAATTTCCCACAAGTTTGGGAACATGGTCAAAAGTTTGGATTAACCATAACTTGAACACCACTAATCCAAAATGAGCGCTTTATAGCTCTTTAGATTCCATTTTTCAAGCGCTTTCCAACGATAGGTCATATGATAGGGTTTTGAGAAACTTACAAACATGTTATCCATGTCCCCTTTTTTAATTATTCAAAAATGGAAATTGGGAAATTCCCAAATTCACTAATATGGTGTTCTTTAGATGTGCCCTCGTGAAGTTCTTGGGAATGTGTTTCCTTGAAATTGTCTTCAAAGTCCATAGTACTCCTACACCATTGCTTGAAGAAGGTATGGGCCATGGCATATAATGAATTATGCAAGGGTATATCATCCAGAGCTTCTAGGAATCTCCCTATGAGTTTTTCATCAAAGAACTTGTCTCTGGCACTACAGCGAGAATGGAGATATCTTACTCTATTGATATAATCTCAGATGTCTTCAGCATCCCTTTGTCTGACATTGTGTAACTACTTCATCGGTCTCCATTTGGTGCCTTGGCAAGAATATCCTACCTTGAAGGCCTCTTTCAAGGCTTCAAAGGTGGCCTCATCCTCAACTTTCAAGGACCTAAACCATTGGCATGCTTTACCATCTAAGGTGAGGCTGAAGGTACTCACCTTAACCTGATCTTCTATGTGGCCAAAGGCTTCACAAATTTGATTGAACATCTCCAAATGTGGGATGCAATCTCCCCATCAGACTTAGTGATAAGCTTTTAGATTTTTGCTGGATTTTTCTGCTCTAATCTTGGTGCATGTTGCACTGGTGCTAGGGGTGGGGGTGTGATGCCCATAGCCACCCCCTCCCTATTTTCATGGCTAATATTAACATTTTTGGGGTTAGCCTTGCCATGGAGCGGGTGTAGGTTGAGGAAAAGGTTGGAGGAGCAGCAAGGTGAGGAGGGTAATACACCATTGGAGGCCCTTGTCTTATAGGTGGCTTAGATTTTACCCTTATAACCACCCATTGGGGAATATGGGAATTTTCCACAAGTTTAAGACACGTGGTCAAAAGTTTGGATTAACCATAACTTGAATACCACTAATCTTATAGGTGGCTTAGATTTTACCCTTATAACCACCCATTGGGGAATATGGGAATTTTCCACAAGTTTAAGACACGTGGTCAAAAGTTTGGATTAACCATAACTTGAATACCACTAATCCAAAATGAGCGCTTTATAGCTCTTTAGATTCCATTTTTCAAGCGCTTTCCAACGATAGGTCATATGATAGGGTTTTGAGAAACTTACAAACATGTTATCCATGTCCCCCTTTTTTAAGTATTTAAAAATGGAAATTGGGAAATTTCCAAATTCACTAATATGGTGTTTTGTGGTCCCATGTAATACCGAGGGTATTCTCCCTGTGGTGGTGGGTAGTACTGTGCTGATATACATACGGATTGGGCTGATATGAAGGTCCTGGGTAGACCCTTTCTCTTTGGTATGATGTTTTTTGTCCTTGAGATGACAGACCCGACCCTAGGTTTTATACAGGCCTTTGGGCGATATAAAAATTAGCCACTCTTGAAACAAGCACGGCTCTCCAGATTGGCGGTTCAGTCTAGGTCTGTTTGCTTCCACTCTACCCTACTTCCTCTCTAGGATCTAGAGACAGTAGTGTGGGTTCACTTTCTTATGGATATTCCATACCTCTCGCCCTAGGTTGCAGTTCTTCCAATTGTGTGTTTCCCAAGATAAAATTATAAAGCCTCAAAGCAAGGCTTCTCTGTGAATGTGTATCCATGCATTCAGGTTCAGGCTCTCCTGCCTCGAGGTCAAGATTTTCTCATCCTGTACTTGGGTGGTCTTTGCTTTTGCTGGTGCTATCAAAGACAAACATCGTTTGACTCCACACGGTATTGACCGACGGGTTCAACCTTATAAGCGAGGGAGCTTCGAGAGAGTTCACTTTGTCAAAAAGAGGGTTATTTCACACCAATTTACAAGAGCATAGGTGCATGGCAATGTGAAACTACAATGCATAGGTCTTGTTTTTTTGTGAGAATGGTATGGGCATATGCTTTCAAAAGCTATCGGAGAACGAGCATACGCTTCTCAGGGAGCAGATGGCACACACTCACTTTTTGAAGGACATAGGAGTGGCTTCACAAAGGAACAAGCGTGCGCTTTGGAATGGAGAAGGTATGGGCGTAGCAGTTGTTGAAACGAGTGTATCAAGCTGGGGCCAAGAAGGGAACAAGCATGGCAAGTTTGCCATGGGCATATGCTTCAAGCAAAACAAGTGGTACTGGCATTTTCTCTGGACAAGATAAGTGGTATAGGTGTGGCACAATTGGAACGGTTGTACGCTTTTTAAAGCTGGTGCAAGAGAGAATGGCACGGGCATGGAAGAACTGGCACGGCCATAGCAAACACAATAAATGTTCTAGAATGGGAGTACCCTTTAGGAAGGAGCAACTTGGCAGAGAAGGAACGGCCATGGCACTATTAGATTCAGATATTTGAAATATTTTTCAAGGGATTTTAGGGAATTTAAAGCTGCAGGTCTGAGAGAGCCACCCACTATATTCCCTGACAAATTCACTTGTACCAACTTGGTTGAATGCAATTGAATACTCTTTATGCCCAATTTAATGAAATTATTCCATTTTTAATTCAACTACAGGGCTAAATATCTTCCCAAATTTGGCTAGTGAGAGAAGGTAATGAGCATGGCAGATGTGCCACGACCATGGCCTATAAAGGGAACGCCCGTTCACTTCTCAAAACTACAAGCAGAATGTGATTTTTGCCTAGTTTTTTCCTCTTATTCCTCTGGTAATGCATTTACCTTCCCACCAAATTTTTGTGTTTTTTGATTCAATACACAGTTAGAGCTAGTCTCAAGCTATCTCTTGATGCCTATAATACCTAATGAAAACTAACTAATTAAGACTAATTTGTGGATTAATCTAAGGTGCAAACTTTATGAAGAAAGAACACAAAAGAACAAAAATCCAAAGAGTTGCATGAATGTCAAGGGCAATGTTGAGCACTTACTTGCTTTTCCCACACTCAGTGAAGATCTCAATGTTCCAATGCTCGATCAACCTTCAATGTTCCATGGAATCACCATCAACAAAAAAAAAACAAGCATAAAATCAATCAACCAACTGGTGGATTTGCACTCCAACAACCGGGCCAAACAAGGACTCTAGCAAATGAACAAAGTGGAGGACCCTAAGCTAAATGCATTCCCTAGCAACAAGGGCGCCAAAGATGTTAAACCTAACATAATACCTTGCACACAAAAGGGAGAGAGAAGAGAAGAGAGATAACATGCAAGGGTCGAGTTAAAAGAGTTGCACTTAGCCAACCCTAATAAGGGTTAACTCCTTGATGTGAAGCCGCTAAGCTAGGGGCTCACTCCACCTCTACTTGTGTCACCCAAGTAGAGATGCAATGGCTAGGTAGAGAGCAAGAAGGAGGGAGCTATGGAAAGCTCAACGTTCACTTTCATGCCACACATGCATGAAAGAGGGACTTGGTAGAGAGGAAAGAGAGGGGAGAGAAGGAGAGAGCTTAGAGCATCACCATCCCTACAAGCACACACCAACAATCAAGCATGCAAGCAAGCAACACAAGAAAACATACATCCACAAGCTCAAATGAGAGAGAGAGAGAGAGAGAGAGAGAGAAGAGGCAAAGCTCAAGTGAGACTAATGGGATTGTCCCTTTTCATATTTCATAAATTTCTTATATACAAGAGCTCATAATGGTCGGCCACCCATTGTCAATTGGGGGCCCAAAACTAGTGTTCCTAGCTCTATATACAACTATTCCTCATGACCGGCATTAGACAAGCCATAAGCTCAATCATCCCATGTCTTGTTTACATTAAGCGCTTAGCTTAGTTTTACGAAAGATAAGTACAATAAGCGTAGCCACTCGTGTAAAAGTAATGTTAAACAGAGTGGTTAACACCCGCCAACCGCCCCCGCCTATAGATAACCTAGAAGAAGGTGAGTGGTGCCTAGGTCCTTAGTGTCCAACAACCCAGAAATTTGTTCACCTAGACAAGGATCTTCTTGGCCAAGATCTGAGACTCTGAGTAGTAGGTTTTCTCTAGGAAGAAAACTAGGTCCTCAAATGTTGCGAGGTTGTGTAAGATGAGGAGGGCGGAGGTGTGGTTTCTCTCGGTGTCTCCTTCACTAGGGTGGGTAAAATGGCATGTCCAAAGGTGGTAAATGGATAGTACTATGGCCACCATGGCAGACACTAGCTGGATCCAATAGAGTAGCCTACATCTAGTAGAGTAGCATGGAGATCAATTTTGAACTTCACCATCACGCTCAAGATTTTGTCCATTCCAATGCTTGGGGAGGGGTTGAATAATTTCTTGGTTTTATTGTACTACTTGATGAGGCGAGGCCACAATGTAGTCCAATATGCCAACATGAGGGGGTTTTCCCACAAAATTTCCAAGCTAGTTGGCCATATATAGTGGCTAGGCCCTAGCTTCACGTGATGCATTGGCTCGCCTCGTGATTTTGATATGCTTGCCAACTACCCCTCCTTGCTTTATCCTACAAATGAGATGTTACATATGGCCTCCCTCAAAGTGGTTTGCAAAGGATCCTTTGCGGCGGGGAGAAAGTTCATCCCTAGGAATCTCCACCGGCCTTTTCATAACCTCATTAGCAATAGCATATTTCATGGCCTCCCACCTCATTCATGTTAGCTAAATGGCCGGCTTTTTTTAAAAAACATATAGAGAAACGTTTCTTAGGAGGATTTTCCCTGTCACAATGATGAACTAGCTCGAAATACAACCATGTCCACCTTGTATTTTTAGGGTTTACGAGGCACGCCAAGACGTGCACCTTCCAAAAATTCTTCAAGGCCGCGAAAGGGGTCAAGGAGTAGGGGCGTGGAAATAGTTTTCAGCCAGAAGTGCTAGCACCCTTTGTTAAAGGGAGATAATATTATTCCCCCCACCCAAACAAAAGGTCTATATTTTTGGCATGCCAACATGGACTGTGAGGTTGTTGACTGCATTTGAATCGACAAAGCTGGTTGGTCGTTGGCCACATTTAGGCCAAATTTTAATCACCTAGCTATGTTTAAACAAAGTTCAAAAGACCTTCAATTGAACTAGTCAGTCCAACTCAAATACTCCTCAGATAGAGACTCCATAGTCAACAGAGGCTTGACAAAACATATATGCATCTGAGATAGCTTGCTTTTAAGTGCCTATATTATTGAATGCCCTTTCCTCCAATGTATGAAGTGACGACCACCACCCACATACAAAATCACCACCACATCTAACCACCACTGAAGGCCGGCATGGTTTTTGTCTTGATCGATAATGCACTAGTATTGACATCCTTTCTTCAATTTAATCAGCATCTTTTTATGGTGGAAACTTGAGTTCGTGGATGTTTGGTTTTGTGACCTTGTTACATAATTATATGCGTGGTCCTCGCTGGTTTTACAACCTTGCTACTCTTGATACCACCTAGCCTAAGGTCAAATCATCCACTTGATCTTGTTTTACCAGGTCATTCAACAAGACGAGTGCTTAGAGATAAATACTCTGAGGGAAGTGCATTTGTGGCTTAACCCCGTCACTCGTGGGCACCCACAAAAGCCTAGAATTGATTGCACTAACCATTAGAATAAATATCAAAGTCTTTGAATGCTTGAAACTTCCCCAACAATACCACTTGACAGCTCCAACGAGCTGATGATGGATTCTACATTTGTAGAGGGGATGGTCACGAGCATACAAGAAAACCCTAGGCTAGCACTAGGTAACGCCACACCTTTGTGTGGTTCCTTAGATGAAGCCCAAGACTCGAGTCCACCAGGCATTGTTACTAGCTAGCACACTAGCTAGTAGTGACACTAGCCTGAACACCACCCCCAAACAACCAAAAACGTATGCATGATGGTAGAACCAATGAGCCCATTGACTCATGGGCAAGATGCCTACAGCCTGTCCATCCCAATCTAAGAGCGTAGCTCGTAGTGGCGTCTATGGTATACAAGAAAACCCAAATTATATTCGAAAACCTTTTCTGCATGAAAAACCTCATGAATGTAACAACAATAAAAATCGTCACTTACTCTGACGATTCTTTCTAGGAGGAGATGGAACCATTCTCAGATGCTTGCTAGGATGATCTGCAAGGTGGAATGAAAAAACTCTTTAGGAAACCTGCAAAGGAAAACATCCTTCATATATAACAAGTCTGTTTTCACATTGTATTATCCTCCCTTGCATTGTTTCATGTACGTGAATTCTCTATGCAAGAGATAAATACTACACATGTAGCCTCACTGTGTGATTCAGCTACTGCCTCCAGTTGTCCTCTCAGGTCATCTCTCACCTCCCAAAGTTCTGATAAGATGAGAGGTACTCGAGGTCAGAGCTGACCTGGGATGAAAACTGAAGGAGGTAGCTGGACGATTGGTTGGTTGGGAGGGTGTTGAAGTGTCCAACAGAGACAACTACTGGAGGTAAGAGGGTAGGTGTGCAAGTCTAATTTAGCCTAATCTAGTCCACTGATTGTGGGTAATTTCTAGAATAGATGAAAGAGCAAGCTAGTGTACCTAGCCACTCCCTCCTCGTTTTTTACTCAGCGTGCACGCGATGATGCAAAATCAAACTGCTACAGTCTCCCCTTTGCGCTGATGGCCTCCTCGTTGCACTCAAAATACTTCAAGTTTGAAGCAACTTCACTTCAATATAAATTCATGAAGGCAGACCCAGTATGCCAAAAATAACTTATGAAACAGCAAGCTAGTATACCTTTGAAACAACTGCACTTCAGAACTTCTGTGACCGATTTTTGACTCAATGTGCATGCTGATGCAAAATCAAGTTGTTATGGTCTCCCGTTTGCACTGTGATGGCCTCTCCATTATCTGATGGTTAGCGCGTTGATGACTTTAGGCCTGAACTAGAAGAGAAGAAGCTCCCTTGAAAAACTGAACAGAAACGTAGACATACCCTCCCTAGAAAAATCAAACCAGCAAAAGTAACTATGCAGATACATACCCTCCCTTGAGAACTCATGATAAATCAAGCTATTGCAAACCAATTTTTTCTCAACAGGAACGCTAATGGTCTCCCCTTTGCGCCGACATAGGATCCATAGTTATCAGCATGCAAGCGATTAACAATGAGAAGAACACAAGGCCCCTCCAATGCAGTAGTCATAGCAAGTAGAGTAGAAGATCGTTTGCACTAGGAGAGAGAGAGAGAGAGAGAGAGAGAGAGAGAGGTGGGGGGGCGAATGCGAGGGAGACGAGAGGAGTGAGTGGGTGTGGTAGGCTTTAGAGTGGGTGTTGTGGTCGTATGCAAAGCACTTTCAATTATGTAGGTTGTGATTAAATAAATACGGTATCACTTGGAAGTTGTCAATTGGTAGTTTCCTGGCAATTGAATTACTAGTATATATTTTATTTACTACAAGACAAGAAGCTCGTGAGTCGGCGCCCCTTCATTATTAGGCACACCTAAAAGTATTAAGATCACCCTACCTATCAAAAAGCTCACCATATCCCATTACATTCCCATATCTGGCATGTTTGGTGTGGTATCTAGTCTAACACAAAGCTAGGGTAAGTGAAGTTGGAATGAGCTTAAGCTATATCACAAATTTTTGAATCACGCAAGCTCAAAAGCAGGCAAATCATTAGCACCCCAACTAGATGCGGTGTCTAGGCTTAGAGAAGTTTTAAAATATTAGATAAAATGTTAAACGAGCAATAAAAAGCTAAATGTTAAATATTAAATGATAAAATATTAGAAAAAAATGTCTAGATGAGATATATGTTAAAATATTAGAAAAGAGAGCCATCTAAGCTTGTCAGAATATTGAAGTTTTTCATATTTAATATAACAATCATGGGTATAACATGTGTACACATTATAGAAGAATGAGAGAATTGTGATAGAATATATGGTGGTTGTGATTTTAAATTGCTTTTGATAGCTTGGTAGGCTTGTTTATGATTTATATGTTCCAATATTTAATAAGAATACAACTCGTAGAGTGAATTAGGTGGTCATAGATAGGAATATTATATCACTGGATTATGCATTTTCTTTTTAGCTTTATGCATTCAACAAATTTTCCTATGTGGATTTTAAAATATATATAAATATAACGAACAAAGAAACAACATGAATGTAGAATACTTTAATTCTTGGATATAAACAACAATTTGAATCTTATTTTTACATGGGTTCTCTTCTATCCTTCTATGTTCTCCATTGAGACTTTGATAAATGGCAACTACTGCTATCGTCAACTAGGTGTGTCTCGCAATATCATGAAAGTGATGGAAATACCACTAGACCTACGAAAGATGTTGGTAAGACAAGATTTTCTTGAGCAACAAGTTTAATATGTGTATTTCTCCAAGAGCTTCAATGCAATAATTCAATGTGGTATCGAAAGGGTTTCAGAGGCAAGGTCAGATAGATGTGCTAAAAAATATGTTTTTTTTTGCTTGATAGCTCTTTGTCTAGAGATTATGTTGTTGATTTGGATTTGAAAATAGATAGTTCCTCTATACCTATACTAGAGTTGAGTGATAGTAACGGTTTTAAAAACAAAGAACTACAAGTAGAAATGGCAGGTCCATCAACCATGTACATGTTAGTGAGTGACAATAGTACAAGAGATGATGTTAGCAAGGATCTCCCTCAATTTCCTCTAATTATCATGGGGGATAAAGGTAAGCAAGCTCAAATTCACAGGCGTGATGAGAAAAGCATTATCCTTGTTTTGCTAAAGCAAAAGGCAGCTACCCTACTTAGGCAGTACATAACCAAGTCTCCTACAAGTCAAACGGTTCAACAGTTACCTAGGTTTTTTTATGGAAATTTTATTTTTGAGTTCCTCCTCCTGATGAGAGAGTAGACAATAAAATGGATGCAATGCAACACAAGTATGATGGGCATGTTTGGACAAAGCCACATAATAATAACATGGCTCTACCAAACATCAAGGTGAGAATAATCCATTGCATTAGACACCTTGAATGTTGTAGGGTAGTTTGTTCTTATTACTTGAACCATGGAATATACAATAACGCTTTATTCAAAGGATTTTTGATTAAAAGAGTTGATCTCGGTGCTAGAGTAGCAAAAGGAAACAATAACATTACATGTACCCATTGCAAAGAAAAAGTCTACTCTATAGACACTTGTGATTGCTTTTATACTATGTGGTGCCTGATGATGAGAAATCAGGTTGATGGTGCATGTTGGAGAGCATAAGCATCTTCTTCAACCAAGTCTTCTTAAGCATTCATTGGATGACACAGAGAAATTGGTATATGACGTTGTTAGAATATATAGGAAGGCAAGTCCCAAGAAGATCCAAATGACAATTGCAAAAGAGCAACTTCTTCTGGTATTCTTTAGAGATGAGGATGTAAAGGACTTTGACATGGTAGGTGATAAGGAGTTAGTTGGTGTATTTGATGCAATGGTGCCACTTCTCCACGAGAAAAGGTATTATACTAACCTATGGTTTTAATATATTCGTGTGACTCATTGCATGGATGAAATGCTTTTTACTGCACTAGTACAAGTTCAAAAGAATAGTGTCCAACACCAAGAAACAATTACAGGTAGTTGGAAGTGGCTTTGATGCAATTATGTTCCTTGAAAGATGCATGGCTTATCCTTTTATTCATGGTAGTAGATTTCTAGGCCAAGGACAAGATAACAAATGATACTTTCTATTCAAGATGTCAACAAAATTCTTTACTTCTGGTGTGGACTTGGTAAATAGAATGTGTTAAGATGGCAATGGAGACCTAAAATATATGCCTAGGGCATGTTTTTTCACACCCACAGAATCCCAGACTAGAATGCCATGGGAGCTCATGTTTATGTCCCAAGGTTGGTACATTTTTCCTTTAATTTTGGAGTGGATGTTAATATTAATTCATTGGCAATTATAATATCATCTATTTATTTTCAACATCAATAGTGTTAGAATGATGATGACAATCACTACATGTGAGATGAAACAATAGGATACAGTAAGCCAAATTCTATTTTGGGATATGATAAACAACACCATGGCGAAACGTGGATTCCCAAAAGCTAACTTTTATGGCTTTATGGGTGAAAAAGCTCAAGAAAATTGGTTAGCAGTCAGAGCTGGCTTTAATAATGGGCACACAATGAATGAAATTTCAGTGCGGGAGAGATCGTGCCTCTTCCATTGGAAGTAGAGCTTGAATGAGCACACTAGGAAGTATATCACACCACTATGTAGGCAAGAACACAAAACCATGTGCAACAAATGAAGACTTTGTGAAAACAAAGAAGAGGCTTCCAAGGTTAGTGAGGAACTTCACAATGCCTTCACAATGCCTGGAGAAATGGTATGGCCTTGGACGAGCACATTTCAACATTGGACTCTTGGCTTGCATGGTGGGAGGCACAAATTTCCCATTGGAGAAACTTCATAAGTGCGGTAAACCAACACCAAAAAAAAAGTTATAGTCATACCATAAGGCAGTAGTTCACTTATGATCTGGTATTTCTACATAGGTGGTTCGAAGCAAAGAGGAAGATATCATGAATAGAATCATCAAGAATGATATCATGAGAAACATCATCATGGGCAATATCATTAGCATGATGATCAAGAGAAAGAAAAAACTTCATAATTAGTGCATCATGAGCATGATCAATATCATGTGAACCAAGAGAAACATAAAATAAGATCACTACCATCATACACAGTAGGATCAATCAATGAAACCTCCAAATCTGGATCATGTGTACTAGACTGAATGTGAGTCTCCACACCTGAAAACGAAGAACTGGATCACCATAACAGAGTGAAAGATACTCAACATATCTGCATCAATATCAATACTAGCCAAAGCTAGCTCCTCTGGATCATCATCAAGAATCAGTGAGAGAGTATCATCGACTACATGATCACCGCTTATAGAAATTGGATCAAAGTTGTGCATATCTACAATATCATCATGAGAACACTCTTTATCTTGAGCATATGGTTGATATGGAACCATATAGCTATCCTCCTCAGAAAAACCAAAAATCACATCATCATGGCATCCATCGATCACATCAGCTATGCTCTCCAAATCACGGGACGGGGTATATATGATATCATCACACACATTTGAGTCATAACTATGCACATTGGCATCTTTGTCATCTTGACTATTCACATTGACATATCTATCATTCTAACCATCTCCTAAACCCTGGGAAATATACAATGCAAAGCTAGGGACATCCGAGGACTCCTCTTAGCACTACTAGGCCTTCTTGATCCTCCCATGTACCCTCAATTTTCATCATATCCATCCAAATATCCTAGCTATCAAGGTCGATGTCACTCTCATCATCTCTATCAGACTCTGAGTCTCATTGTCAACAACGTGCTCTCGGACTTGGAGTCTCAGTTTTGATTATGGCCTTGCTTCAAACTTGGCTTGTCTGAATGCTTGGCTTTAGAGTGTGGACCCTCGGATTCTTACTACTCCTGACACCCCTTCGGATCAATGTGGGCCGAATCAGATCATCTACCCCGGCACCCACTAAATCATGAGCCGAAGTCTGGACCCCTTCATCTTGAATACGCTATGACTGTATGTTGTGCAAGGCTCCATAGTTGACTGATTGGACTTCGCTCAGATCCTCGAGTATACACGTATTAGCAAGTATGTCAATGACTGTAGCACCAAAGTAATGACATCAACAGCATGTGAAATGCTGGTGTCAATGGAACTTAAGAAGCAGAACATGCTACAGATCTGACTGCAAATGAAACCTTGAATATTTTGATACCTTTGGCACATGAAAGAGAAGACTCTAATGGGTGCACCGTAACAAGCACTATTGAAGCGTATGAAGACACAAATAATGAGAGGATTTTAGCCATCTTGATCCTTTGGATGTACTATCATTCGATGACATCATCAGAATTGTAGACCGCCCATCCCGTAGGCACATGCCTGACTGAATAGTGACTCCAATATCACAGGCGAGTGGCAGCGAAATTGGCATAGAAATCTCCGCCCCTGATCACGTACTTTGGCCACCTTGAACAGTCAGGGTGGAACACTACAAAAACAGCATGCACAATCAACATCATACATCAGATTGCATCGAATTGTCACTAGCAAGCCTCTCCTTCCAAGGAAGGTAAGGTTTTCCATTACTCTATGCATGTTTTTTTTAAGAATCTATTGGATTGAATGCATGCATAACAAAATAAATCACCTAATTGTTACTAATCTCTTCTTGTGTGGCTAGTAGGTTAAGAGAATTCATTCTTTGGCTACTTGAATCTCTCTCAACCAATGCTGCCTTCTTGTTGCAAGCATTAGAGGTAAGCACCTTCCTTTCAATCATGTTTTCATAGCATCTCCAAGTGTCGGGGCTTTCTTTTTCTTTAGTACATTCTTGTTTGAAGCTTATGCATGCTTGCCTTAATAAAGCACACATGCCTTAATAAAGAATGCATGCATAAGTAAAGGCTTATGCATGCTTGCCTTAATAAAGCACACATGCCTTAATAAAGAATGCATGCATAAGTAAAGGCTTATGCATAAGCTTTATGCATAATCCTTTATTAAGCTTTATGAATGGGCTTAAGCATAAGCTTTATGCATAATATTTATTAAGCTTTATGCATGACATTATGCAAACGCTTTATGCATAAGATTTATTAAGCTTTATGCATGAGATTATGCAAAGGCTTTATGCATAAAGCCTAAAAACCTATGCATTAAGCTTAATTCTTTAAGCTTATTCAAAGTCTTAATGCATTGATCTTATTCGTAGGGTTTATGATTTAAGCCTATGCATTACGTTTATACATAGGCTTAATGCATTAAGATTATGCATTAATCTTAATGCTTAAAGCTTAATTCATTAAGCTTATGCATAAGCTTAATGCATAAATCCTATGCATTAGGCTTAATGAATTAAGACTATGCATTAAGATTTTAATGCTTTAAGCTTAATGCATATACATTAAGCTTATACACATGCATTAAGCTTAAATATATGCTTAATGCACGAGATTTATGAATGCATTAATCTTGTGAATAAGACTTATTAATGCATTAAGCCTATGTATAAGCTTAATGAATTAGCCTTATGCATTAAGCTTATGTATAAGCTTAATGATTTAAAACTATGCATTAATCTTAATTCATTAAGCTTATGTATAAGCTTAATGCATTAAGACTAGGCATTAGGCTTATGTATGAGCTTAATGCTTTAAGACTACATGAAGCTTAATGCTTTAAGATTAATACAAAAGCTTAAAGCATTAAACTTATACATAAGCTTAATGCGTTGTGCTTAACACCTTAATGAATTAAGCTTATGCATAGGCATGTATAAGCTTAATGCATTAGGACTATGCATTAAGCTTAATGCATAGGCTTAATGTGTAAGCTTTATGATGCATAAGATTTATTAATGCATAAGCGTAATGTTCACCTAGCGTAATAAATGTTTAGTTGTGGCTAGGTTAAGAGAATTCACTCTTTGGCAACTTTAATCTCTCTCAAGGAAAGGTGCCTTAGAGTACTTGTCCAACTTTACTCAAAATTGTTTGTTGCAATGACCTTCTCATACCCACCAATAATGATTGCACCACTTATCAAAGTGAACCCATAAGTCACGACAATTGGTGATAGCCAAGAGAGAAAGGAGGTTTATCTTGGCCTAAAGAAAATTTGAAAGACTTCTTGTATAACCTATTTTAGACATCATGAAAATAGTACCTCAATAATTTATTGGGAACTTTACAGCATTTCGTTTTCAGGTGTGGAGACTCACATTCAGTCTAGTACACATGATCCAGATTTGGAGGTTTCATTGATTGATCCTACTGTGCATGATGGTAGTGATCTTATTTGATGTTTCTCTAGGTTCACATGATATTGATCATGCTCATGATGCACTAATTATGAAGTTTTTTCTTTCTCTTGATCATCATGCTAATGATATTGCCCATGATGATGTTTCTCGTGATATCATTCTTGATGATTCTATTCATGATATTTTCCTCTTTGCTTCGAACCACCTATGTAGAAATACCAAATCATAAGTGAACTATTGCCTATTGCCTTATGGTATGACTATAATTTTTTTTTTTTGGTGTTGGCTTACCGCACTTATGAAATTTCTCCAATGGGAAATTCGTGCCTCCCACCATGCAAGCCAAGAGTCCAATGTTGAAATGTGCTCGTCCAAGGCTATACCATTTCTCCAGGCATTGTGAAGTTCCTCACTAACCTTGGAAGCCTCTTCTTTGTTTTCACAAAGTCTTCATTTGTTGCACATGGTTTTGTGTTCTTGCCTACATAGTGGTGTGATATACTTCCTGGTGTGCTCATTCAAGCTCTACTTCCAATGGAAGAGGCATGATCTCTCCCGCACTGAAATTTCATTCATTGTGTGCCCATTATTAAAGCCAGCTTTGACTGCTAACCAATTTTCTTGAGCTTTTTCAGCCACCATAAAGCCATAAAAGTTAGCTTTTGGGAATCCATGTTTCGCCATGGTGTTGTTTATCATATCCCAAAATAGAATTTGGCTTGTTGTATCCTATTGTTTCATCTCACATGTAGTGATTGTCATCATCATTCTAACACTATTGATGTTGAAAATAAATAGATGATATTATAATTGCCAATGAATTAATATTAACATCCACTCCTAAATTAAAGGAAAAACGTACCAACCTTGGGACATAAACATGAGCTCCCATGGTATTCTAGTCTGGGATTCTATGGGTGTGAAAAAACATGCCCTAGGCATATTTTAGGTCTCCATTGCCATCTTCACACATTCTATTTACCAAGTCCACACCAGAAGTAAAGAATTTTGTTGACATCTTGAATAGAAAGTATCGTTCGTCATCTTGTCCTTGGCCGAGAAATCTACTACCATGAATAAAAGGATAAGCCATACGTCTTTCAAGGAACATAATTGCATCAAAGCCACTTCCAACTACCTGTAATTGTTTCTTGGTGTTGGACACTATTCTTTTAAACTTGTAATAGTGCAGTAAAAAACATTTCATCCATGCAATGAGTCACACGAATATATTAAAACCATAGGTTAGTATAATACCTTTTCTCGTGGAGAAGTGGCACCATTGGATCAAATACACCAACTAACTCCTTATCACCTACCATGTCAAAGTCCTTTACATCCTCATCTCTAAAGAATACCAAAAGAAGTTGCTCTTTTGCAATTGTCATTTGGATCTTCTTGGGACTTGCCTTCCTATATATTCTAACAACATCATATACCAATTTCTCTGTGTCATCCAATGAATGCTTAAGAAGACTTGGCTGAAGAAGATGCTTATGCTCTCCAACATGCACCATCAACCTTGTATATGATTTCTCATCATCAGGCATCACATAGTATAAAAGAAATCACAAGTGTCTATAGAGTAGACTTTTTCTTTGCAATGGGTACATGTAATGTTATTGTTTCCTTTTGCTACTCTAGCACCGAGATCAACTCTTTTAGTAAAAAATCCTTTGAATAAAGCATTATTGTATATTCCATGGTTCAAGTAATAAGAACAAACTACCCTACAACATTCAAGGTATCTAATGCAATGGATTATTCTCACCTTGATGTTTGGTAGAGCCATGTTAGTATTATGTGGCTTTGTCCAAACATGCCCATCATACTTGTGTTTCATTGCATCCATTTTATTGTCTACTCTCTCATCAGGAGGAGGAACTCAAAAATAAAATTTCCATAAAAAAACCTAGGTAACTGCTGAACCGTTTGACTTCTAGGAGACTTGGTTATGTACTGCCTAATAAGTAGGGTAGCTGCCTTTTGCTTTAGCAAAACAAGGATAATGCTTTTCTCATCAGGCCTGTGAATTTGAGCTTGCTTACCTTTATCCCCCATGATATTTAGAGGAAATTGAGGGAGATCCTTGCTAACATCATCCCTTGTACTATTGTCACTCACTAACATGTACATGGTTGATGGACTTGCCATCTCTACTTGTAGTTCTTTGTTTTCAAAACCGTTACTATCACTCAACTCTGGTATTGGTATAGAGGAACTATCTGTTTTCAAATCCAAATCAATAACATAATCTCTAGACAAAGAGCTATCAAGCAAAAAAAACATATTTTTTAGCACATCTATCTGACCTTGCCTCTGAAACCCTTTCGATACCACATTGAATTATTGCATTGAAGCTCTTGGAGAAATACACAGATTAAACTTGTTGCTCAAGAAAATCTTGGCTTACCAACATCTTTCGTAGGTCTAGTGGTATTTCCATCACTTTCATGATATTGTGAGACACACCTAGTTGACGATAGCAGTAGTTACCATTTATCAAAGTCTCAATGGAGAACATAGAAGGATAGAAGAGAACCCATGTAAAAATAAGATTCAAATTGTTGTTTATATCCAAGAATTAAAGTATTCTACATTCATGTTGTTTTTTTGTTCGTTATATTTATATATATTTTAAAATTCACATAGGAAAATTTGTTGAATGCATAAAGCTAAAAAGAAAATGCATAATCCAGTAATATAATATTCCTATGTATGACCACCTAATTCACTCTACGAGTTGTATTCTTATTAAATATTGGAACATATAAATCATAAACAAGCCTACCAAACTATCAAAAGCAATTTAAAATCACAACCACCATATATTCTTTCACAATTCTCTCATTCTTCTATAATGTCTACACATGTTATACCCATGATTGTTATATTAAATATGAAAAACTTTAATATTTCTGACAAGCTTAGACGGCTCTCTTTTTTTTCCCAATATTTTAACATATATCTCATCTAGACATTTTTTTCTAATATTTTATCATTTAATATTTAACATTTAGCTTTTTATTGCTCGTTTAACATTTTATCTAATATTTTAAAACTTCTCTAAGCCTAGACACCGCATCTAGTTGGGGTGCTAATGATTTGCCTGCTTTTGAGCTTGCGTGATTCAAAAATTTGTGATATAGCTTAAGCTCATTCCAACTTCACTTACCCTAGCTTTGTGTTAGACTAGATACCACACCAAACATGCCAAATATGGGAATGTAATGGGATATGGTGAGCTTTTTGATAGGTAGGTTGATCTTAATACTTTTAGGTGTGCCTAATAATGAAGGGGCGCCGACTCACGAGGTGGCTAGCTTCTTGTCTTGTAGTAAATAAAATATATATTAGTGGTTCAATTGCCAGGAAACTACCAATTGACAACTTCCAAGTGACATCGCATTTATTTAATCATCACAACCTACATAATTGCTCAAGCTTGAAAGTGCTTTGCATACCACCGCAACACCCACTCTAAAGCCTACCACCCACTCACTCCTCTCGTCTCCCTCGCATTCCCCCCACCTCTCTCTCTCTCTCTCTCTCTCTCCTAGTGCAAACGATCTTCTACTCTGCTTGTTATGACTACTACATTGGAGGGGCCTTGTGTTCTTCTCATTGTTAATTGCTTGCATGTTGCTGATAACTATGGATCCTATGTCGGCACAAAGGGGAGACCATTAGTGTGCCTATCGAGAAAAAAATTGGTTTGCAATAGCTTGATTTATCATGACTTCTCAAGGGAGGGTATGTATCTGCATAGTTACTTCTGCTGGTTTGATTTTTCTAGGGAGGGTATGTCTACTTCTGCTGGTTTGATTTTTCTAGGGTATGTCTACTTCTGCTGGTTTGATTTTTCTAGGGAGGGTATGTCTCCGTTTTTGTTCAGTTTTTCAAGGGAGTTTCTTCTCTTCTAGTTCAGGCCTAAAGTCATCAACACGCTAACCATCAGATAATGGGGAGGCCACCACAGTGCAAACAGGAGACCATAACAACTTGATTTTGCATCAGCATGCACATTGAGTCAAAAATCGGTCACAGAGCGGCTAGTTCTGAAGTGCAGTTGTTTTAAAGGTATACTAGCTTGCTGTTTCATAAGTTATTTTTGGCATACTGGGTCTGCCTTCATGAATTTATATTGAAGTGAAGTTGCTTCAAACTTGAAGTATTTTGAGTGCAACGAGGAGGCCATCAGCGCAAAGGGGAGACTGTAGTAGTTTGATTTTGCATCATCGCGTGCACGTTGAGTAAAAATTTGAGGAGGGAGTGGCTAGGTACAGTAGCTTTCTCTTTCATCTATTCTAGAAATTGCCCACAATCCGTGGACTAGATTAGGCTAAATTAGACTTGCACCTACCCTCTTACCTCCAGTAGTTGTCTCTGTTGGACACTTCAACACCCTCCCAACCAACCAATCTAGTCCAGCTACCTCCTTCAGTTTTCATCCCAGGTCAGCTCTGACCTCGAGTACCTCTTATCTTATCAGAACTTTTGGAGGTGAGAGATGACCTGAGAGGACAACTGGAGGCAGTAGAGCTGAATCACACAGGGAGGCTACATGTGTAGGATTTATCTCTTGCATAGAGAATTCATGTACATGAGACAATGCAAGGGAGGATAATACAATGTGAAAATAGACTTGTTATATATGAAGGATGTTTTCCTTTGCAGGTTTCCTAGAGAGTTTTTTCATTCCACCTTGTAGATCATCCTAGCAAGCATCTGAGAATGGTTCCATCTCCTCCTAGAAAGAATCGTCAGAGTAAGTGACAATTTTTATTGTTGTTACATTCATGAGGTTTTTCATGCAGAAAAGGTTTTCGAATATAATTTGGTTTTTCTTGTACACCA
The DNA here is from genome assembly GCF_041138505.1 of Cibotium barometz. NCBI lineage: Eukaryota > Viridiplantae > Streptophyta > Polypodiopsida > Cyatheales > Cibotiaceae > Cibotium > Cibotium barometz. The sequence continues at coordinate 47,240,088 of NC_141083.1, forward strand.
TAGACGCCACTATGAGCTATGCTCTTAGATTGGGATGGACAGGCTGTAGGCATCTTGCCCATGAGTCAATGGGCTCATCCACCTCATTAAAAATGCATAATCGCAGTGGTTTGATGCCCATTATTTTGGAGGGAAACAATTTACAGAATCAAGAGAATGAGGGCGTATTTGGTTCAGTACCTTTTCATATTGTGTGTACTCTTATCTTTGTATATGGTGTGTTGAGTGTTGTGTGAAGGAGAAGAAGATTTTCAGCCTCTCACCTTGTGTGTTCTCTTTTAGGGTTTTGTGAGTGTGTGTGTGCTTGCAAGAGCTCAAGCTCTCTTCTCCCTTGCATCTTTTCATGGTATCAGAGCCTGGTTCATGCTAAGGGCTGAGCTACAAAGCAAGAGAAGCACAAGAAGCGGTACGAGGGTAAGAGCTTCATCTACTCTTCCCTATTTGTGTTGGTGACTACACCCTTGTCGGGAGCTCTACGGGAGGCATCGGCAAACGATCTGTGATTGAGGAGCTTTCTTCGTGGGAGTAAAGTTTAAGGCAACTATTTTGTCCTTTTGGACTAAATTTTTCAAGCCAAAAACGCGTTTCGGGCGCGTTAGGACCTCTGTTTTTCGAAAAGCAGGCGATTTCGAGCATTGTGGGTAAGTCATCGATTCTATGCAGAACTCTATTTTAAGAACTACAGGAAGACAGATTGGTTGTGCTGTGCAGACATTGTGTGTGCTACAAGGAGGTTAAACAGTTGCCATTGGGTCTATGTATGCACATTGAGGTCACTGGTTTTGTGACATTTGAGTGTAGTATAGTACCGCTATAGAAAATACAGCAGTTTGTGCAGGACAAATCAGAGTGTTGTTTCTGGTAAATTTGTGTGTCTGGCAAGATGTCAAATGATGGCATAAACCAGATTGTTGATGAGAAGCTTGACAAGAACAGCTTCCATGCTTCAGGTTGATAAATTTCCTAATGGAAAAGGGTTACTGGGACTACATAGAAGGTGAGCATGAAGAGGCACCGGAGATACCAGAGATCAATCTGACTGCTGCAGATGTGAAAGAGTTCAAGGATTGGAACCAAGGAGCCAGAAAAGTTATGTATTGGCTCTCTTTCAGTATGCAAGACACCATGATTGGACACATACAGGATGCCAAGTTCCCCAAGGAGGCGTGGGACACCTTGGTAAAACTCTATGAAACAAATACCAAGGCACGAAAGATACAGTTAAAGAATGAACTTCATACCGTGGAGAAAAAGAGTATGTCTGTGAATGACTATGCATTGAAGATCAAGGGTATTGTGGAATCCCTTGCATCTATTGGTGTGAGCAACCGGCCTTCTACACAAGTTTAGGAAGAGGACAAGGTAGAGGAGGCCATGGACACGGCCAAGCAGGTGGCCAAATAGGTAATCAGAATTATGGTCAGTAGTAGTAGCAACAACAACAGTCCCAGAATTCACAACAACAACAACACGTAGGTGGAAGAGGCCAATTCAGAGGCAGGGGGAGTCAAAGAGATCGTGGAAATTGGCAAAGGTAGTATAATGATACACGTGGATGCTTTTATTGTGGTAAGCCTGGACATGTGCAAGTAGATTATTATAAGAAGTAGGCTGACATGCAAAATGGGAAATTGCAGTAAAACAACCATGCATCCTCGATCAGAAACAATGAGAAAAATAAAAGGTTGTTTGTTATGCAGCATGTCATTAATGCCATGTCTGAAAATATTGAAGTAGCACATAAAGATGATGTATGGTACGTTGATTTAGGTGCTTCTATCCACATGACAAGTCATGGGGAGTGGTTCAAGGAGATGAAAAAACTTGAAAGACTAGGTTTTATGGAAACAAGGGATGACATTGCTCATCCAACTGCCCATGTTGGAGATGTGCCATTGTCTATGCAGGATGGCAAAGTGAAGTACCTTGCAGGCAAATGCACTTCATGTTCCGAACATAACATAGAATCTGGTTTCAGTTGGCTAGATGATTGAGTAGGGTTTACAGGTTCGGTTTAACCCTGATGGTTGTTATGTTGAAGACTTTAAAGACAAGTGCCGGCTAGTTGCAAAAGGCAATAGAGTGGGCAGAATGTTTACATTGAATGTAAACATGCCTGAAGTGAGTGCTGCGATGTTTGCAAATGGTTCAGGAATTATTGCAAACAGAGATATTTGGCATAAAAGAATTGGACATGTGAATGTGCAGATAATGAAGTCTATGCAGACTAAAGGAATTGTGACAGGGCTACCAAAGTTTAAAGTTGAAGGTATGCAGAAAATATATGAAGCATGCTAATTTGGAAAGCAAACAAAGCATGTATTTCCACGTGACACAAATGTGAGCAGAAATGCACTAGATGTTGTGCATTCAGATGTATGGGGTCCTACGAAGACCATGTGGAGGCTGCAGGTACTATGTGACATTTTTTGATGACCACACAAGGAAAGTGTGGGTATACTTCATGAAGGAGAAGAGTGAGGTGTTCACTCATTTTCAGAATTTCAGAGTTATGGTTGAAAAGCAAACAGGGAAACATGTGAAGTGCCTAAGGTCAGAGATGGAGGGGGAGAGTACTTCTCCAATGAGTTCTCTGAATTTTTATAGAAGAATGGTATTTAGAGACAGTTTACATGCAGAAACACTTCGCAGCAAAATGGAGTTGCTGAGCGAAAAAATAGGCACATTGCTGAGATTGCGCGAGCATTGATGGGAGAGAAGAATATGCCGCATAGCTATTGGGCTGAGGCTATTTCTATATAGCAGTTTACATCATGAACACGACTCCAACTGCAGCCATACATGATGTAACTCCAGAGGAGAGGTTTACTGGCAGAAAACCTAATTTGTCTCATCTGAAAGTCTTTGGATGCATTGCATATGTGCATGTGCCAGATGAGCTGAGAACTAAGCTAGATTCAAAAGCTAAAAAAGGTGTGTTTATTGGGTATTCCCTTGAGCAAAAGGGATAGAGGTGTTATAACCCTGCTACACGTGAGTTGAGGGTAAGCAGAGATGTTGTTTCTGATGAGATGAGCAGATAGTATGCTGCTAAAAAAGAAGCTATTGGGGTTGATGTGAGTGGAAATGTGGTTGCATAGATTACAAGTCAGCAATCATAGTCTTTGAGTGGACCAGGAGAGTCCTCATCTAGTGGTACAATTGATAGACCATGGAGTGGCAGGTGGAGTGGCAGGCTGCATCATAATACCAGTCCTGCAAATGTGATTAGTACATCACATAAAGGCAAAGAGAAAGTGGTTGAGCCCCTTAGTATGCTTGACATTTCTACAGGGCATTCGCATGTTAATGGAGAGTCTAGTGGCTCAGAGATGAGCCTTGATGAGGATCTTGGGATACCAGCTATGAGAACACTTGGTGTAAAGAAGGCTATGGAAGCCATGAATGCAAAGCTGCGAAGATCTGGGAGAGTGAAGAATCCTATGTGCAGAAGTTTACCTATGATGGTTATGTGGCACATCACTATCCATACATGGCAAAACTTGTGCAGGTTGTAGAGCCCACATGCATTGATGAGGCTATTGGAAATGTGTGTTGGGAGAAAGCTGTGGATGAGGAGATGGATGCACTATATGAAAATGAGACTTGGGATTTAGTGAAATTGCCTGAAGGCAAGAAAGCCATTGGATGCAAGTGGGTGTACAAAGTAAAACATAACAGTGATAGAAGCATAAGCAGGTATAAGGCTAGATTGGTAGCCAAAGGATACGCGCAAACATATGGCATTGATTATGAGGAAACTTTCAGCCCAGTTGCCAAGATGGCAACAATGAGAGTTGTGATAGCAATGGCTGCGTCAAAGCAATGGTCTTTACATCAGATAGATGTAAAGAATGCATTCTTGCATGGGGATTTGCAGGAAGAGGTATATATGTTGTAGCCACCTGGTTATGAGGATGTGAGTCACCCCGAGCATGGTCTGACAAGATTTCTGAATATCTTGTCACTATTGGCTTTCATGTAGCCAATGGAGATTTCTCACTGTATGTGAGACACAGTGATAGAGGGGTTGTGCTGTTAACAATCCAAAAATGGGATTGATCATGGTGATAAACAATGATTAAGCAACATAATTAAGGTGGATTAAACCACACTAAAAACTCCATAACTAGAGAGAGAGAGATTGCACACTCAACACTATTCCCTTGTATTGCATATCACAATGAACCATACAATGATATAGGCTCTCTAGCCTTATCCCACTTTACATGTCATCATCCATGTGGCAACTCCTTTTCCACTTCTTTTGGTCAACTCTCACACACCATGCAATATTACATGTGGCATTCCTATCTCACCACAATATCTTGCACCTCTAGGGTGCTTTCCCACATACACACATCACCACGATTACATCTCTCAACACCCCCTCTTAATCGAGGTGTTCTACAACTCACCCATCTCTCAATACTCCCTCTTAATCGAAGTGTTCCACAACTCACCCATCATCCATCACCCATATCAATGTAGCATTGCACAAACGCAATTGCTACCTCTCAACACTCCCCCTCAATGATACATTGGAGTGTCCATCAACCAATCATGTGTGCGCGTGTCTACCATCTTAGACACCTAGTCCATTTTGAGCCAACTCGCTCACAGAGGAACCACTGAGTCCGATTTGAACATGGAAGTTCGGGTGGGAACCAACCCATGTGCATGCACCTCACACGTGCATCGCTCATGCACACATCACAACAACCATTTTGAGCTTCTCGGTGAGCTCGGGCATGGTTACCCTCATACCATGGGTGAATACACATCTCGTTTTGAGCATGCAAGCTCGGGTACGATTACCCTTAACTACATGGGTGACTATTAAATTACAATTTTTATCTCCATTTTGGTCGCAACCGGGCAGGGGACCCGCATATGAAAGTTATCCACGATTTCACATTGGTAGACCAATATTTTGCCCAATTATTTAGGGCACTTACAACCTTGTGTGTGTGAAAATCTGTTTGATAAAGATTATGAAAACAATGTATGTGAACATATTCTTGTTTGGGATTGTGTGTGTGAAACCATCCTTATCGATTTAAATGAGAGATATTTAAATCGTTTTTTTTTTTGGACTACCGTGTGTTCATCTTTGCAGCTGGCTGGCTCATTTTTACAGGTTTGGGACCCGCATGCTTTTCCATGCTTTCTTCTTCTTCAAGCTTTGCCACTTGCTTCCATGGAGACCTTGAACTTATCTCTGCTTCAAACTCCATCGTGAGGTCTTGACTCTGCAATATTGCTGCTTCGAGTTTGCCATCGCCAATATGGCAGTACTACTTGCTTGCCGCATCAAGCAAATTTACGACATTTTTTCAACCGCGTTAACGATCAAATGCCGCAATATGCAAAAAACAATATATGCACTAGCGGACGACACCAACTTACTGCGTTAACGACAAAATGCCGCTTGAATCTATGGGAATACGAATAGGATACGGACATACACTGGCCACGTTACCGACCATATGCCCGCATTTGACAAAGGGAAGGGAAGGGAAGGTGACATCGCCATAACGATACTATGCTTGCCGCGTTACCGACTAGTACCGCTACGGTGTGCCATACTTACCATAGGACACAAACCAGCCGCGTTACCAACTATGTGCCCCACGATAAGCACCATTCCGAAGAATGGCCTTACACACACACACCCCTCGTGTGGCAGACCACCCACATCCTTCCGCGCATTGCGACCATGGGAGGCTGCCCGCACGAACACACACACACCCACACACACACACACACACACACACACACACAACCTGTGTATACTATCAGCAATGAACTCCCAAAGGGCCCCTCGGGCCCATATATATACAAAAATGTAGCCCGCCGGGCTAAATGACGACCCCGGCGGGCCCGCTGGGGTTTTAAAATTCCTGGCGGGATCGCCGGCGGGTATTGCAAAAATCCCGGCGGGATTTTAGCCGGTTACCTGGGAACCTCCCACCGGCTTTTTTGGGAACATGTTAACATGTTAACACATGTTATTCACAAAAACAAATTGTGATCACATGAATATAAAATCATTGTTTGCAGCAAGAGCGATCATACACACGTGGAAGAGGCCAGTCTAGAGGAAAAGGGAGCCAAAGAGGCTGAGGTGGTTGGCAAAGAAATCAGAGTGTAAATAGCATACAGTCATTAGGGGGCATTTGAGCATAAAAAGGGCCCTGTAAGGATCCTTAATTTTAAGGAATTAAGACTAATTTTATTGAGGGTTAAGGAGACAAAGCTCATAATGACGCCTACCTTTGGGCCTAAAAGTAGGGGATCTCTCTAAATCTTAAACTAGGATTCTCTCTAGGATTCTCTTTCTAGCTATTAAAACTCCCTACTAATTCTGTTTCTTTCAATCATTACTATTATTAATCACGTTTCCTACCAACCTCTGCAATAAGATTCTCTCTCTCTCTCTCTCTCTCTCTCTCTCTCTCTCTCTCTCTCTCTCTCCCTTTTTTCAAGCTCTCTTCTTCTATTCCCTCTCTCTCTTTATCTCTCTTGCTCTTCACAATAGAATAGCTCCTATTGTGAATACAATAGCACATCCTTGAGTCACTTTAGATTAGTCTCTTCCATTTTGGTTATGATAGAAATTCCCGATTCAACAAGAGTGCGGAAGGTGGACTTGCATATTCGCACATGAGAAGCATTCAAGAAGATAACAGGGTCACACTAATGTGGATCTTTGGATTGATGGATATTTATATCCTAATGATCCTTCTTCGCATTGTCCTTTGTAGAGCGGTTCTCTCTACCGTGCAATATAGTGCTCATAGAGTACTACCGATCAACAAATGTGTTAAGAAACACAATGTCAATCCGAGGACTCGACCCGATTAGTGCATGAAGGCTTATCCCATGAGGGAGAGCTCACATACACAAATCACCACTTGACGATTCAACCATTCAACACCTCAATCAGTCTCTCAATCCCTTAAATCCACTACACTAATCAAGAGAACAAGCAATGCATGGCAATCTCTTAATCCCATTCAAACATTGATTAAATCTTAGCTTTCCCTAATACCTGCAAACCCATAAGCGTGCATCTACTAACCCACAAGCTTAAGCAAGCATAGAATGTAACATTCACAAACCCACAAGCTCATAGAGAGAGTCTATCCATGAATAACTCGTTGCCAATGAAGTGGGCAAGAGCTTGCATCAATGGAGACTACATACACACACACTACAAGCATGCAGCATACACAAGAGAAAGAAAGAAGCATTCAACTAATCATACATTAATCTACTTCAATGATGCTAAAATAGATTAAGAGAATGAAGTGGAGCTATACTCATTGGAGCTTGATGCTCATTAGAGTACAATAGAGAGAGAGTTAGAGAGTTGCCATAGCTTGAGAGCTCAAGAGCTTCACTCAATAGCTTATGAGAATGGCCAAAAACGTACCCTTTTCTTTAGCTAACATCTCTTTTATAGAGATGTCACTAACCCTAACCCTAGGCCTCTTTCACACATGGGCGGACAACCCCATAAGTGAGCCTTGCTTAATACACTTAGAACTCTCATTTAGAACCCACATTGGCCTAAAACGATTTACATTGCTCTTCGGCACAAAAACATAGAAAAATTATGTGCGTCTTTATGTTCCCATGGCTACAATCCCGATCTCTCACATTAATTGCTTCCGGCCTCCTTCCATAATCCGTGTTCCCATGAGTGTTCCCGTGGAACATTCCCCCCTTCCTAAATCGCGCACGTCCTCAGGCGCGATAGAAGCAAAAGCTGCAAAAAACAATGGAAGACAAGTAAAGCCTTTTATTGAAAAAAAAACCAGCAATGGCAATCTCACACGTGAACATGAAAGTGAAAGGCCAATTAGAGTTTTAAAGAGTGCTAAAAGAAGCGGGTAAAGACTAGTCAAAGTGAGACTAAGTGGTAGATAATGCTATGCAAAGGCAAGTGTGCTTGTACACCGCAGGTTATCACCGCAGTCTCAATGTCCTACAAGTGTTTAAGTTATTCCTAAGTGGCAAACCTACTCCTAAAAATAAGTTATGGTGATTGGACCTGTCTTCTTCCTTTTTTTTTCTTTTTTTTTTCCTTAAAAAAAAAAAGAAAGATTAAAGAGAATTATTATTTTTAGCTTGATAGAGAGGAAGGTTCCATCCCAATGAGACCCAAGCAATGGCCAAGAGACCTCCGCCAAGAGAATCTAAAGGCCGCTAAGTATCTCAAGGGCGACAGACCCTTTTCTTTCTTTTTGACATAAGGAGTATCCCATGAAGATGAGGGCATCGGTCTCGAGGGCCCATAATGTACCCAAGAGTCCTACCAGCATCTATCAAGGCAATAGAGTCCTTGTAGGTCTTCTTCTTAACCTTTTAGACGTCAGTGTTCACCCCATGGAAACCAAGGCATCGGCCCCAAGGTGCTAAAACAACCCAAGGTCCTACCAAGCATTCCACATGGCCGTAGACACGTCATGTCTCAAGTCACTTCTATATATTTTTTAGGGCATGTGTTTCATGAATTTTTGTTTATCGTAGCACCTAGCCCATACCTAAGAGGTAGCTACCACTAGGGATAACTAATATACTTCTAGAGCATAAGAACTTGGCATACTCCGTTGGTATATGTCTTACACCGTCTTCAAATAGAAATACCTTCTACTAAGTCCTCTAAGAATCTAGAAATCACTTGCCACATAGTAACAACTAATTTAAAACTTAAACCAGTCAACTGTTTATGAGCATGCAAACAATATATGCAAAAGTGAAAAGCACATAAAGAACAAAATATTATGATTTGAATACACCTGTTGTAGTGCTCGTTGATGTTGCGCATTTGTCGTGATGCATTGCTGATGTGCAGATTGCTTCTTTTGCTCTTTGTAGGCATTGCATGTCTCCCCCCTTCCTAATTTGTGTGCATGGTAGGTGGCCTGTTGGAGCATGTTTGTGTGCTCTTGTTTTGCTAAGATCTCTGTAAAATGTCTTATTAACAAACAAAAAATAAAAAAATAAAAAAATTTGTTATTGGTGCCAATCACTGAATATAGCCGAGGGGAAAAACCCAGTGGGAGAAAAGTGCCCTGGCTTGTTGATCTTATTGTGGAGTTGATGTGCTTATCCTTGCACTGGCGGTGGATCCATTTCCACTTCTGCTGGAAAGATTGTATCAATCACTTCAAGATGCAAGGACAACCTTGTACAAAAGCTGGCCTCTGGAGAAGGTGGTAGAGGAAGTAGTGCTTCCTCACTAAAATATGGCATATGGGAAGGTTAAGCAGACAATTCCGATTTTGGAATTACTCAATATAGGTGCTCATAGTGATCCAAAATTGACATGTTGAGGCTGGGGGAAGAAGGGCTTGCAAGATAGGTGGTTGCAAGTCATTTATGCATGTATCCCTCCATTGTTGTGCTTGAACCTCCTCAGGTAATCTACGTTGATTTGGTCCTCGATCTGGTACTCTCACATCAAGAAGGTTATGGCGTTGGGGTGTAATTCCCACAATTTTTTTCACTAAGCCCATGCCATATCGTCGAAAGTAAGAGTGACATAGCCAGCAAATGTGTGAAGCTTCTCCTAATACGAGTCGTGCACACTCTTGACAATGTGAAAATGGATGATACTGTTGATAGAATAACGTGACAAAGTGATGCCCACATCAATTTTCACCTAAGGGAGCATAAAAGTACCTAGAATGAGTTTGAAAAGGAGGACCACTATAACCCCCGCGATGTTTAGGTTGAGTACTATCAGGTTCAATGCATGGTGGACATGTATCTCAACCATCAAGAGGTATCTGGGTGTAGAACAATGAAATTTAGAAACTTCAAACTTTATACACTCATATCCATCATTACAATCCCTATCAAAAACAATGTAGATAAGATCATCTCAAAAAGAACACAATCCTATAATGGCAGAAGGAACCACATTAGTAAAAGTGAGACTATTCAAACACTGATCTACCAAAGAGCTTCAATTGTAGTGTTAATGCCTTACCTTTGGTTTTGGGTATGTCCTTCTTAAGAGGTGGAAAGGATAGCAATTGTCGAGGAATTTGAGCAAGATAAGAGGATTTAGGCAGTGAAGTGCTAGAATCTATGCTCAAAGGAGACTCATGTAAAGTTGGATTTGTCTTAGGTACACAAGTTGATGTGGTGGAAGTGTGTAACAAGAAGAAATTGGGACAACTGGTGATTCAATACATGTTTGGGGAAGGTCAACACAGGGAGATTTGTAGGTGCTATTATAACCACCTATCCTATCTTGAAGAGGTTGTGTTGATTTCCTTTGCACCCACTGATATGAAAAACCAAGAGTGGCTTTTGGAATCTTATTGATACACTCTTCTGGCTCTAGAAAACCATGGCATTTGGGAAGCCAAAGTGCTGTTGCACCCTCATAATAGCCTTGTGCTTTAAGAACATGCTTTGGGACCCAATGAGTAACAATCCGAGGCTTAGGCTTAGAAAAGATATGCTTTTTAGGAGATTTAGTAACTAGGCTAGATGGTACAAGTTTGTACCATCTTTGGGTAGCCAAATTGCTTTTTAGGAGATTTAGTAACTAGGCTAGATGGTACAAGTTTGTACGCATCTTTGGGTGGCCAAATTGACAATTCCTTCTTGCTTGGCCTTCTTTGAGCAGTGACTAGAGTAGTTGGAACATGCTAGCCATGGCCCTCACTTGAGGACTCATCGATTATCCACATCATTTGTCTTGGAGCTTGAAGAGCAGATGTTGAAATTGGGTTGTGTAAGGTAGAACTACCACCCTTTTGACATGATAAAACTCGTGGAGTAGCAGATCCCAAGATGCAACCAGAATCAATTTGCACTTTGTATTGTCTATTCTTCCAATCTAATGAACAATTGGTAGCACTTAACCATGATCGACCAAGAACAACCTCTACCACTGCCTTGGACTTACTAGCCACATAAAAGGGAGTTGATATCTGGTGATCCTGAATGGACATCATAATGACACATTTTCCCTCTATAGAGTTATCTTCACCTGAGAAGCTTCGTAAGTCAATAGGAATGTGCACAAGTATTGGTTGTCCCAAGGCTACCCATGTGTCAAATGAGAGAACATTATAATCTCCACCAGAGTCAATTAAGGCAGAGACAAAGTAGGTAGTCTCATGAAGATGAAGACACACGTGAATATTGAAAGGATCGACATATTGTTCATCAGCATCCAATTGTAAGGTCAACACAGAAGCCTTGCAACGCTCCTTGGCTTTTGCAACTCTAGCTTTAGCTTCTTCTTGAGCCTGATGTTTAAGTAGGTCATGTGCTTCTTTCCGTGTGTGGGCAGCATGCATTTGTTGAAGCATGGCTTCAGTTAATGGTTCATTGTATTTCTTGAGACGACTTCCATTAATGAAGTTAGGCATTTTATCACCTTCTAGTGTTTCTAAACGCACTGCACCACTTGGAGTAAGCTCATTAATCACAAACGGTCCTAGGCCACGTTTCTTGAGCTTTCTCTTATGCTTCTTAAGTGTGTACAAGAGCACAAGGTCCCCTTTTTTGAATCGGCCAGTTGTTACATTTCGATCATACCATTGCTTTTGTCTCCTCTTCTTGGCATACATCCCCATTACCGCCAATAAGCGGGTCTCATCACGCTTTTCCAATTCATCAATGCGTTAAGAAAGCTCATGACCAGTCCAGTCCATTGTTTAGCAACTCGTAGAGTAGGTACAAGAAATTCAATGGGAAGAATTGCATCTAGCCCAAAAGCAAGCTCAAATGGGATTGTGCCCACAGATGTTTTATAGGCTGTTCTATATGCCCAAAGAACTGAGTGCGACTTTTGCTCCCAATCAGTCCTATGTCCCTCAACAATCTTTGTGAGTGTTGTGCAGAGAATCTTGTTAGTACTCTCAGCTTGACCATTGGTCTGGGGATGATAGGGTGCAGAACGCTTGTGAATTACCATAAATTCTTGAAGTAAAAACTCTATGACCTCATTCACAAAGTGCACACCTTGATCACTAACGATTTCAATAGGTAAGCCATAGCGTGTAAACACGTACTCATACAAGAACTTGGCTGTGGTTCTGGCATCATTTTTTACTGTAGCCTTTGCTTCTACCCATTTGGTCAAATGGTCAGTTTTGCGACTATAATATATTCGGCATGCGTATGACGAGCTGGAGTTTTAATGGAACCGACAAAATCAATACCCCATTTGGCAAACACACGTGTGCTTAACATAGGCCGCAATGGCATATTGTCCTTTGTGATGGGAGGTTTGGTCCTTTGACAATCGTCACAACGTTTCACATATTCGTCGGCATCCATTTGTAAGGTTGGCCACCAAAGCCCAGACCACCTAATCAACTTAGCTGTGGTATTGCCCCACCCCCAACACCTGCATGTGCATGAGTGAAGATTTTCAAGTAGTCAGCTTCACATACAAACATGCGCAAGTTGCCATCCTTGCCCCCCTTGTAGAGTTGGCCCTCTATTAGCATATAGTTGGCCGCTTCAACTTCAATAGCATGCTTTTGATATTTAGGAATTGTTCGATCAGTATGACCTATTGAAGATAGTCCACAATATACTTACTCCAACTTGGTGTAGTTAAAATTTGGAATAATGTGACATTATGAATTGGTTGTTGAATATGACATGAAGCACAGTTACGAACAAATTTTTCAGCATCCGCATGCATGGTAGGCCACCATTGCCCATCCTGAGTTATACGTCGCACACAAGTAGTAGCTGATGCATGGATTCCACCAATACCCTCATGTGCCCATTCCAGGATCTCCTCATATTGGTGAGGGTTAGGTACAAGCTGCAACAATCCATCATTACCCTGATGATATAATCTCCCTGAGATTAACTTGAATGGTCAGCATAGGTCTACATTAGGACCCGCTAGTTGTATCTTGTCAAAATTTCTAAGATGGGTTCAGACCATTTAGGAGCTGTCTCTACAAGGAAAAGTGTTGAATCTAACATATCATCATCCACACCCACAGGAGCTTCTCCAGAGGTGATTCGAGACAAATGATCTTCCCTAAGATGAGTTGTTCCTTTTCGGACTACCACTTCAAAATCAAACTCAAGAAGGATGACAAACCACCTCACAATCCTTCCAGTTGCACAAGGCTTATTCACCAAATATAGCAGTGCTTGATGGTCCACAAAAAATATAAATTTGTTTGCCAAAAGGTAATGGCGAAACTTTTTCACTGCATATATCATGGACAAACCTTCTCTTTCTGCTGTGGTATAGTTCTTCTCAACATTGTTCAACTGTCGACTAGCATATGAGATTGGAAAATCCTTATTATGTTCTCCCGATTGAGCCAAAATAGATCCAATTGCAAAGTTTGAAGCATCAATATGGACATGAAAGATTTGGTTCCAATCTGGTGCCCGTAAGATGGGTGCAGACACTAATGCTTGCTTCAACTTTTCAAAGGATTCCTCACACTCGTCAGTCCAATTAAACTTTACAAGAAGAGCATATAATGGTCTGGCTAGGATAGCGTACATGTAGATGAATCGACAATAATAGCCACAATGTCCCATGAATATTTGTATCCCTTTAGGGTTGATAGGCCAAGGTAATGAGACAATGACATCAATTTTATCCATATCTATTGAAATCCCATTGTGAGAAACAATATGGCCCAAAATTTTCCCTTGTCTTACCATGAGAATTTGCACTTGTCAAGATTTAAGCATATACGATAAACTTGACACTTTTGAAACACAAGTCTGAGGTGTTCTATATGATCATCACGCTCTTGTGAGTGAACACATAAATCATCCATGAAGATCTCAAGAAATAGCCTAAGGTATTTCTTGAATACATGACTCATTAACCGCTGAAAGGTTGTAGGTGCATTTGTTAGACCAAATGTCATAACATGATAGACAAAGATGCCATCTTCAATTGCAAAGGCTATCTTGTGTTGATCCTTTGGATCAATTGACACTTGATTGTATTCGGAGAATCCATCCAAGAAACTATATGCCTTTTTCCCTGCAACAACACGTTCCAAAACATGATCCGTGATTGGAAGTGGGTAATGATCACGTAGAGTAGCTGCATTTACCTTCTTGAGGTTTACACATACTCGAAGTTTTTCATTTTTCTTGGGCACCACTACAATAGGGGAGACCCATTCAATGTGTTCAATCTCATAGATAAATTTTGCCTCTAAGAGCTTGTCTATTTCTTCTTTTATCTTTCATGCAAAATTCTCATTGTAAGTATAAGGACGTTGCTTGGAAGGCTTTGCATCCTCTCGCAATGGAATTGTATGCTGACATATGCTTCGATCAACTCCTTCGAGGTCTTTATAACTCCAAGCAAAAACATCGAGATACTCCTTTATTGTTTGAATTAATAACTTCTCCTCATCTAAGGACAAGTCTGTGGCAATCCACACATAGCGAGGCTCTTTTCCTGGCTCAGTGATATCAAATTTTTTTGCATCTTCTGGACCATCATATGAAACCCTTGGCATGCTTGGCTGTTGTCGCATGGTCTGTTGAAGAACAATCTTCCGATCTTGAAGAGTGTACTGTGTGAAGTTGGGGGGAACATTGAGACCTTGTTCTTGTCCACTTGAGTCATCACTAATTGAAGACCATGCGGTTTTGAGCTCTCTTTTGCAATCTTGCATCAGAGTTTTTTGTTCAACCGTTATCTTTGCACTTCCGACACTCTCTTTTGAATCGGTTTGAGAATTGAGTTTTTGTTTTGGTCTCTTTGTTTTTTTACGATTTTTGCTAACAGTTTTTAGCTTTTCTCCTGGTTGGAATCCATCTGATCATTTTACTTGGTCTTTGATACTTCTTGTGCTTGGACATAGTATAGATATCCATTCTTTCCTGAGAAGTGAGGTGGTGGTCGAGAGTGTTCATTCTTAAACTCCTCGTTTTCTTTTTGTATTCTCTCACGTCGTTTCCTCTCATCTTGTTACGGATTCTCTTATGGCTCTTACAGCATTTACGTTTGGGTCGGCTTCAAGGAATCTCTATTTGAACCTCCCTTCCTCTCAAGAGTAGGCATGCCTTTCCTAACTCTTCCTTGGGGATTATCACATCATCATCAAAATCAGAGTCCCATCCGTCTTCCTTATCAGCATCATTAGCCGATTCGAGTGTTAAATCCTCCATTGAGACTTGCTCTACATGCAGTGCTTTGGATGCAACCCCATAGTACAAATCATCTAGAAGGTCATGTGGTTGTATCATTCGTATAGGAATAATGTCATATCCATCTGAGTCACAAAATTGAATTGGCTTAGGTAAAGCACATGTCGATAATGTTGCAAGGACATGACTCCATTCTATGGGATCAATTAAGTGCTCAGGGAAGGGTTGTGGAATGTATGCCTCATCTGATACACTTTGATTACCCTTAAGTCTCTCAGTGTTGAAATCCTTACATGAGGCTCTACACATCCACAGATCTTCTCGCCCATCTGACAATGTAACTCTTGAGCCCTCAGATGAAGCAGAATGAAGCAGAATCAAACTCATCTATTGGAGACCGCATTACATCACGATATGAGTGATTCTTCAGGTTGACCCTTGTGATGACAGAATCATGTCGGAGGTACAAATAATCATATCCCCAATCCTGAATCATTTGAAATTGTCGCATGAATGGTCTACCCAATATCACTTCATAGTTTGGATGCTTTCCAAAATCCACTACTGCAAATGTGTGCTCATATTCATTCCCAGATGTGGTGACCAATATGTTCTCTAGCAGCCCAATGGGATGTTCTAAGCTTCTATCTGCTAGCTACAAGCACATCCTTGTACTCCTAATAGCTGGTTTGCCCCACTTTTCCCAAATGGACCTTGTTACAATGCCCACTCCTGCACCACTCTCAAGTATTGCAATTGAAGCTACTTTTCGCACTTCTAATGGGAGGGTAGCATTTCCCTGATCGTCCTCACAAAATTTTCCTACTTTGTTGATAGGAACTGGCATAACATGCTTTGTCTCAAGGTATATAGTACATTGATGGTGACCCTTTTATAGCAATACCTGCTCTGACAAACATGTGGCAATATCATTCCACAACTCTGGTTGAAGCTTTATCAAATCAAGCAAAGGTAAGGTACAAGCCACTGGTGCTGACAAAATAGCTTGCACGATACCCATATCCATCTCCTTTGTCAACCTTCTATGCATGGAGGGTATCCTCAAGGTTTGAGAACAGTTCTCATATTCTCCCAAATAAGATGGTAAGGTTTTCATGTATGCTTACTTCTAGGAGAAACAATTGTTTGAACTTCCTCCTGGGTGCTTGGGCGTCTAAAGTTGTTTTCTGTGCCCTTGGTAAAATCCACTTCAGAGAATGGAGGTGAAATAACAGAGGACATATTCTCATTAACTTTCTCATGAACTGCTGCCCACATCTCATTTGCCATGTCCTCGTTAGCATCAATAACTTCATCATTGCATGGGAAGGCAAGACTAGGTGGTGGTAGAATGCCTTCTTTCAATGGGGTGTCAATCGGTGCAAATTTCTCGCTATGAGCTTGTGAGATCAGCTCACTTTTCATTTCCCAACTTGATGATACTTCTGGTATGGTTTCTAATGTTGGCTTAAGAGAGGTGGGGCCCCGAGGGATAGGTGGAGGTGGGCCCTCAAGTATTGATTGAGCTTCCCTAATGAGTTGCTGATGTACATCTGGATTGATCTTCTTGAAGCTTCTTGGGTAGCTCAGATAAAGCTGCAATGCGACTTCTATGAGCATCAATGATGGCATCTAGAGTCTCGTTCACCTTATCCACAAAAACAGAACCCCCAGAACTATCCTCGGTTGTACTAGCCTCATCTTGTTTAGCACTAGGCCCAGGTTGAGGTTGATGCTCCTCATGCACTTCTTGGGATGTAAAAGCTTGATCCTTCATGTTTTGTTTAGAGATTTCTTGAGAACTACTGGATGCACTCTTAGTTTGCTTGTTGCGGTTCTTTTTCCTCCTATTGGTCCTTTTTCTATTGGAATGTAGAGTCTTATCCACTAGATTTGCCTTTGCATCCCTAGTTCGAGGTGTCTCATCAGTCTGCATTTCGGCATTTCGTGTCTGTGATCTAGTCATGACTCTAAGTGACACGACATCCTCATTCTCTGATGAAGGTGGCGATGGAACTGCCTCTACAAAGTTGAGTGAGACCTTTGGTTGAGAGGTGCCTTCCTCATGTGGTTTCAGCAAACAATCCTTTGGAAAGTGTTCTACTACACAACACCCTAGACTATTAATATCTTTCAATTGGTGCAAACTGTGGTACTGTTGTATTGGATCGAGCTGCTTGCCTTGGGCGATGTGGACAATCACGAGCCCAATGGGGTTCTCCGCACTCATAACACGGGCCCATTAGTTTGGCTTCTACTTTCCTTTGCTGCCATTGACCTGAGGGGCTTGGAGTCCTAGGTTGGTAGCCGCCTAGCAACATCAAAGAATTTTGTTCCCCCGGTTGAGGCTCCAGTGCTTGGCTTGGATATGCGGGACTTTCAAAGAGATTTTCCTTGAATGAATATGATGCATATTCCTCCACATAGCTTGGGTTTACCAAGTCTCTACACATATTTGAATTGTCGTAGTCAACAAACCTCACAGGAGCAGTTCCAGGAGCAAGAGTTTGAGCTCTAAGTACAGGTCGTGCTTGCTCTTGTGCCATCGGTGGCTTACGTTCAAAATTAGTATACTGTTGATGCATTTGTGGAGCCCCTGCACCCCTTTGCTGCTCACGCTCTTGTCTCATTCTTGCAATGCGAGTACATTCCTGTGTGGTGTGGGTATAATTCCAAGCACAGGCCTGGCACCACTTCTTTGTGGGTTGGTTTGTGACTAGAGGAGAAAAGGTATTACATTCTTCAGTTTTATGGTTACCGCCACATGCTCCACAAAGATGAGGACCTGTAGGTAGTACACTCCTCATTCGTTGCTGCTGCTACTGTTGTTGTGATTGCATGGGTGGGCGATAGGTTTGTCCCAATCTCCTTAGTACCAGGTTAGATATCTAGTCTGGATTTACTAGTGCGCTAGACCCTAAACTTTGGTCATCACCCCACTGATCTCTAGGTTGCACCTCAGGGCCAGTACCATCTTGGAATTTGATGTTATCTGTGAAATCCATAGCATCATGGCAACACTCATTGAATTTTGTATGCTTCTTTGCATAGAAGTGTGTGTGCAGTGTTGAATTTTTGAGTCCTTTTAAGAAGAGAGAAATTAATCGACTCTAGGTGGGCTTCTCATCTTCTGGGCAATGATTAATGTACTGCTTCATCCTATTTACACAGTCTCTAACACTCTCAGTCTCGCCTTGCTTGAAAGAGTAGATGTTTGCTATTGTGTCATGCTGAATCCCCATCAAGGAAAAAGCAGCAATGAATCTCTCTTCCAAAACTCGTAAAGAAGATTTGTCTGAAGCCTCTAGTGCCTTAAACCAAGCAAGGGCCTTTCCCTCAAGAGTGAGCCCAAACCCTTCAATTTGCGTATGCTTGTCAGTCACTTGCTCAGCTCGAACTGCTTGCCTAAATGCTGCTACATGGTCATATGGATATCCCGACCCTTCATACTTCTTTACCAGTTTCTGAAGAGTTGATGGCCTTACTCGTCTTGAATACTCATCATCAGGTCTACAGCCTCTCACTCTCAGTGGTTCCTCTCTTTGGTAAGGTGGTCCATATGCATCCCAAATTGGTGTGGGTCCCCTATTACCTGCCTCACCAACCCTCTCTAAAGATCCTGTTACCCGCATTTTAGGAGGTGCGTTTATGGGAGGCCGAGTTGGCTCCCCTACCCTCCGATTGTCATAGTGAGAGAAACGTTGTTGTGGTGTGATCTGTGGTCGCACTTTTGGTGTAGGATAATATCTTGGTGCTAGAGTTGGGCTACTTGCAGTGGTCCACTTTGATGTTGATGGTCCCTCTCTAGTGAACTCTCGTAGGGGAGGAGCAACAGTTTCTCCAAGAAAGGCTGTCTCTCCTGGTTTAGCTGTATTAGTAGAGAACACTTCCATGAATAATGGTTGTCCTCTCCAAGAAAGGCTGTCTCTCCTGGTTTAGCTGTATTAGTAGAGAACACTTCCATGAATAATGGTTGTCCTCTCCACGTGAGCTCACGAATCTCCTTCCAATCTAAGGTTCGGTATTCATTGGCCCATTTATCAATGATTCGGTTCTTGTATCCTGCAAGCTTCTCAACTACCACCACAAGAGCTAGAGAAAGATCTAGCTCTGGCAATCTAGTTGTGGCATAATATCCTTCTAAAGAGTCCTTATAGATCTCTTGAAGTGGGTCATCCTGAAAGACCTTTGTCACTGGAATTTGTCGTACAAACTCCCATTGGTTCTCACCCCCCTGATCCATTTTGCTCTTGCCTTTCCTGTCCCTTTCCAAATTTAGATCTACAAAAAGTAAATCATCTATGGATGGCTTTGAGGACTGGGCATTTAATGGTCCAGGCATGTCTGGCTCAATGAGCCAATCATCTCTAGACTCCCTTGCTCCGGAAGGCTTCGATAAGTCTAGGAACTCACTCTTAGAGAGTCCTTCTAATTTGTCTACATTCTTTGGATGATAGGTGACTTCGTAGCGAACACCATCTCCGCCCATGTACATGTTACCTTGGTCATTGACTAGAGGTGCTCTATCAAGAGTCTGAGAAAAAGTCTACAATCTTAACGAGATACCGTTGTTGTGGATCCCTAAAGATCTCAGCTCCTTGAGCATTCGTGTAGACATATTGAAGTCTCACATTGAGTGGTAACCCCATGATGTCGGCTTCAAATGGATTAAAAGATCTTATGGGTGTCCTATTTGGGACTAAGGGATGACTATTTGACGGCCCTAGATTGTCCATAGACAATGAGCTAGTTGTCCTGGAAAGGGTATCAGATTGGGATTCGAAAAAGGTTTCAGCAATATTTGCCAAATTTCCTACCGATTGGGTCCCACTTTCCTGCGTAGGCACTCTAGAAGGTGCCCTAGACCCTATGGCAGTGTCTATATGATGTCCCAACCGCAAGTGCATAAGGTCAAATTTTAAGGTTGTTTTATTATTATTATTATTTATTTATTTTTTCAAAAAATCCAAAAATTTTCAAGTTGGCTCAAACTTTGCCAGAACCCATTTTGAACCCCCTCGAACACATTAGGCAAAAAAAATAACGTATTTTTCAGGATAAAAAATCACCTAAAATTTACCAGTTTCCCATACTGAACTCACTATGGGAAAATGGTTCCGGGACCAAAATTTCGACAATGGGTGTTTTTTGACTCCTCTCGAAAAGTTAGATAACCTCCCAATTTTTTTATTTTTATTTTTTGCACCCCCTTATCTGGTGCGGTGGCGGTCTTTATGGTGCGGTGAGTGGGTCTCTCTGCGCGGTGCGCTGTTCACACACAACCGCCTTCTTTTATTATTATTATTTTTTTCTTTTTTGAAGTGCGTGTGCAGTGAACTAAATGCGTGTGCAGCTGTGAGATTTGCAGCAAATTCGAAATGTTCAATCTTCATGTGTGTGTACAGATTTCAGTTTCTCTACAGGTGCAGGTTTAACAGAGAACTAAAAGGCAGGTCTAACAGAGAACTAAAATGCAGGTTTAACAAAGAACTAAAATGCACAAAATTAAAGATGCAGAAAACTAAACTAAGCTAAGAACAGAAAATAAAACGAACATGCAGAAAATTGAAACTGAAAAAATTATCCTCAAACAAAATGATAGAAATGCAAAAATAGGCCTCTCTCTTTCGCACACAAATTGAAATTGGCAGGTTTAGCGCCTACCTCCAATCCTTCCCGTGTATTGAATCCTTGTCCTGACCTCAAGGGAGCAGCGTAGCTAGCCAATCGCACTCAAATTGCAAGACAAATAAAGAGAATTTAACAACTGATTAGTCTTAAATAAGTACCAAAATTAGTCCCAAAGTCTGCTCTCCTATCCAACAGTTTTGCAACCGATTGGAGCTTAACAAGGAGTGGTAGTGTGTGTATAGTGCTCAACTAATGTAGGCACTCGCTCCCCGGCAGCGGCGCCATTGTAGAGCGGTTCTCTCTACCGTGCAATATAGTGCTCATAGAGTACTACCGATCAACAAATGTGTTAAGAAACACAATGTCAATCCGAGGACTCGACCCGATTAGTGCATGAAGGCTTATCCCATGAGGGAGAGCTCACATACACAAACCACCACTTGACGATTCAACCATTCAACACCTCAATCAATCTCTCAATCCCTTAAATCCACTACACTAATCAAGAGAACAAGCAATGCATGGCAATCTCTTAATCCCATTCAAACATTGATTAAATCTTAGCTTTCCCTAATGCCTGCAAACCCATAAGCGTGCATCTACTAACCCACAAGCTTAAGCAAGCATAGAATGTAACATTCACAAACCCACAAGCTCATAGAGAGAGTCTATCCATGAATAACTCGTTGCCAATGAAGTGGGCAAGAGCTTGCATCAATGGAGACTACATACACACACACTACAAGCATGCAGCATACACAAGAGAAAGAAAGAAGCATTCAACTAATCATAGATTAATCTACTTCAATGATGCTAAAACAGATTAAGAGAATGAAGTGGAGCTATACTCATTGGAGCTTGATGCTCATTAGAGTACAATAGAGAGAGAGTTAGAGAGTTGCCATAGCTTGAGAGCTCAATAGCTTATGAGAATGGCCAAAAATGTACCCTTTTCTTTAGCTAACATCTCTTTTATAGAGATGTCACTAACCCTAACCCTAGGCCTCTTTCACACATGGGCGGACAACCCCATAAGTGAGCCTTGCTTAATACACTTAGAACTCTCATTTAGAACCCACATTGGCCTAAAACGATTTACATTGCACTTCGGCACAAAAATATGGAAAAATTATGTGCCTCTTTATGTTCCCATGGCTACAATCCCGTTCTCTCGCATTAATTGCTTCCGACCTCCTTCCATAATCCGTGTTCCCGTGAATGCTCCCGTGGAACATCCTCCACCCTTCACTGATCTCCCTTCATTTATTCAGTTTGTTGGAAAGGGTGAGAATGGGCTACTTGGATATTGTAGAAGGTTAAGCATGAGCGATGCATGGAGAGTCTAATTCCTCCACTCACAAACACAAAGCTTACAAAGCACTTTGAGTAGTACACAACATGCACAAAATAATATTGTAGGGCTAAAGAAAAGAGACAAAGAAAAAGAGGCTCGCGTTATGAAGCTCCAAGATACAATCTCTCACATGAAGAGCACCCCCGTGGGAGCAAGAGAGCGAAAGAGGACAATCAATAACATTCAAAAACTCGTAGCTGGTGGTGGTGCTAGCAAGCGAAGAATCCATGTAGCAAGGTTTGTTTTTTTATTTTTTGATTAAGGAATTTTTAGTTTTTGTGGTTGCTATAAGCAATAGATTAAGTTTTTTTTGGTAATCTTTATTGGTTTGTGATAGGAACTTTTTGAAAGAAGCATGTGGTGATAATGGTCCTCAAGATTTTAGAGAAATATTACGTAGTTGTTTGAGGAGGCATGACATTCTTGCTTCCAAATCAAGTAAATAAAATATTTATTTGTGATCCCTTAGTGTCACTTGGATTGATTTATATGAAGAAGAAGACTCTCGAGCTAGCATTCTATTTTAGGCCAATGAGAAATAAGAACATTTGTTTTGCTATTTTGCCATATGTATAGAGTTTCGTCTCTAAAACTGATGATTCCTTTGTGTTTTGCAAATATTTGACATACGATATTTACTTTCTTATACATTTTTCTTTTTTTCAGTGGGCATTGGAGTGCTTGTGTCATTAATCTTCTGAGAAGGACTGTTATTTTCATGAGCAGTCTAACTGGCACGCATGGACAGATCAAATTGTAAGTTCTCCTTTTAATAACTTGAATATTGAGCTAAATTATTCTCTATTTTTATTTATATTCAAATTGTAAGTAGTTCTCCTTGATAACTTGAATGTTGAGCTTTATTCTTTATTTTTTCTTATATTCAAATTTGGTTTTTAATAGGGCATGTAAGAGAGCTATTTCAGCTATTGAAGATGAATATCCAAATTATAAAAAGGAGGCAGAGTATAAGTTTTTGAATCAATTAGTGGCTTTACAAGAAGATTCTACCTCATGTGGATGGCATGTTATTGCCAATGTGTGGAAATATCTTTTATCTAAATATATCTAGATTGATAGCAATGTAGGTTAAATTCAAAACCCATTATTTTTGCAGTAAATTTTTACTTAATTTTTGAACTTATTTTCTATAGTTCTTGGTTCTTAAATCTGAAAAGTTTTTTTAATTTGACACTCTATCTCATGAGTTTTGGATGTGGAGTGTTCGTGTAAGAGCTATCAATATAGTTTTGAATAATTCAATTACTCCAAATGATCCAGATTCTTCACCACCCCCAAGGCAAGCCTCTCCATCTAAGAAGAAGAAGAAAATGTTTTTACATTCACCTATAAAGCATTTTATGTTTAAGCAAGGAATTGTACAAAAAGAAACCAAGGGTGCTCCTCAACAAGGCACACATAAAGAAACCAAAGGTACTAAAACAAGAAATTATACCTCAAAGAAAAGTGGTCCTCAAGTAGGTGCCAAGAAGGGTGTTGGGGGCAAGAAAGCTAAGAAGGAACTCAAGTTCAAGTTTACAAAGGAGGCCACAAAACCAGAGAAGATAAAGGGAGACATGGAGACAAAGGAGGCTACAAAACCAGAGAAGACAAAGGGGGACATGGAGACAAAACCAAAGGAGATGGAGACACTACAAGAGGTTGAGGACATACCGACGCCAAAATACCGACGCAAATGTCGAACGTCGGTATGTCCGTCGTCATGTTGGAGGAGACAAGTATGGCGGGGTTTTTTTAAATTTTCATTTTCCGTCGCGTATACCGACGCCTATACCGACGCTTATTCCGACGCCTATACCGACGCATATTCCGTAGCATATACCGACGAATATTCCGACACATATTCCGTCGCATATACCGGCGCTCGTAAGTTTTTCACAGCCGAGAGCCTATTTTCTGGTTTTTCGCAGAAGATGCGCAAGTAATCAAGCGAAAGAGGTGCTTTCTCTCCCTCTTCTCTTTCCCTCTCTCTCCTCTTTTTTCCTCTCTCCTCTTTTCTCCTTCATTCTTCTTTTATCCTCTTCTCCTTCTCCTAACATGTTATTGCAATTGCTTTTAGTTTTTAATTGAAAAATTAGGACGTTTAGGGTTTTGTGTTTTTTTGGCTCTCTATGCATGTTGAGATCTAGAGCTCTCTATGTATGCATAGATCTCCTAATGCATGCATAGAGATTTTAGGGTTTTGTATTAGTTCTTTTTCTTGTGTTTAATTTACTAATTAGTTTGTTTAATATTTTGTTTTGCAGCTCTTTCACCTCACCAATCTTTCACCAATCCTCGAGCTCTCCTTCAGCTTTGCAAAAAAGAGGTAGATCCTCTTTTGATTTTTCTTGTTTATGCTATTTTATATGAATTTTTGCATCCTTGTTTTATGGTTTAGGGTTAGTTTTGGGATCTTGTAAGCTTACAACACATAGGATTAATTTAATATCTATGCATAAAACCTATAATAAGCTTGCAATCTCTATTATCCATGTACGTAAAACAAGATCATGTTTATTACACCATTGGGTGATGGGATTAAGGGTTAGCATAGTGCATAAGGCATATAGCATAGAGCTTATGCATAGAGCTTATGCATAAGTCTTGCATAGAGCGTATGCAAGAGACTTATGCATAGAGCGTATGCATAAGACTTATGCATATGACTTATGCATAGAGTTTATGCATATGGCTTATGCATAGAGCGTACGCATAAGACTTATGCATATGGCTTATGCATAGAGCTTATGCATAAGGCTTATGCATAGAGCGTGTGCATAAGGCTTATGCATAGAGCGTAATTGCATAGAGCGTGTGCATAAGGCTTATGTGAAAGGGATTAAGGGTTAGCATAATAGTGCATAAGGCATATAGCATAGAGCTTATGCATAGAGCTTATGCATAGAGCTTATGCATAAGTCTTGCATAGAGCGTATGCATAAGACTTATGCATAGAGCGTATGCATAAGACTTATGCATATGACTTATGCATATGGCTTATGCATAGAGCGTACGCAGGTAGACTTATGCATATGGCTTATGCATAGAGCTTATGCATAAGGCTTATGCATAGAGCGTGTGCATAAGGCTTATGCATAGAGCGTAATTGCATAGAGCGTGTGCATAAGGCTTATGTGAAAGGGATTAAGGGTTAGCATAATAGTGCATAAGGCATATAGCATAGAGCTTATGCATAAGTCTTGCATAGAGCGTATGCATAAGACTTATGCATAGAGCGTATGCATAAGGCTTATGCATATGACTTATGCATATGGCTTATGCATAGAGCGTACGCAGGTAGACTTATGCATATGGCTTATATGAAAGGGATTGTTAAAATGCAATTGCAAATGCCTTGATTGTGGTTAACAAATGCTTATGCAAATGCCATGGTGAGGGCATTGTGAATTGTTGATTTGTGTTGGAGCTTTTGGATGATGGATTGAGGCATGAGTCCATGCTTTATTGCTGAGTTCTAAATTGTAAAAGGGCATGAGTCATGCTCAATACTTGTAAGCCAACAAACTTGTTCTATCATTTGATATTATCCACATCATTTTGTACCTACACTCACCATTGCAACCACTTCAAGTTTCTATAGAATCTAGCAATGTGTGAGGGTACCTTGGCATTGGTTGGAGAGGCCAAGGGGAGAATGGCTTGAACTCTTTGTGCCGTGATTGCTTGGTAAAGCGGTACGAAGCCAAACGTGCTGGTTTACCTATAACAGAGGAGGAGGAGGAGCTTACAAAAGGATGTGATTGGCATGTAAGTGTTTAAGTTCTACATGTCTCTCATTTTTTTCTCTACATGTCTCTGTGTTTGATTCTCCATCAACAAACTTTTTGTGCTATTTGTAGTATCACAAATATGGGGCGTTTTGGTCACATGGACGTCATTTTCGAGTAGAACGAATAGACCAAAGAAGAGCAACCTTTGATTGTGGTGTCACAGCACAGTTTGTTCAAGAAAGTCGTGCAAGTGCAAGTGATGATAACACAATTACTGGAATGCTTGATTACTTTGGAACCATTCAAGATATATTGAAGGTTGGCTTCAGAAGTTTTGAGTTGTTTATCTTTGATGTGAAGTGGTTCAAGGTAATCATGAATGGGCCACATGCAACTGTACGTAGAGACAAGAGTGGCCTCATCCAAGTGGACTCCACAAAGGTATGGACCGATCAGCAAGATACTTTTGTGCGCCCAGAGCATTGTGAGCAGGTTGTCTTTAAAGCGGATCCAAAAGATCCACGCTGGCTGTTTGTGGTTCAAGTCGCCCCCCGCAGTAAGCAAATTTTTGAAGAATTTGAGCTACAACAAGGTGATGTGGATGCACAGGGTAATGGAGAGCAGCAAGAACAAGACGATATCAACAATGAAGAGGAGCAAGCAAATGAAGAGAAGGAACTAGAGCAAGATCCAAATGAAGAGGTGCAAACCAAGGAAGCTGAAAAACAAGTTGAGGAAGAAGACAGAGATGATGAAGACATCCTTCATCAAGGGACTTTTAATGATGAGGATGCTGAAATGTGCATAGACATAGATCTCTTTGGGGCTACTGATCTTAATGAGGATGATAGAATAGATAATGATTTATAAAATGATGTATCTTAATGATTATGCAAATAGTTATGACATATTTGTAATGGTTTTATGACATTGAAGGTCCATTCATTGTTTACCATTGTTAATGTTTACCATCATAATCACTACTGTAGGAGCAAGTTGATATAGTTTTACCAATGTTGTTTATCATTGTTAATGTTTATCTTATGGTTCTTTCATTCATTGTTTACCGTGTAATTTTCATTCCGTACAAGTTTGTCATATGGTTTTTTGTCCAACAGGCCATGGGTGACTCACCGCCCTACGACTACAGTCCAGATTTCTCATTTAATCCTACACCGCAGGGCATGAGTCCCCAGCAGTTATATGGTTTTCTTTCGTCCATGACTCCAGAGCAGAGAGCCATGGCTCAGAGTTATTGGGGTTCAGGAGCAGGGACATCTGCCTCACCATCTGGATTCCCGACGCCAGTTCCCACACCCGTGGGTACGACAGCAGCTCCCACACCTCGTACCACACAGCCTTCCACTCCTGTTACAGCTCGATCTACCACCTCTTCACATAGACGGCGCTCACGTAGTAGGTCTTCAGGGGGAGGTTGTTGTGGTGGTAGTGCCACAGATGCTGTGACACCACCACCACGTGAGCGTCGTCCTTCGCTCTCATCTGTTGATAGCACACCCATAGGGTCACCTTCCACTCCCTGGGGTGCACATGACCATGACAACAGCAAGATTTACACAATTAGGGATGGGGCACCAATAATGGATAGTGCAGGGAAGGCAATGAAGACACGCATTCGACAATTGTGCACTATACAGTTTCATGACTCTGTCATGACTAAATGGGATCAGCAAGACAAGGGGAAGAAAAATTATATAAACACAAAGATAAAGCAAGAGTTCCAGCCATCTGACCCTATGAATGTCGTCTCTAATGAGTGGATACAGTATACAGCTCGCATTTTGATGGGGCATCGTAGGTCAGAGGCGAGGGACGCATTCAGAGAGGGGAAGGAGAAACCTGTTTGGCTAGATGACAGGGAGTGGGCAGCCATTGCTCAGGAGCTCACCGAGACTCCAGACAGGTTTCAACAACAAAGAGAGGCGGCAAGGGCAAGACTCCAAACAGTAGGGGCTTCTCATCTCGGGAGTGGTGGTTATGAAACCATGCGCCATGAATTCGTAAGTGTTTGTAGCAATTTTATTTATTTAAATGTATGTATGTGGGCTAAATGTTGATTTTTTAAAAGTTATAATTGTTAATCGTGTGTGCAGGAGTTGGCCATGAATCGCCCACCAAGCAGGCGAGAGGAGAAGTACGCTCACAAACATGGCCTTGTGGCCTTGTTTGAGATGCTTGAAGAAGAAGGAGAGACCGTCAATTGGGAGGCATTACCATGATGTAAGATGACCTTCAAACTAATGAAATATGATCAAAACATTCTTGAGTATTAATGTTTAATTTAATTTCTTGTTTGTCGATCAGGAAAATATGCAAACGAGCACGGTTGTTTTTGTGCTCTATTGTAGACAGAATGGTGCTGTCTGTTTGCTGTTGTTGATCCTGCTCATTGCAGGCAGCTAGGCAACAGCCAGGCAGCACTATTCTGCCCAAAAAAAATTTTCTGCTACAGCGTCGGTATTTGCCCCGGTATCAGCGTCGGTATATACATTGGTATAGATGCCGGTTTACACTTCGGTACATAATCCGGTATAGAGGCCGGTTTATCCGTCGGTATATGAATCGGTATTTGCCCCGGTTTAAGCGTCGGTATTACCCCCGGTCAGCGTCGGTATAGGCGCCGTTATATGAGCCGGTATTAATACCCGACAGGTATACCGACGCTGCGATACCGGCGCTTATACCGGCGCTTATACCGATGACGAGGCTTTTTTAGACCCCGTTAAATAGCGCCGGTACAAGCCCCGGTATTAGGCTAATATGTAGTAGTGAGACAAAAAAGAAAGCTTCATTCTCCTCCCTATTTATCATTGTAAATAGTTGTAAATTTTCTTCTAATTTTATAATCTTGCATGTAAATTCTCTTCTCATGTTGTGATGTTTTTTACTCAAAACACATTTGTACTTGAGTTTGTAATGGTTTTGAGATATTGTGCCATAATTGTCATCTCTCGTGACTCAAGTACATCTCTAAAAGAAAAATATTACAACTCTTGAAGAGATTCATAAAAAGAGGTCTGAATATTGTAATTCTAAAAGAACAACCTAAAAAATTACAAAGACACAGCAATTACAAGACAACTTTTCATTGGTGAATTACATACGTAAATTTACAAAATCCAAAGAGTAAATAGACTTCATAAAAAACTCCAAAGATTTCTTATTAAGTCATGCTTATACAATCATATTCTCAATCAGCATCTACCAAGGTCTTCGACTCCATCAGATTTGAATCTTTCTATTCTTCACCTTGAACTGCGCCCCACTTATATCTTCACTTCCCATGATATTGAGGTGCTCCCTAATATTTAGTAGGCTCTAATGCCTGCTTGCACTTACAATTTCCACCACACCATTGGGCAACCTAACGCATATGTCAAGAGGCAAAACAACTTGTTCATTTGCTTGCAATGGGACCCAACTACTATTTTTCTTCATCCACTGTTCATAATAAAAGCGAATGTATAAGGTAGCACCAGCTTTAAGATACGAAAATGTAACACTAGACTCTACTATTTTGCACTTGAATGTATCATCCTTATGATGCCCCTCTACAATGTTCCACTGCTCTCCAAGCAAGGCAACCATGTCATCACCTAGTACTTTCTTGCACACAAACATGGTAAGTGTTTGTGAGAAAGTAAATCGATTGAACATCTTAACAAAAAGATGAATTGGACATACCCAGCTGAGACCCACAGATAAAGATGGCTTTGTAAACTTCAAAGATCCTTGTATGTCACAAAGCATCTTTGATTTCATAACCATACCCGTCCAAGCATCAGGAGTTGGCCATTAAACAGAAGAGAGGAGAGAAGATGTGATGATCTCTACCTTACCAAACCCACCGTCATGCATTGGCACCACATAGGAGTGTCGGTAAAAGAAGATCTTTTCCTTAAGAAAGTTTACACTGGTTTTACAAGAAAACAATGCCTCACCAATGTTTGCATGGAGTGCTTGAAATGTTCCGGTAAGGCTTCATAATGGTTGCTCCTCTATTAAGTTGGAAGTAAAAATACCTACAACCCAGAAATACGATCATTAAACATGAAAGATGTAGCTATCGTAATATCACAAGCCTCCTTCCTTCCCTATGATACTTACAGTTGCATGGGAATTGAGTTTGTTTACAAAGATGTATGTCTCGTACTGTGTACACATGTTGTACAATGGCCACCAAGTCTCCATTGCTCGATTTTTTGAATCCCTCTAAATGACCCTTCCAATGAAGTTCCATCACATCTCTCGTCGAACTCGGTGCGGACCAATAGCAGTAGGCTGCAGGAAAACCCAAGCACCCTTGCGAAATGCCTCTCACCCAAGCACCATCATCGTCCCTCTTATTGTACAGTGAGACCTTCTCAATCTCATCTTTTGGTCTCCTTCGTGGTGCAACCATATCAATTGTGAAGCTATACTAGTAAGATTAGGGTTGGGCAAATGAGATAGAGAAAGAAAACGTAAAGATGCTATGTAGATTAGGATTTCTAGCTTGATGGTTTCATTAGGGTTAGGCAAATGAGATAGAGATGGAAGAGGAAGGGAGTAAGAGTTTAATTTGGATGTTCAAGAGGGAAAGCGGACTTGAAAATGAAATTTTTGACTACAATGAAATTTGAGATGGGTTTTTGGGGAGAAAAGTGAGTTTTGGGGGAATCTCGAAAATTTCAAAATTTTAAGGGTTTTTTGAGCCACAAAAATGGTGGGACCATACCTATCCTAAACCTCCTACTTTTTTAGAGGGACAAGTGTAATTATCAGTACTGAAAGCCTAGTCCCCCTCCCTACATCCTAGTTTCCCTCCCTATATTCAAAGGATACCAAATGTGCACAATCCTCTATTCTTATTGGTCCGTTGCTAATTACTTTCACTAGCAAAAGGCCCAAAATATGTTCAAATGCCCCCTAATGTGCTATTATTCTGGCAAACTAGGGCACATGGCAAACGACTACTGTAAAAAGCAAAATGCATGAGAAGTGAAAAGTTGCAGTAAGGCAACTATGCATCATCTAGTAAATAGAGTGGTGATGACAAAAGTGAGCAACTATTTGTGATGTAGCACATGCTCAGTTCCACAACAAGAGACATGTCAGGATCTCAAGATATATGGTATGTGGATTGTGGCACCTTCAATCATATGACTAGTCATGGTGGTGAGTGGTTTAGAGACATGTAAAAAAATAGAAAAATCAAGTTATGTAGAAGTAGGTGATGTAGATTTGGCATATGCATAAAGGATCAGGTGGCTGACATCTTCACAAAGGCATTGAGCACAGAGAAGCTCCACACGTTTAGGAGCTTACTTAGAGTGTAATGTGTGGAGTTGAGCTGGAGGGCAAGTGTTGAGATATCGCGTCAACTAGTGCCATGACGGACATTGATGACCCGTGTGGGTGATAGCTTTCACACTTATGTCACTAGCATGGTTGGTGAGATTATGGTTAATATGCTACCAGTGGATGAAAGGTTGTGTGATAGCCACTTTGGAGTACTAGAGTTATGGCATAGTTATAGTGCTAGCTCATATAGTCGGGTTCACACTATAGACCGACCACTGTATGTTGTTGTAGGAGAAAGTTTTCCCTTTATGTATGTACTCTTATCTTTTAGTTATATGCTTGTAGAGAAGTGAAGGAGATAGAAGCAAATTCATCCATCCATCTCTCTCTTGTGTCTTGCACTCTCTTGTGTGTGTGTTTGTGTTTGCTTACAAGGAACTCAAGTTCTCTCTCCCCCCCACATTATCTTTAAGAAAGATCTGTTACGTGCCCAACCCATAATTCAAAAGGAGTTGAATTGGTTATATATAGATGTTGTGAACATTCAGTTGTTCTATAGATAGGTTGCAGTAGCTACAACCTCTTCTCCCAATAGGAGTAAGGAGTTCCAACAACCATAATTGATATGCATAGTCTTAATCTTCATGTGTAGTTGGTTCTCAACCCGGGCTTTGTAGGCCTTGAAGTGATCAAGGACCATTGATTCGTCTGCAAGAAAAGAAACCAGTGTGTAGCGAGTGAAATCAATAATAAGTCACAAAATATCTTATCCATGGGCCCACACAAATCAGAGCGTACAAGTTGAAGTAGATGGGTCGTTGATGAAGTGGAGCGATGAAATCTTTTGTTCTGGGTTTTACCATAGATGCACCGTCACAAAGATCAATGGGTGTGAGCCTAAAATTAAAACGTGTGGCCAGTTCATGATGTTGCATTTGATAGAGGACCCGAACCAAGTTGATAGTGCCATCGGAGAGTTTCAGTGTGATCTATTATAGGGTGAACTACTGTAGACTGAGTCTCAATGAGGTTAGTGTTTTACTAGACGCTTGACTAAGGTTACTTGAGACACCAAATTGGCGTGTTCGTCGATGGTACGTAGGAAATTCCATACACCTTTCGAGGTGGTAAGAGTGCATACAAGTTGCACTTGGCGATCGCCAAGATATTGTATGATCTCCATACGGGCAGCAATGTCCCGTTTCTTCCAAGTGTCAAGATCCATTGGAGTTGTGTTGTTGCAGGTGGGGCTGGCACAAGGTTGTCAATTAATGTCCAGAGCTTAGAGCACTAAACGAGGATCTCCATACAAACACGGTAGACAACATAGTTTGAGCCGGTTAGCTCATCAATGTAGTAAATGCGTGAAGCTATGGAATTCGCCACAGGTGCAGGAGCAACTGGAGGTAGGATCAGGTTGCTAACACCTTGAGTGGAAGCCATGGCTGACGTCCAAATCAATAGACAAGCCAAACACACACAGAGGGGAGCAGGCTAACCAAAAAGAAACAAGACTACCTAGTTCTCTAAAACAAATGATACCAAGTAAAAACTAGCGTAATATTGAAAACACGGAGTGAAGACTGAATGTTTAAAACAAGAACGCTTGAATTACTTTTATTTGCTTTCGTATTGAGAGTTATATATATATAGAAGGGTAGTTTGTTACAAACTCTGGTGTTACCGTTTATCGTTGGTAGCTAGAACTGAAAAATGTAATAAAATAAACCTAAGCTAATACTTACATAAAGTAAGTTTTATTTATAGCACTCCGACGACTAGGGTTATATTTTAACACTAGACAAAAGTTGCATTTCACACACGAATGTCGGTCATCAGTGCCAATTCGAAATGTCGTAGTTTTGCAAGTTGAGTAAGAGGTCATCGAGACTGGCCGGACTGAAGAGGGGTGGCGTCCAGAGAGCGGATGTGGCAATCTCATGTCCGGACAAGCTGATTTGGACAGCTGCTGTAGCTCGAGCCTTGGAGGGCGCATTATGCATTTTGAGCGAGCTGATTGTGGTGGAAGGCTAGAAAATTCTTGACTCATCTCGACATCATCCATGAGTCTTTTATCGGCGAGCTGTGCAAAGAATAATCACACGCCAAGACGTCATGCGCTGATGGTGTTGACGAAGTCGAATTGTGGGAAGTCCTTGCAAAATGCGCCGGTGGCCTCGCTTGGACATGGCCCGCGTATACTTTTGCAGCTTGCTCCTGCTGCATTAATGCATTGTGACCCTTCGGAGGAACAGGGCCGGCTCCTTTAGAAACGCTTGCCGCCGTCCAAGAAGCTGGCCGCATGAGACGCTTTCGTCGAAGGCGACAGATCGTAGAGCCGACATTCTGCTCCACCAGTATGCTCAATTATTAGCGAGCGTAATCGCCATATTGAAGCAAGAAGAAAGAAGAGTTGGAAACGCGATATTGTCATATCCTATGTAAGAAATTAAAGATAAGAGAACGTGCAGCTTATTTTCTTGGGTTGCGCAGTTGCTAAGATAGGTTGAGGGTGGACCTGAGGATGGATATTGTATCGGAGGTGTTGATGTGAGGACGGGTCCATTCTGTACTCGTCCATGACCCAGCAAGTTTTGGTACCCCTGGGTGCTCTGCCCTCGTAGAAGACCAGAGTCTTTCTCAAGGCTGAGAAGTACTGATGATGACTCTGATGATCATGCTCATGATGATGCTGCGCCCTCATGGCGCTATTATGCTCATGGCTGCCGGCATGCAGTAGCGTGTCCGTGCCAGTGGCCTTCCAATAGCCGGTCGTGGTGCGGCGAGTGGGCCTCTCCCCATTGCGGAACCTGCTAGAACGAAGCACAAAGAAAAACCAGTACTCCGCCGGCTCATGACAGTCTGTTTGTGCCGCCATGGCTGCATGCAAGGAGTAAGTCCGTATTAAACGCACGGGCCACTGCGATCCAACTCTTTAAAAAAAAAAAAAAACCTTTACAAGATAAAATATGCCGAAGATGTCTAATCATGATTGACATACGATCGACTCAACCCGAACGTGACTACAATAAAATTTCTGTATATTTCTACCAATTAGAGGCAAAAATGAGTAATAACAATAATCAAAATGATGGATAACTTTTAAATGAGTAATAACAATAATCAAAATGATGGATAACTTTTAATTTTTTAAAAAATAATATGGCCATGATGCAAAGGTGTAGCAAAACAAAAGCAAAGCAACCAAAAATAAATAAAACAATACAATAAAAAGCGGTGTAGTGAGAAATAAAGTATGTGTGTGAGATTTAAGGCAATATAGCTTATATGTTCGTAATATGCTAGAGTAATGGCCACTGATTCTTCCTAGCTTTCAGGGCTGGTGATGAAAATCAGTTGTAGTAAACATTTTTGTATTTGAAAAATAGATTTCAACAGAAAAATATACTATGGATTTCGATTTATATAAGTAAAAAAGGGCGAGGATAGATTTTCAGGAGATAAGGCTCCAGGAAAAAAGCGAAGAGGTGGAGACGGGAGAAGAAAAGTGATAAACCCCGATAACAAAGGTTGCACGTGTGCACTAACGTCAAACTTCTCTTCTAATACTCATAGAACTTATGTCTTGTAAAGAAAAGGCCAGCAAATGATCAAGTCTTACGTTAATTTCTTTCTCATGTTGGTACCTTTTCAACAATGGAAGCTTAATAAAGGTAAATCCATGGCAATTAATCACCTTGCCCAAATCATTACTTAACGCAACACTTGACAATCACAAGGCACTTTTGTTCATTCTCTATATAGTAAAAAAAAACCATTCACTAGATAATTTCCTAGATATAAATGAACATATCTAGGAAAAGTGCAAACTAGAGAAAATGAAACACTTTCCTAGATAGCTAACTAGGAAATACAATGCATGGATTTTTCTATATAGGAAAATTTATTTATATAGTAAAAATTTCCTATATAAAATAATTTCCTACAAGGAAAAAATCTCCTATGTAGGAAGATTTTCTCTATATAGAAAAATTTGCTTACATAGGAAAAATTTTCCTATATATGTAAATTTATCTATGTAGAGAAATCCATGCTTTGTATTTCCTAGGTAGTCTATCTAGGAAACTGTTTCATTTTCCCTAGTTTGCACTTTTCCTAGATATCCTTATTAGATCTGGGAAATTATATAGTGAATCCATTGTATCTCTGTCTAGAGAATGCTTATTAGCTTATCCTCTAGATAGGTTATGCAAGTGAATCATGAAAGGTGGGGTGCCCAATTAAGTGAGGTTTTCTTAATGAAGGTGGAAGCAACCATGCTAACACGATTTAAATGTTCATTCATAGCTGGTACTGCATGTTAAACTCTGTAAGAGATCAATGGTAATGAGCTTTCATGACTGTGGTCATGTTGTGCCGAATGTGAAGAAAGTTATCAACGCTCTTGTCATGCTGGAGGCTAAGGGCATTTAGCATCCATCATGCCCATAGCTTGATTGAGTTATCCACACAATGGCTTACAGTCTATAGGTAGACAAAAATGTATCAAAAACAATGTAGGAGACAGATTCGATCTTTCCATGTGTCAAAAAACAAGGTAGAAAAGATGGCAGGTGTAAGCTTAGAAAGAGACAAGGTAGAAAAGATGGTAGCTGTAAGCTTAGAAAAAGGAAGTAACATACCTTTCCCCATCCTGCTAAGAATTTTGTCTGCATGTCCAAAGCACGAAAAAATGCCACATGAAATTTAGAGGTCAGAAAAACTCATAAACTAGAGAGGAGTTAATAAAAGCATAAGCGAGAATACAACTCAACTTCAAGGTCAAGCAAAACCCTTTAGTGAATGAGCGAAATCCATGGCAAATCAAACCACATATGAGCTTATGTAGAAGTGAATCAAGCTGCCAAGTTGTAAGCCAAGATGTGGTGTAGAATTAGCAAGTGTCATTACAGTGGGAAGTAATATTTTCTCCAAGCAGAAACATGTACTGCCCATCTTTGTCATCTTCACACCAAGGGGATTGAGTCCTAGGCAACTCCGTTCACATAGGCATTCAGAGGAGCAGGACTGGACCTTGCTCGAGCAAAAGTGCCCCCTTCGTCATGCCTTTCATGCTCCGTAAAATGATGCCCACTGTTGGCAATAGGCTCGGCCTACACAAACCATCCAACGTCCATGTTCCACCATCATAAACATACTCTTTTATAATGAGACCCTTAACCATGAACAAATCAATACCAACATATTTAATGTTGATTAAAACAAGCCATCGAGAGACATGCCTACTATTGATCTACAGCAACAAACCAAATCCCACCTTCTTCATCAACATGGGGCATTCAAAGATTTGTCTTAGGACCAAAATGGTGCCCAAAAGTACTCATGTGATCAGTATAGCACAATCAAAATCCCTTGTCTATAATTTGCCTCTTCGTTGGGCTTGGCTAGCGCGGCTTGTGTTTGTTGGAATGTCAGATGCATTGACATGCTTGTGTTTGTTGGAATGTCAAATGCTAAAGGTTCCCACCTACAACATATCCAATCTAATCAGAAAAATGAATCGTTTAGAATTTTACAAAAAAAATAATTTGAAGACTGCAAATTACAAGGTTCAAATACGCACAAAAAGAAGTCATGGATGAACATCGATAAAAGCATCTCCCACAGTTCCTTTCTTTCTGTGCTACTGTAAGCAAGGAGCATACTTGCTGACAGTGGTACATCACTGAGCCTTTACATACTAATGATTGCATCACAGTTATACATACTATTAAAAAATTTCAAAGAGAAAAACATTTACTAGAAGCTATTCAAAGGTTGGGAGGGCTTGAAAAATCTTCCATGATTTTACCTGTTGGATTAGGTGCTGACCTTCGATCTTGATGAGAGGTCCCTTTTTGGTTAAGCTTAGAGCTGTTTTGCCCAATGTTAGCACCTCTATTTCCAACATGCCCTCCCCCTGCAAGACCATGCAAGCCTCATGTCATGCTGCAATAAAGATTGTCAAAAGATCATACATGTTGATGAGGTCAATTTGTGAATGTGATGACTTGATTGACCCTGTATCCCAGTTTCACATAGTTCAATCAGCTCCTTTAGGATGGAGTCACCACCTCCGACACAACCTGCATGCAAAACATGAGTTAACAAACACAAGTCACACATCTAAAATGTTACAGGAGTTGAATAACACATACAAGGTTATCTTCCCAAAAACCTCTCTTCTAGGTGCAAATGATTCTTGAATGGTTCTGGTCTTATTATACAGCTAAACCTTCAATACACTACTTTTCAACGGGTTTCTGGCCATCAAATTTTTTTTTTAAGAATGTAACTTTATCAGCACATCTGTAAAGTTCTTTGTGTGAACCATTTTCCACCAATAACATGGGCCCAGATGTTGAATGGGTTTCATGGCATGTAGCATAATAATCTAGACATGTGGATATTGTCCTTATTATTACAGATTAATAAAGCCTCTAAACATGCAAGGTAGATCTGGGCACAAGGTAACTCCTTTGAGGCTTGGCAAGTAGAAGGGAATGGGCTGCCTGGCTTCCTCATTCCCCAAACCAGATTGGTTGGCTACAATTGTTGCAGCCCAACCAGCGAGGTCGGTTGGCCAGCCCCCTCTGCTACTCATTCTCACTCTTATTTAACATAGCCCTCTTACTCTCAATGGGTCTTGCTCGTAGACCACCTATGAAAGCCCTTGGATCCCTCCTCTTAAACCTGGGAGTTGAAGGCATGCTGACTTTGGTCAAGCTAGACTGCTCCTCCTTGTGGTACACACAAGACTTGTGAACCTGTGTTACCCTCAGATTTTGGGGCAGTTTTCCAATAAGAAATTGAATGAATCGCACTCGGATCTTTAGCCCATTTCTGCGTGTTCTCTTCCCTAGCCATGCATCACTATGCTAATACCAACAAAAAACAACCATTATTATCAAATCCTGATCATATCTAAGATACATATTAAAAACAAAGTTTACCTTGGGGCATTTAATACTCTTGGACTAAGTTAAATTTGCCATGCGAATGTCTTTTTAAATTAAGGCTAATTCCTCCCATCCGCCGGTGGAACAATGGGGAGTCTCCCTCGTTTGTTTCCGGCCACTTCAAGACCCAGCCACGTCACTCGGACCCATGAGAGGGGCTCTACGTGGCATGCCAGCACAACCTTATCGGCCATCAGACAGGCTGTGTGACGAAGAAAGGAGGCTACCATCCTTGGCCAACTCTATGGCAGTACTGCGTCTCTAACGAACAACAAGAAGAAGCACACTCTGCGAAACAGTCACTGCCATGGCTTCACAGACAGGTAGAACAGCTGTGGTAGGTTCCGATACACTATCATCATCAGAATTATCAGTTTCTGCATCTTTGCGAACCTTGCCATCTGTGCTCGGACCTTCTCCCTCCATTTTTCAGTACTCTTGCCTCGTCCGCACAGCTCATTGTGATGCAAAGAAGTGCTCCTTTCTTGGACAGAGAAATGTCCTGTGGAGCCAGGATCCAACAGGTTCGAGTTTTAGGGCACAGAAGAAGGAGGCTCCCATGCTCCCCATGGCTGCCCTTGGTGGCCTCCTCGGAGGCTTCTTCAAAGGTGCAGATGCTGGAGAAGCTACTAGGCAGCAGTTCGCGGCCAGCATTGTGGCTGTGAATGCACTCGAATCCACAGTTTCCACGCTCTCCGACCACGAACTCCGAGGAAAATCTGCGCAGTTCAAAGAGCGTGTTTGTCGAGAACCTCTTGATTCCATATTGCCTGTAAGTTTTATTATTTCGGTATCTGCTGCATATAGAGAGTATTTTGGCTCTTAGAACATGGTCTTTGACATGCATACCTGGAAGTTACTAGCGAGAAGCACCTGCATAACGCATATTTCCAGTCAGTACATTGAGTGATGTGGCAACAAAGATGATTGATAAGATGAGAAAGGTTCTCTGGGTCAAACAGAGAAAGCAAGCCACAGAATTCCCATGGTCCTCCTTCACTCTCCTTAGTACCTTCGGGAACTTCCTGGGAAAGAATGAGATGGAAATTAGACATATATTATATTCCACAGATAAAGAATCAAAAACTCTGTAATTTAACCGCATGATTTTCACCTGGTAAGCAACAGCCAGGGCACGCAAACCCCTTTCAGCATACTGATCAATGATTGTATGCACCTAGTTATGTATTTCATTTTTATTGTGTGCTAGTTCTAGAATGTGTTCCGGTGCTCCCTTTGTGGCACGGTGCATTTTTCCATCAGGTGTCAGATAAGTAATCGCAGTTCGTTTGTCCACAAGATTGAAAGGAAGGAAGTGAACTTCCTGAATGCCTTGCCTAGCTTCTTTTGGATCAGCAAGCATACTTACAATAGCTTTGTCTATAGCATCCTGCTCCAGATCACACAAGTTATGGTAATTACATATTAAGGAAAGATTAATGTTGATCAGCATATACTGCACTCCCATCCATCTCACCTGATTTTCAAGACGGGAAGCTTGAACTGCAGTCAAGAGGACAAGCTCTTTGTTTGCTTTGGGCAAAACAACTTCAATAAGGTTTCTGTCCACTGTCAGCTCATTGAGAGTAAGAGTACGTGTCTTGTCAGAGCAGAGAATGTCCATTCCAGCAAGCTCCTCAATTGCAGTCATGCGCTTTACAACAGCCTGTTAGCATCACAGTGAGATGAGCTAACAACAGTTGAACTTTCCACACTTTGACTGCTGTCATGCTTTTTACTCTTTCAGCAATTGACTGTACAAGTAATGCATGATGCTACCCCTACGCTCTGCAGAGAGGTTTAAAGTGCTCTGTCATGCACACAAGGAAGTGCTCTATTAACAAAAGGAGACAAACACATATATTACCTGGTCATCTTGCTTATCGGTGGAATCCCCATAGCCATGCCCACTGTGCTTTCAGTCACCATGGCCATTGGCTCCCATGCTCTTAGCTCTAGTGAACATCACAATGGACTCACCCATGATGCCCACTAGGATGATAAAGAAGTAGAAGTTTCCAATTTTCCTCAAAACCTCCTGAAAGTGGCCAAGATTCTGTGTGGTGTAAGTAAGGTGGCATGAACAGTGGCGATAACAAGGGCGTCTATCTCTCCCTGCTTCACAACAGAGCCAGAAAAGGCTGGCCGGGATGCTTCGTTCATGCTGGAAGGCTCTCTCCTGTCATGGCGGACTTGTCAAGCAGTAAAGGATCACCATCTAGCAGCCTACAATCGGCTGGCACGATGTTACCAAGCGTGATGTCTCATTGGGAAAACACACGCTCTGAAAACAAACAGCAGCACTAAACCTCTTTTAATTTGTCTTAATCTCTACCTGATAGTGGCCATCTCGCAGCACACGGGCACGGGAAGACGATTCCGACAAAGTCCTGCCAATCGGGCACCAGCTTGTGGTCGCCGTTGTCCAGCACGATGGCGACGACGACAGCCATCTCCATGACCCATGACAGGCTAGCTGGGGGTTCCACATGAACTGGAAGAACTTACGAAGCTCGCTCTCCTTGATCTCCTCCAGCTAGCTTGTTTGGCGCCCCATCTGCTGCAGCCTACGCGCCTCAGCCCTGCTTTTGTACAGTCTAGGACGTGAAACACCTCCTCCATATAAGCCACGCTCTTCAGCATGTCACCAGCAACACTGAGTGCGCATCCTCTGGTTCTTGCCGTTCAACTCAACCAAGGTTAGCCGAAAGTTAGGGTTTTTTCATTATTTTTAATACAAAATTTACACACCACTCTCTCTCTCTCTCTCCCTCTCTCTCTCTCTCTCTCTCTCGGCTCTTCTCCTCTCTCTAACACCTCTCTCTTATCAACACACGTCCCTTACTTTCCCCTCATAAGCACACATGTCCCTTACTTTCCCCTCTCTCTCTCTCTCTCTCTCTCTCTCTCTCTCATGAACACATGCATGTCCCTTACTTCCCTCTCTTAATGCGTGATTAGAGTCATGGAAGCTGAAGATTCTATTGGCCAGATTTATACACGTCCCGTACTCCCCTCCTTCTCTCTCTCTCAATGATTCTACTAGCCAAATTTCATCAAATCTCTCTGCACCAAACCAATATACATGAAATCCAGTCAAGCCAATGTTTCTTTCATACATTCACCATTTAGTATTCTTCTTTAAACTTAGATTTTTTAGTGCAAAAATTCAAAGATTAATTTCTAAAATCTCGTCATCTCTAGTGACCTTAGCTTTGATCATCTCAAGATGTTATAAGCACTTAGGACTAAGCTAGGACTTATTCTCAAAGCACTTAGGACTAAGCTCTCTCTTAATTGTAAGCATGAATGGATATAGAACATGCAATGAATCAAACCCTTAGCTAGACCACTAGAAAGTGCCAAAGCCCTAGAGAAATATTCACAAGTTCTATCCATATTTGGCAACCATGCCCTAAGTCTTGATTTAAATCAGATAAGGGAGATCCCAAGGAATCATAAGAACGAAGCTTTTAGAAAAAACAATGGAGTGTTTCCAATAGATTAGAAATCGTGAAAGACTATGATAGCAAGATATTAAAGAAGAAACCTAGTCATTTCTAGTGACCTTAGATTTTATCATCTCAAGATTGTATAAGTGAAAGGACCAAGATAAATTCTATGAGCTCTTCTCAACCCTTATGTGATCTTATGTGCTCGTAGGAAGTCTTATGGGTCTTATGATCTCATTCAATCTCTAACAAGATTTTTTGAAATTATATTGGCGGATTAATTTATCATGGCTATAGTTACACTAGTGTAGCGCTAGTGTCTATCTCTTGCTCTCCTATCTTGGCATCTCCTATGTCAATGCCAGAGATTCCTAGTTTTGAGAGTGGGTTGGTGATTGGTTTAGATGACATATTAATCATCTTAGGCCTTAAATCATGAGCCTAATAGATAATCTTACATTGATATGATTAGAATTCTAGAATATGAATATGTTGATTGTTTGAACCACTCAAATCAAACGACAAATTCAACTTGTGACAATGGCCATCAAAACACTTGCATCAACAGACTCTGCAAACTCAACCCATGTAACCCTGTTGTGCTATTCTCATAAACAAAACCACGAGCGAAGGCAATCAAAAGCTAATGATTGATGGGCTACACCTTATAATGCAAGGTCACCCTTTTTGAATAGAGGTGAGAATTTGACTAGTATGTTTGCATCCATCAAGTGCCTTAGGTTGGCCCCTTCAAAGCTAAGCCCATGATCGGTATGAAAATCGTGCTTTGTGTGACAATATCGCCTTAGCATGGGAAGCTCAAGAAATGGAGGTACCCAAAATGAGACGAGCCTGTTTTAGATGCCATTGTTGTGATCACCCTCTCTGAGATGATAACCTGAAAGCGCATGAGGGCTCATGTTGCTGAAACAAGGAGAGCATGAATGGATATAGAACATGTAGTGAATCAAACCCTTAGCTAGACCACTAGAAAGTGCCAAAGCCCTAGAGAAATATTCACAAGTTCTATCCATATTTGGCAACCCTGTCCTAAGTCTTGATTTAAATCAGATAAGGGAGATCCCAAGGAATCATAAGAACAAAGCTTTTAGAAAAAACAATTTATAGTGTTTCCAATAGATTAGAAATCGTGAAAGACTATGATAGCAAGATATTAAAGAAGAAACCTAGTCATTTCTAGTGACCTTAGCTTTTATCATCTCAAGATTCTATAAGTGAAAGGACCAAGATAAGTTCTATGACCTCTTCTCAACCCTTATGTGATCTTATGTGCTCGTAGGAAGTCTTATGGGTCCTTATGATCTCATTCAATCTCTAACAAGATTTTTTGAAATTATACATGAATTATATGAGCTCTTACATTAATTATGAGATCGTAAAAAATATTATGAGCTCGTGTATGGTCTTATGAGATCTTGAGAGCTTCTACCATACACTATGTGGTCATAAAAACTAATCTAGACATTAAAGGATGATCACATTGATCTAGGAAATTTCATGACCTCATATATGGTCTTATGAGATCTTAAGAGCTTCTACCATACACTATGTGGTCATAAAATCCAAGCTTAGACATTATAAGGTGATCACATTAATCTAAATTGTATACATGCAAGCAAAATCATGGTAAAGATTACCACCTCAACATGGAAAGGGAGAAGCATAGTGGCAAATGTATATTAAGTTTAAAGAACTCTTATGAGCATAAAGTAACTCTTTTGTTCACTTTTACTTCTCAAATGATTCCTAGTCGTACAAGAAAAATCATGTTTATGACTACCGCCTTAATATGGAAAGGAAGAAGCATAATGGCAAATGTATATTAAGCTTAAAGAACTCTTATAAGCATAAAGCAACTCTTCTGTCCACTTTTACTTCTCTTATGAGCATAAAACAACTATTGTGTCCACTTTTATTTTGAACTATTATAATTATTTATGGGCCAATCACTCATGGCATGATATCTTTACTTTAAGACTCAAGTCTTTAAATATAATTCTATTTCCTAGCAAGTTCCTTGCTTCTTTAACTTGTCACTTGCATATGTGTTTTTGTAAGGTTTGACTTGGGTAGCTTAATAATGTTTTTTTGAATGCTAAAAACTTATTCTCATCTAAGTGACACGGAGTCTATGACAATTGGGGGCAAAAAAATATCACTATTAGAGCTATAGCTGCACTGGTTTTGGCGGATTAATTTATCATGGCTATAGACATTACGCTAGTATAGTGCTAGTGTCTATCTCTTGCTCTCCTATCTTGGCATCTCCTATGTTAGTGCCAAAGATTCCTAGTTTTGAGATTGGGTTGGTGATTGGTTTAGATGACACAAGAAACATTGTATCTCCACAAAGTAGCAATCTAATGAGTGGGACACTAGCATCACTCTCTTAATGTTTCTCTCACAGCTAGTATACCTAAGACTAGGAGAAAATTTGTTGTCTAGGTACATTCCTAGGGAACTTAGTTTTGATCATCTTAAAATATTATAAACACTAGGACCAGGCTAAGTTTGATGAGCCCTTCTCAACCCTTATGTGATCCTATGGG
The DNA here is from genome assembly GCF_041138505.1 of Cibotium barometz. NCBI lineage: Eukaryota > Viridiplantae > Streptophyta > Polypodiopsida > Cyatheales > Cibotiaceae > Cibotium > Cibotium barometz. The sequence goes on from NC_141083.1 coordinate 47,284,227, forward strand.
CTCATAGAGGAAGTCTTATGGATCTTATGATCTCATTAGATCTCTAACAAGATTTTATGAAATTATATGAGATCTTACATAAATTATGAGATCTTAAGAAAGATCATGAACTCATGGATATGGTATTATAAGATCTTAAGAGGTTCTACAGCTACCCTTTGAAAGCTATGTATGTAGCTTCTAACAAAACACTCACTCTTTCTCACCATTCCCATGCAAAATGTTCTTTCCCATTGTTTCGCAATATCAACACAATTCTTTTGTCCTATTTGTATATATTTTAACTTAGTGCAAGCTTAGTATGGTTTCCCAATTTATTTTTCGATTAATCAATTTGAAGTGGTGAGAGGTAACCTTCGAGATCCTTAGTCTTAGAGATGAAATCTTAATGTGTGGATGACTGGAGGTTCGGAGCTCTATAGAGGTTTTCATATTCTGGAGAGTTCGGAGAGAGGCTTTAAATACATTGTGTGTAGTATTTTCGTGTTGGCAAGACCTAGTGAAAGAGAGATAAAGGCTGTTGTATATGTTTTTTTTTAATTTAAATTTACACTCTAAGAGACGTTTGACACAAAGTGAGAAAAAGAGATGGATATGAACACACACTAAGAGGGGAAGAGAGGGAGACATTTTCGCTAAGGTGTAAAACCTTACTATAATCATTAATTACTGCTGCGACACATTAGAGAGAGATAATGATCTAAGGTTTTGAATTACGTATGAGAGGAAGAGAGAGAGAGAGAGAATATCTGTCTGTTTGATGAGGAGAGAGATAATGATCTAAGGTTTTGAATTACGTATGAGAGGAAGAGAGAGAGAGAGAGAATATCTGTCTGTTTGATGAGGAGAGAGAAAACCTTAGTTTTTAAGATAGGTGGCCGTTTAGCTTGAATATGGGCATGCTAGTATTGGTAAAATAATTCTCTTACTTTTTGATATAAGATGAGAGGACATACCTACATTTTAACGTATGTTACATTGAGTTTGTGTGTGTGTGTGTGTGTGTGTGTGAGAGAGAGAGAGAGAGAGAGAGAGAGAGAGAGAGAGAGAGAGAGAGAGAGAGAAGAAGAAGAAGAAGAAGAAGCTCTTTTAACGTCGTAGGAACAATCCTAAGAGACCAAATATGATCTATCTGACGGGAGTGAGATTCGAACACAAGACGTGTTGAATAACAACTCCATGAGCTAACCAATCTACCACACATTGGGTGATAGAGAGAGAGAGAGAGAGAGAGAGAGAGAGAGAGAGAGAGAAGAAGAAGAAGAAGAATTTAAGTATTTCAATTTGTAATAATATTGATGTTTGAATAATTAAGTATAAAAGTTTTAAAGTAACCAATTTTTTAAAAATAACTAATTTTTTAAATAACCATTTACTAATTTGTGGTTCAATTCTCCACATATGCAATTCATTCTCTATATAGGAAATTGTAGTATCTAGATAATAGTCTATATTTCTTATTCATTCTCTATATAGGAAATTGAATTACCTAGATATTGGCCCATATTGTGTATATAGTAAATTGAATTATCTAGATATTGGCTCATACTCTCTATATAGGAAATTTAATTACCTAGATACTAGTCCATATTTCCTATATATGAAATTGAATTACCTAGATATTGGCTCATACTCTCTATATAGGAAATTTAATTACCTAGATACTAGTCCATATTTCCTATATATGAAATTGAATTACCTAGATATAAGCCCATATTTCCTACATATAGAGGATTGAGTAAATGGAGAATACGATTGTCTAGATATATATAGGAAATTTCCATCAACATAACCAGGAAATCTCTCAAAATTTCCCATATATGGTAAAGTTCACTATATAGGGAATGAACAAAAGTGCCTTGTGAATTCATAAAAGACCATCATCACTTTCGTAGAAATCTTTACAATTCAGGAAAGGTATAAATATTTAGAAGAGAGGAACACTTGACAATTCACAGAAGATCATCATCACTTTGGTAGAATAAGATGGTCACTTTGGTGGAAATACGAGAAATTCTCGAAAGATCTCTCTCTGTCTCTCTTTGTTATATATATATATATAATATTTACTTATTAGAATTAATGGAAATCTTAACCGTTCAGACAAGTTTCAATTTTGCGAAAATTCGAAAGCAAGATATTGATCACCTTTGGAAATATCAATTCCAGAATATCAGTTAGAGCATGATGCAATTAATAGGGCAACCAAAATCTGCGAGCTGCTAATTGCAAGGTTAGTGCCAATTAGGTTAGCTGCATACACCACGGAATCAAAGCAAAATGAATGAATTAGTTTAACCTGGGAGCTCCCAAGGGTCGTGGCTATACAGATCGACGGTGGGAATGAGCTGAACGGGAAGCTTGTGGCCTTGCAGCATCCTCCTAAGGTAGTAGCCTACAAGCTCCTCTTCGGTTGGGTAGAATCGGAAGCCTGGCGGGACTGCACTCTCGTGCTCACGACTAGTGTTACTACTAGCGGTATCACGTCTCTGTTTCGCATCTTGATCAGCTGGTTGACGCGTTATGGCTTCCATATATTAACAAGTATTCGGAATGGAGGATAGGTCGCCGCTGGTATTAAAAAAAGAAAAGCTTACAGTGCTGAGAAATGGCCGATTATTCAGGTAAGAGATATGAATATTTAAAGGAAGTGGTGTGCGCGTGGCGTGTGAAGAAATTCTAATTGTCTGCGACCGATTGCAGACGCGTGGAAGTTCTACTTTTAACCGATACAAAACTTCTTACCAAGACTGTGGCTAGGAATTTGCCTTATAATTAGACGCTTGCATGCATGCATTGCATTGACCCAATGTTTCTAAAAAACCGTCAACTTCCACGCCATACAAAAAAGCTTTTGACTACGGACATCATATCCTGATTCCGGGTCAAGAGTCCCCACAAACTAATGTCATTGATTTATCATCAGCAAGCAGTCATTGATTTATCAGCAGCAGTGATGTCCCAGTAAGCTCTGGCGCTTCAAAGAACTCTTCTTCTAGTCGAAGCGCAGGCTTTCTTTCCTTTGTTGTGACTCGTGAGTGCTTGACGACCGGTTTCCCCCCTTTTTTTTCTTCCTTCCGCTAGTAAGTTGAATGTTGTTTATTTGTTTATTTATTTATTTTGTGGGGGGAGGGATTTTCATCTGGCTCCTCCAAAAGTTTTTCAAATACGAGACTTTGTGGTGATGACTATATGATAATCTTGTAATTCAGCCATCACTTCATGAGTTGGGCCTATTTGCAACAATTATTTACAACCTTTTTGTAACACATTCAATTCATTGCTATCCACAATGTTCTTTTGGTTGCTATACATGCTAGTATTTTCTATACTATATGAAAAATAGCAACGCCTATACTAGTGCTTACATTATTGAGAGTATCTGTGCTGGGAAAAAATGATACTCCACGTTCCTCCCACCAATCTAGGTAGCATTAAAAAAATAATACCCCCCATTTCTCGCATCAGTCTAGGTAGCCTTATTTGGAAAAAATCTTAACATGGTTTCAAGTTACGCACCAATGCCATGTAGCATAGGTTTAGATCTCAAGGCACTCCCATTCTCCTGATCTCTCTCTTTAAAGCACCAATGTTGTGTAGCATAGGTTTAGATCTCAAGGCACTCATGTTCTCCTCATCTCTCTCTTTAGACTCCACACCATTTGGGTAGCTCTCGCACAAGTTTTTCAAATGCAAGACTTTTTGCTATATGACCACATGGTGTGCCACTAGGCTTGTAAACTTGAGCCATCACTTGAAGAGTCCGGCCTATTCGTAATCCTTTTTTACTTCTTTGTAACACATTATGGTTCACTTCTATACACGATGTTCTTTTTGTTGCTATGGGTGCTTGTAGTTTTGATTCTATATCTAAGAATAGCAAGGTATATATTAGCACTTACATTATTGAAAATATCAAGGGTATATGAAAAAATAGCAAGGTCTATATACATATATATATATATATATATATACAAAATCACAACTGGAAGTCGAAGACCTCTTCCCAAGATGCAGGGTGATCTTAACCAATATGGGACACAACAGTGCCAAGGGAGTCCTGTGGGGGTTGATCAGAAAAAGATACCTTGGTACCAAACAACAAGCTTTGCTTCTTACATAGATCTAGATGGTCCGTGTATATGGGCCCACGTGGCCATAACTAGAGTGTGAACCATATAGTACAAATGCATTGAGTTTTGTATATTTGAATGCCCTCAATAATCTCTATGTAATCATTTGTCCTTCACTAACCTTTGTGCAAGCATATAGCCCTTCAAATCTGCCAAGATGTAATACTAATTTCTCGGCCCCATACCTATAGTTCAGGCGCTTCGAAGCCGCCTATGCCTCTAAAACACGCTGCAAATCTGTTTCATCTATGGGTATGGGTGTAGCACTAGAGGATGTCCCTCCATAAATCTGATCTTGGTCCTATGGTGATGAACCCCATGATGCATCTATATGCAAAACAACATTACATAAATACATAGAAACATAGCTCACATAGAGCATCTATATGCAAAACAACATTACATAAATACATAGAAACATAGCTCACATAGAGCATCTATATGCAAAACAACATTACATAAATACATAGAAACATAGCTCACATAATGTTGTTTTGCATCTATATGCAAAACAACATTACATAAATACATAGAAACATAGCTCACATAGAGCATACATTACATAAAAAGCTTATGCATAAAGCCTTAATACATAGAAGCTCATGCATAGAAGGCTCGTGCATAAAGCCTATGCAAGAAGCCTATGCATAGGCTTCATGCATAGAGCTCATGGATAGAGCCTATGCATGAGACCTATGCATAGAATCCTATGCATAGGTCTCATGGATAGAGCCTATGCATGAGACCTATGCATAGAAGCCTCATGCATACAAGCCTCACACATAGAGCCTCATGCATAGAGCCGCATACATGAAGCTCACGCATGAATAAGGTCTCATGCATGCATAAGGCCTAGAGGAAAAATATATGCAAGAAAACTAATCCTCGGCACCTGAAGGTGCCAAAATAACAAAAAGCAAGGTCAAGAGGCTTACCTCTCATGCTTGTGAGAAGAGCTTCTTTGGAGAAGAAACCCTATACCTAGCCACAAAAAGCAATAAGATAAGCAAAGTTTTTATATATAAGAAACTATTAATATAACTAGTTAATCATTGAAGAGAGAAAACAAGCATACAAGAGAGCAAGGTGAAGGGTCTTACCTCTTATGCTTGTGAAAAGAGCTTGTACACGCGGTTGATCTTCTTTGGAGAAGAAACCCTAAACCTAGCCACAAAATTCATTGAGATAAGCAAATTTGTTATTTATAAAAAACTATTAATATAACTAGTTAAGGATTCAAGACATCATACAAGCATACAAGAGCACAAGAAAGCATACAAGAGATGTAAGCAACAAAAGATTAAAGAGAAACAAGCAATAACTAGTACTTCTAAAACCCTATATTAGTGCACCTTCAAGAAACAAAAGATTAAAGAAAACAAAGAAGATAAGGAGCAAGGTACATACCTTGATAGGAGGAGGGATTGTGAAGGAGGGAAAGTAGAAGAGGAGGAGAGCTTGTGAGGGAGATGAGGAGAAGGGGTTGTGAAGATGGGAGAGCAGGGTTAGAAATTAGGTAGCCTCCTCTCCCTCCAAAATAGCCTGCAAACAGTAAATGCAAGAATACAAAAGCAATCAGCGAAGCATAGGAGGGAAGTATTCGATTGTTTTTCCTAGTACGCGGCTATGGAAATGGCTCTATCTACGTATATAGCTGTGCTGACAACTATGTACTCTAAAAAACTCCACAGAGCTATTTTTGGCAGATTACAGAGAGCTAAATTTGTGCTTGATGAAGTTGAATGGTGATTTCACACACTTGTATTGCATGGCATGATTTTTAGGTACCCACCATCATGCATAGACAACCATCGATGCCTTCTTCTTTTGATGATGATGAGGCACCCATGCGAAGTCAGCATTAGTAGTTGCGTCAGAAGATTCCATGTCCATGAGAGAGATGCAAGGGAACAATTGTGTGTTTACAACAAATCACAATAAAGCATGTGCAAGATTTACAACGTGTTCTAGAGACACAGGTAGCTTGGAGCCACCTGAACTCTAGGCCTGGGGCTAAGAAATTATTGCAGTAGGAAAGGGTAATAGGTTGCTCCCAAAGTCTGGGGAGAATAGGTATCACAAACACCACAATGAAGCGGACACTTGGGAGCGGCTCAAATGCCAGGGACTGGTCACCAAAACAGATATCTAATAAGCTTGACAGGGCAACTTAGTGAGACTCTAAAGTTGATTTTTAATTATCACCCAACTTGTTTTGCTTGTGGCTAACTTGTTTGCATTGCATTTTCTTTTAAGGTAGGAAGACAAGGATGTTGATAGTGACAGTGATGATGAAGGTGGTGGTGCATGTGGTGAAGATGCGGGAAAAGATGAAGACAAAGACAATGAATTAATTTAATTAGTGTCTTATAAGTCTTTATTTGTTTTGGTACATAAACACTTTTAGTATTTTGCAACTTTGTATATAATTTGAAAGCAATAAAAACATGACATTGTTGTTTTGTATTTTTTTTGTGTTTTAAGTGTTTGTCTTTTAAAAAAAGTTTAAATAATGTGATTTAAAAAAGGGGGGAAAACGGGCAAGATACGTGGGGGCACATGTCCCCCACATATCTCACCCTATATGTCCCCGTTTTTTTTGCAAGACAATACACGACTATAGTTACGAGTGGCTATATGCATAGCTATGGACGTGGTTATGTGCGCTACTATAAACATGGTTATATGAGCTATGGACGTGGTTATGTGCGCTACTATAAACATGGTTATATGAGCTATTGGAGAATTTTCTATATGTGATGCTATAGGCGCACAACTATATGTCATGGTGCACACGTGGTTATATGCACTATTGTAGCCAATACATAGCCGCGCTTATATTTGCGTGAATGTTTTTTTCCATTTATGGTTCCTTTGTAATTTTTGTGGCTCTTCATGCGGCTGCACTGTTCGTTTGTTGTAGTGATCATAATAGTTTTTTCTCTTTCAAAACCAGGAAACTTCAACTCAAGCAAGAGTTGCATGAGGTCAAGAAAGGTAAAAGACCGTATTAGGAAGTTTGGGAATTGTTATGCTCAAGATACACATTCTCCGACAACTTTGGAATTGTTATGCTCAAGATACACCAAAAAGTAGATTGAAAAAGAAAATTCCCAAAGTAGTGGGATTTTTCCAAACTCCCTAATATGTTCTTGTAACCTCAACATAAATGATTATGTCTTAAAGATTAGGAAGATAGTGGATTAGGTGGGATCCATTGGTGTTGAAGTTGAGGATGACGATCTTTTGTTGGTCACACTTAGAGGCTTGGCCAAACAAAAGAATTGAGATATCTATTTCAGTCAAACACAAGTTTTCCGACTTCCAGGAGTTGATACCTCCTATGATGTTAGAGGAGATCAGGTTGATAAAGAATAATCAGCCCAAAGTATCTAGAGAACAAGGTTTTGTTATGGGTAATAGGACAATGTCAACAAAGTGACCAATAATAGGGCCAACAAATCTCAATAGGCAGGGGAAACCTTAGGAAGCAAGGTATCACAAGGCAAGTCACATGGAGGTACACGTCTCAGGAAAAAAATACCTCTATTAAGTTGGAAGGAAAAATACCTACAACCCAAAAATAAGATCATTAAACATGAAAGATATAGCTATCGTAATATCACAAGCCTCCTTCCTTCCCTATGATACTTACAGTTGCATGGGAATGGAGTTTGTTTACAAAGATATATGTCTCGTACTGTGTACACATGTTGTACAATAGCCACCAAGTCTCCATTGCTCGATTTTTTGAATCCCTCTAAATGACCCTTCCAATGAAGTTCCATCACATCTCTCGTCGAACTCGGTGCGGACGGCTGCAAGAAAACCCAAGCACCCTTGCAAAATGCCTCTCTCACCCAAGCACCATCATTGTCCCTCTTATTGTACAGTGAGATCTCCTCAATCTCATCTTTTGGTCTCGTGGTGCAACCATATCAATTGTGAAGCTATACTAGTAAGATTAGGGTTGGGCAAATGAGATACAGAAAGAAGACGTGAAGATGCTATGTAGATTAGGGTTTCGAGCTTGATGGTTTTATTAGGGTTGGGCAAATGAGATAGAGATGGAAGAGGAAGGGAGGAAGAGTATAATTTGGACGTTCAAGTGGGAAAGCGGACTTGAAAATGAAATTTTTGACTACAATGAAATTTGAGATGGGTTTTTGGGGAGAAAAGTGAGTTTTGGGGGAATCTCAAAATTTTTAAAATTTTAAGGGCTTTTTGAGCCACGAAAATGGTGGGACCATACCTACCCTAAACCTTTTACTTTTTTAGAGGGACAAGTGTAATTATCAGTACTGAAAGCCTAGTCCCCCTCCCTACATCCTAGTCTCCCTCCCTATATTCAAAGGAGGCCAAATGTGCATAATCCTCTATTCTTATTGGTCATACTTTCATTAGCAAAAGGCCCAAAATATATTCATATGTCCCCTAATGTGCTATTATTGTGGTAAACTAGGGCACATGTCAAATGACTACTATAAAAAGCAAAATGCATGAGAAGTGAAAAGTTACAGTAAGGTAATTATGCATCATCTAGTAAATAGAGTGGTGATGACAAAAGTGAGCAACTATTTGTGATGTAGCACATGCTCAGTTCCACAACAAGAGACATGTCAAGGATTGTGGCACCTTCAATCATATGACTAGTCATGGTGGTGAGTGGTTTAGAGACATGTAAAATTAGAAGAGTGCATACAAGTTGCACTTGGTGATCGCCAAGATGTTGTATGATCTCTATACGGGCAGCAATGTCCCGTTTCTTCCAGGTGTCAAGATCCATTGGAGCTGTGTTGTTGTAGGTGGGGATGGCATAAAGTTGTCAATTAATGACCAGAGCTTAGAGCACTGAACGAGGATCTCCATGCAAACACGCTAGACAACATAGTTTGAGCTGGTTAGCTCATCAATGTAGTGAATGCGTGAAGCTATGGAATTTGCCACAGGTGCAGGAGCAACTGCAGGTAGGCTCGGGTTGCTAACACCTTGAGTGGAAGCCATGGCTGAGGTCCAAATCAAAAGACAAGCCAAACACACACAGAGGGGAGCAGGGTAACCAAAAAGAAACAAGACTACCTAGTTCTCTAAAACAAATTATACCAAGTAAAAACTAGCGTAATCTTGAAAACACGGAGTGAAGAGTGAATGTTTAAAACAGTCTAAAACGCTTGAATTACTTGCTTTCGTATTGAGAGTTATATATATAGGGTAGTTTGTTACAAACTCTGGTGTTACCGTTTATCGTTGGTAGCTAGAACTGAAAAATGTAATAAAATAAACCTAAGCTAATACTTACATAAAGTAAGTTTTATTTATAGCAGTCCGACGACTAGGGTTATATTTTAACACTAGACAAAAGTTGCATTTCACACACGAATGTCGGTCATCAGTGCGTTTGATTCCAATTCGAAATGTCGTAGTTTTGCAAGTGGTCATCGAGACTGGCCGGACTCTGGAGGCTGGGCGTCCAGAGAGCGGATGTGCAGGCCTCTGGCAATCTCATGTCCGGACAAGCTGATTTGGACAGCTGCTGTAGCTCGAGCCTTGGAGGGCGCATTATGCATTTTGAGCGAGCTGATTGTGGTGGAAGGCTAGAAAATTCTTGACTCATCTCGACATCATCCATGAGTCTTTTATCGGCGAGCTGTGCAAAGAATAATCACACGCCAAGACGTCATGCGCTGATGGTGTTGACGAAGTCGAATTGTGGGAAGTCCTTGCAAAATGCGCCGGTGGCCTCGCTTGGACATGGCCCGCGTATACTTTTGCAGCTTGCTCCTGCTGCATTAATGCATTGTGACCCTTCGGAGGAACAGGGCCGGCTCCTTTAGAAACGCTTGCCGCCGTCCAAGAAGCTGGCCGCATGAGACGCTTTCGTCGAAGGCGACAGATCGTAGAGCCGACATTCTGCTCCACCAGTATGCTCAATTATTAGCGAGCGTAATCGCCATATTGAAGCAAGAAGAAAGAAGAGTTGGAAACGCGATATTGTCATATCCTATGTAAGAAATTAAAGATAAGAGAACGTGCAGCTTATTTTCTTGGGTTGCGCAGTTGCTAAGATAGGTTGAGGGTGGACCTGAGGATGGATATTGTATCGGAGGTGTTGATGTGAGGACGGGTCCATTCTGTACTCGTCCATGACCCAGCAAGTTTTGGTACCCCTGGGTGCTCTGCCCTCGTAGAAGACCAGAGTCTTTCTCAAGGCTGAGAAGTACTGATGATGACTCTGATGATCATGCTCATGATGATGCTGCGCCCTCATGGCGCTATTATGCTCATGGCTGCCGGCATGCAGTAGCGTGTCCGTGCCAGTGGCCTTCCAATAGCCGGTCGTGGTGCGGCGAGTGGGCCTCTCCCCATTGCGGAACCTGCTAGAACGAAGCACAAAGAAAAACCAGTACTCCGCCGGCTCATGACAGTCTGTTTGTGCCGCCATGGCTGCATGCAAGGAGTAAGTCCGTATTAAACGCACGGGCCACTGCGATCCAACTCTTTAAAAAAAAAAAAAAACCTTTACAAGATAAAATATGCCGAAGATGTCTAATCATGATTGACATACGATCGACTCAACCCGAACGTGACTACAATAAAATTTCTGTATATTTCTACCAATTAGAGGCAAAAATGAGTAATAACAATAATCAAAATGATGGATAGCTTTTAAATGAGTAATAACAATAATCAAAATGATGGATAACTTTTAATTTTTTAAAAAATAATATGGCCATGATGCAAAGGTGTAGCAAAACAAAAGCAAAGCAACCAAAAATAAATAAAACAATACAATAAAAAGCGGTGTAGTGAGAAATAAAGTATGTGTGTGAGATTTAAGGCAATATAGCTTATATGTTCGTAATATGCTAGAGTAATGGCCACTGATTCTTCCTAGCTTTCAGGGCTGGTGATGAAAATCAGTTGTAGTAAACATTTTTGTATTTGAAAAATAGATTTCAACAGAAAAATATACTATGCATTTCGATTTATATAAGTAAAAAAGGGCGAGGATAGATTTTCAGGAGATAAGGTTCCAGGAAAATTAAAGAAAAGAGGTGGAGACGGGAGAAGAAAAGCGATGAACCCCGATAACAAAGGTTGCACACCAAACTTCTCTTGCATTTCTTCTAACTACTCATAGAACTTATGTCTTGTAAAGAGAAGGCCAGCAAATGATCAAGTCTTACGTTAATTTCTTTCTCATGTTGGTACCTTTTCAACAATGGAAGCTTAATAAAGGTAAATCCATGGCAATTAATCACCTTGCCCAAATCATTACTTAACGCAACACTTGACAATTCATAAAAGACCATCATCACTTTCGTAGAAATCTTTACAATTCAGGAAAGGTATAAATATTTAGAAGAGAGGAACACTTGACAATTCACAGAAGATCATCATCACTTTGGTAGAATAAGATGGTCACTTTGGTGGAAATACGAGAAATTCTCGAAAGATCTCTCTCTGTCTCTCTTTGTTATATATATATATATAATATTTACTTATTAGAATTAATGGAAATCTTAACCGTTCAGACAAGTTTCAATTTTGCGAAAATTCGAAAGCAAGATATTGATCACCTTTGGAAATATCAATTCCAGAATATCAGTTAGAGCATGATGCAATTAATAGGGCAACCAAAATCTGCGAGCTGCTAATTGCAAGGTTAGTGCCAATTAGGTTAGCTGCATACACCACGGAATCAAAGCAAAATGAATGAATTAGTTTAACCTGGGAGCTCCCAAGGGTCGTGGCTATACAGATCGACGGTGGGAATGAGCTGAACGGGAAGCTTGTGGCCTTGCAGCATCCTCCTAAGGTAGTAGCCTACAAGCTCCTCTTCGGTTGGGTAGAATCGGAAGCCTGGCGGGACTGCACTCTCGTGCTCACGACTAGTGTTACTACTAGCGGTATCACGTCTCTGTTTCGCATCTTGATCAGCTGGTTGACGCGTTATGGCTTCCATATATTAACAAGTATTCGGAATGGAGGATAGGTCGCCGCTGGTATTAAAAAAAGAAAAGCTTACAGTGCTGAGAAATGGCCGATTATTCAGGTAAGAGATATGAATATTTAAAGGAAGTGGTGTGCGCGTGGCGTGTGAAGAAATTCTAATTGTCTGCGACCGATTGCAGACGCGTGGAAGTTCTACTTTTAACCGATACAAAACTTCTTACCAAGACTGTGGCTAGGAATTTGCCTTATAATTAGACGCTTGCATGCATGCATTGCATTGACCCAATGTTTCTAAAAAACCGTCAACTTCCACGCCATACAAAAAAGCTTTTGACTACGGACATCATATCCTGATTCCGGGTCAAGAGTCCCCACAAACTAATGTCATTGATTTATCATCAGCAAGCAGTCATTGATTTATCAGCAGCAGTGATGTCCCAGTAAGCTCTGGCGCTTCAAAGAACTCTTCTTCTAGTCGAAGCGCAGGCTTTCTTTCCTTTGTTGTGACTCGTGAGTGCTTGACGACCGGTTTCCCCCCTTTTTTTTCTTCCTTCCGCTAGTAAGTTGAATGTTGTTTATTTGTTTATTTATTTATTTTGTGGGGGGAGGGATTTTCATCTGGCTCCTCCAAAAGTTTTTCAAATACGAGACTTTGTGGTGATGACTATATGATAATCTTGTAATTCAGCCATCACTTCATGAGTTGGGCCTATTTGCAACAATTATTTACAACCTTTTTGTAACACATTCAATTCATTGCTATCCACAATGTTCTTTTGGTTGCTATACATGCTAGTATTTTCTATACTATATGAAAAATAGCAACGCCTATACTAGTGCTTACATTATTGAGAGTATCTGTGCTGGGAAAAAATGATACTCCACGTTCCTCCCACCAATCTAGGTAGCATTAAAAAAATAATACCCCCCATTTCTCGCATCAGTCTAGGTAGCCTTATTTGGAAAAAATCTTAACATGGTTTCAAGTTACGCACCAATGCCATGTAGCATAGGTTTAGATCTCAAGGCACTCCCATTCTCCTGATCTCTCTCTTTAAAGCACCAATGTTGTGTAGCATAGGTTTAGATCTCAAGGCACTCATGTTCTCCTCATCTCTCTCTTTAGACTCCACACCATTTGGGTAGCTCTCGCACAAGTTTTTCAAATGCAAGACTTTTTGCTATATGACCACATGGTGTGCCACTAGGCTTGTAAACTTGAGCCATCACTTGAAGAGTCCGGCCTATTCGTAATCCTTTTTTACTTCTTTGTAACACATTATGGTTCACTTCTATACACGATGTTCTTTTTGTTGCTATGGGTGCTTGTAGTTTTGATTCTATATCTAAGAATAGCAAGGTATATATTAGCACTTACATTATTGAAAATATCAAGGGTATATGAAAAAATAGCAAGGTCTATATACATATATATATATATATATATATATACAAAATCACAACTGGAAGTCGAAGACCTCTTCCCAAGATGCAGGGTGATCTTAACCAATATGGGACACAACAGTGCCAAGGGAGTCCTGTGGGGGTTGATCAGAAAAAGATACCTTGGTACCAAACAACAAGCTTTGCTTCTTACATAGATCTAGATGGTCCGTGTATATGGGCCCACGTGGCCATAACTAGAGTGTGAACCATATAGTACAAATGCATTGAGTTTTGTATATTTGAATGCCCTCAATAATCTCTATGTAATCATTTGTCCTTCACTAACCTTTGTGCAAGCATATAGCCCTTCAAATCTGCCAAGATGTAATACTAATTTCTCGGCCCCATACCTATAGTTCAGGCGCTTCGAAGCCGCCTATGCCTCTAAAACACGCTGCAAATCTGTTTCATCTATGGGTATGGGTGTAGCACTAGAGGATGTCCCTCCATAAATCTGATCTTGGTCCTATGGTGATGAACCCCATGATGCATCTATATGCAAAACAACATTACATAAATACATAGAAACATAGCTCACATAGAGCATCTATATGCAAAACAACATTACATAAATACATAGAAACATAGCTCACATAGAGCATCTATATGCAAAACAACATTACATAAATACATAGAAACATAGCTCACATAATGTTGTTTTGCATCTATATGCAAAACAACATTACATAAATACATAGAAACATAGCTCACATAGAGCATACATTACATAAAAAGCTTATGCATAAAGCCTTAATACATAGAAGCTCATGCATAGAAGGCTCGTGCATAAAGCCTATGCAAGAAGCCTATGCATAGGCTTCATGCATAGAGCTCATGGATAGAGCCTATGCATGAGACCTATGCATAGAATCCTATGCATAGGTCTCATGGATAGAGCCTATGCATGAGACCTATGCATAGAAGCCTCATGCATACAAGCCTCACACATAGAGCCTCATGCATAGAGCCGCATACATGAAGCTCACGCATGAATAAGGTCTCATGCATGCATAAGGCCTAGAGGAAAAATATATGCAAGAAAACTAATCCTCGGCACCTGAAGGTGCCAAAATAACAAAAAGCAAGGTCAAGAGGCTTACCTCTCATGCTTGTGAGAAGAGCTTCTTTGGAGAAGAAACCCTATACCTAGCCACAAAAAGCAATAAGATAAGCAAAGTTTTTATATATAAGAAACTATTAATATAACTAGTTAATCATTGAAGAGAGAAAACAAGCATACAAGAGAGCAAGGTGAAGGGTCTTACCTCTTATGCTTGTGAAAAGAGCTTGTACACGCGGTTGATCTTCTTTGGAGAAGAAACCCTAAACCTAGCCACAAAATTCATTGAGATAAGCAAATTTGTTATTTATAAAAAACTATTAATATAACTAGTTAAGGATTCAAGACATCATACAAGCATACAAGAGCACAAGAAAGCATACAAGAGATGTAAGCAACAAAAGATTAAAGAGAAACAAGCAATAACTAGTACTTCTAAAACCCTATATTAGTGCACCTTCAAGAAACAAAAGATTAAAGAAAACAAAGAAGATAAGGAGCAAGGTACATACCTTGATAGGAGGAGGGATTGTGAAGGAGGGAAAGTAGAAGAGGAGGAGAGCTTGTGAGGGAGATGAGGAGAAGGGGTTGTGAAGATGGGAGAGCAGGGTTAGAAATTAGGTAGCCTCCTCTCCCTCCAAAATAGCCTGCAAACAGTAAATGCAAGAATACAAAAGCAATCAGCGAAGCATAGGAGGGAAGTATTCGATTGTTTTTCCTAGTACGCGGCTATGGAAATGGCTCTATCTACGTATATAGCTGTGCTGACAACTGCGTAGTCTAAAAAACTCCACAGAGCTATTTTTGGCAGATTCTAGGGAGATAAATTTGTGCTTGATGAACTTGAATGGTGATTTCACACACTTGTATTGCATGGCATGATTTTTAGGTACCCACCATGCATAGAAAACCATCGATGCCTTCTTCTTTTGATGATGATGAGGCACCCATGCGAAGTCAGCATTAGTAGTTGTGTCAGAAGATTCCATGTCCATGAGAGATGCAAGGGAACAATTCTATGTTTACAACAAATCACAATAAAGCATGTGCAAGATTTGCAACGTGTTTTAGAGACACAGGTAGCTTGGAGCCACTTGAACTCTAGGCGTGGGGCGAAGAAATTATTGTAGTAGGAAAGGGTAATAGGTCACCCCCAAAGTCTGGGGAGAATAGGTATCACAAACACCACAATGAAGCGGACACTTGGGAGTGGCTCAAATGCCAGGGACTGGTCACCAAAATAGATATCTAACAAGCTTGACAGGGCAACTTAGTGAGACTCTAAACTTGATTTTTAATTATCACCCAACTTGTTTTGCTTGTGGCTAACTTGTTTGCATTGCATTTTCTTTTAAGGTAGGAAGATGAGGATGTTGAAAGTAATAGTGATGATGAAGGTAGTGGTGCATGTGGTGAAGATGCGGGAAAAGATGAAGACAAAGACAATGAATTAATTTAATTAGTGTCTTATAAGTCTTTATTTGTTTTGGTACATAAACACTTTTAGTATTTTGCAACTTTGTATATGATTTGAAAGCAATAAAAACATGACATTGTTGTTTTGTTTTGTTTTTTTGTGTTTTAAGTGATTGTCTTTTAAAAAAAGTTTAAATAATGTGATTTAAAAAAGGGGACAAAATGGGCAAGATACGTGGGGGCACATGTGCCCCACATATCTCACCCTATATGTCCCTGTTTTTTTTTGCAAGACAATACACGACTATAGCCGCGAGTAGCTATGGACGTGGTTATGTGCGCTACTATAAACACGGTTATATGAGCTATTGGAGAATTTTCTATATGTGATGCTATAGGCGCACAACTATATGTCCTGGTGTACACGTGGTTATATGCATTGTTGTAGCTGCGTACATAGTCGCGCTTATATTTGCGTGAATGTTTTTTTTCCATTTATGGTTCCTTTGTAATTTTTGTGGCTCTTCACGCGGCTGCACTATTCATTTTTTGTAGTGATCATAATAGTTTTTTCTCTTCCAAAACCAAGAAACTTCAGCTCAAGCAAGAGTTGCATGAGGTCAAAAAAGGTAAAAGACCGTATTAGGAAGTTTGGGAATTGTTATGCTCAAGATACACATTCTCTGACAACTTTGGAATTGTTATGCTCAAGATACACCAACAAATAGATTGAAAAGAAAATTCCCAAAGTAGTGGGATTTTTCCAAACTCCCTAATATGTCCTTGTAACCTCAACATAAGTGATTATGTCTTAAAGATTAGGAAGATAGTGGATTAGCTGGGATCCATTGGTGTTAAAGTTGAGGATGACGATCTTTTGTTGGTCACACTTAGAGGCTTGGCCAAACAAAAGAAGCCATTTGAGATATCTATTTCAGTCAAACACAAGTTTTCCAACTTCCAGGAGTTGATACCTCTTATGATGTTAGAGGAGATCAGGTTGATAAAGAATAATCGGCCAAACAAAAGAAGCCATTTGAGATATCTATTTCACTCAAACACAAGTTTTCCAACTTCCAGGAGTTGATACCTCTTATGATGTTAGAGGAGATCAGGTTGATAAAGAATAATCAGCCCAAAGTATCTAGAGAACAAGGTTTTGTTATGAGTAATAGGACAATGTCAACAAAGTGACCAATACTAGGGCCAACAAATCTCAATAGGCAAGGGATACCTTAGGAAGCAAGGTATCACAAGGCAAGTCACATGGAGGTACACGTCGCAGCAGATGGAAAACAACATCACTTGTACCTCTTTGGTATAATAATTTTTTTTAAATCCTCTCCATTATGTATCTATTGCATTGTTTATTGTGCTTTGTCTTGCTATCTCTTTCCATTGTGCCATATTCTTATATGGTATAAGAGCTTAGGTTCTCTTAGCAAGAATAGTGCATAAAGTTTATTCTTATATGGTATCAAATCTTAGGTGCTCTTAGCAAGAATAGTGCATAAAGTTTAGTCTTTCTTTGCATAGAATCGTAGGAGTGATGGCTTCTATCTCTGATGTGCTACTGCACCAGTCTTGCGTGTTTGTCCACCTGCCTTCACTGAAGGCAAGATTGATTAGACAAACTACACTCCCTGGAAATTCAAAATCAATGCCATTCTAGACTCTTATGAGCTCCTAGAAACTGTTATGGGAATGGATGCAGAACCAATGGGAAGTCCCAATCCCAACAAACCTTCAAACATGCTTCTGTCAAATGCTACACTTCTTTGGGCGGCATGGAGAAGGTGTAATGCTAACGCACTTTGTGCCATCATCACCATGTAAGCGATTCTCTTCTCACTTTGATTAAATATACTACTAAGGCTGAAGAGGCTTAGATCATACTGAGAAATCAGTATGAGACTCGGAATCAAACCATGATTCAGAACATGGAGAATTAGCTTGCTACTAAAAAGTTTGTTGAAGGAGAAGCTGTTCAAGCATTTATCTTGTGGATAAAAAATATGTGAGATCAAATGGCTAATGTAGGGATTACACATAATAGTGAGAAGCTGGCTCGAAGGTGCATCTGAATTCTTCCAACACAGAAGTATGATGGGCTTGGCTACATCACTAAAAACTCAGGTTAGATTACCACCTTTATCATTTGAAGAATTTAGTACTATGTTACTTGAGGAGGAGATGTGGCTGAAGAACCACGATGGTGGTGATGCTGCATTTTTGGCCAATGCTAAAGGCAAAGGTGCGACATATTTTGATGAGAAAAAGAATAATCCAAAGAAGAAGAAGTTTCAAGGAAGCAGCTATTACTATGGCAAGAAGGGTCACGTTGTCAAAGATTGTAGAAAGAAGCAAGCTAACAAAAGAACGGCACCTTGAAGTCTTCATGGAAGGGAAAGGAGTTAGTTAACAATTTTGAGACCGAGCTTTAACTTTGGGTCACCGTTGAAGAGGTATGTTATAGTTTCTCAAAGCCTCTACATGAACTCACCAGTGTTGTTGTTGGGAACAATGCTAAATGTCCAACCGAAGGGTCTAGAACCATATCTTTTGTGGCAGCTACATGTAAAGATAAAAAGCTATCAGATGTGCTCTATGTATCCCAAATAAAGAGAAATCTACTACAGTTGCTGTAATGACAAATCATTGGCTTGAAGTATGCTTCAAGAAAACTAAAGCAAAATTTCTAGATGTTGTTGGAAGGTAGTCGGCAAAGGAGTAAGGTGCAACAATCTCAATGAGCTGAGTGCCCTTACAGTGTCTGCACAGAAAAGCTTTCGCACACGAGTGATTTGGTCACATTAGATCTGTAGTGCTAAAGGATATGTAGAAAAAGGGTATGGTAGCTAATTTGCCTGCATTTTTAGAATTGCAAGAACCATGTGAAGCTTGCATGATGGGAAAGCAACAATGCAAGGCATTTCCATAGGAAAGCAGCAATTGGGTAAAGACTCCTCTAGAGCTGGTACATGCTGATCTTTGTGGTAAAATGTCTACTATTACATTAGGAGGATCTTCTTACTTCATGCTATTTGTATACGATTACAATAGGAAGATGTGGGTTTATTTCCTTCGAGATAAGGCTGAAGATTTTGGGAAGTTCAAACAGTGGCATAACCTTGTGAAAAATGAGACAGTAAAGAAGGTGAAGAATTTTTGTACAGATCGAGGAGGAGAATTCCTTTCAACGAAATTCAACAACTCTACAACAAGGATAATGGCATCAAGCACCAACTCACCACTGCTCACACACCTCAGCAAAATGGTGTTGTAGAATGCCATAATCGAACTGCCATGGAGATGCCTCAATGCATGTTGAAGGCAAAGTGTTCGCCCAATACATTTTGGGCTAAAGCAATCAACACACTAGTTTATGTTCTCAATCTCAGAGCTACACAAAGGCACTCAAGGATGTTACATCTTAAGAGGCTTACTCTACAGTAAGAAACCTTCAGTTTCTCATTTCAGAACATTTGGTTTGTGAATGTTATGTGCATATTCTAGATGCATCGAGAACCAAGCTAGACACCAAAAGCAAGAAGTGTATCTTTCTTGGATATAGTCAAGAGTCGAAGGCATATCGGCTCTATGATACATAGGAAAAGAAGATTGTGGCCAATTGAGATGTGGTATTTGCAAAACAGCCACACTCAATGGAGGAAAGAGGTCTGTCCACTCAGAATATCATCAGCTAGAGAAATAGTCCACCATGAGCCACTAGTCAGATTTTCTCTCAAGGAGGAGGAGTTTTCAAAGGATGAAGACTCTCACACATTATAATAGCCTACCTACTGTACCACAAGGAAATCCACTTGTAAAGTGGGCACAACGGCTCTTTGATGAGCATAGTCCAGTACCTAAGAAGCCATAATCTTCAGTAGATGGACCACACAGATCAAGGAGAATAGAGGAGTACAGAAGAGAATCTGATCTCATTCTCAATATGGCCTTGATGGCTGAGATAATGGGAGCAGTGATGAGAAGCTAGGCACCTTGTATGAATCCTTTGCAAATCCAAAGTGGTAAGCCACGATGCAGTTTGAGTATGATAGCATCATAAAAAAATAACACCTGGGAGCTAGTTAATCGACCACCAAACAGAAAGGTAATTGGTACTACGAAATGGGCTTGCAAAGCTAAGTATAAGGCTGATGGCTCACTTGAAAAATACAAAGCTAGGTTGGTTGCATAGGAATTTGCATAGGTAGCGGGTTTCAACTTTGATGAAACCTTTTCTCCCACAGCTCGTATGATAACTATTAGGGTGATACTTGCCTTGGCTACTCAACAAAAAGTGGCCAATTTTTTTACATAGACGTCAAATCAACTTTTCTGAAAGGCCATCTCAAGGAGAAGCTATATGTAGCTCAACCACAAGGTTTTGAGATGCTTGAATCACAAAACAAAGTTTGCAGGCTAAAGAAGGCATTGTACAGGCTGAATCAAGCCCCAAGGGCATGGTATAACATGATAGACCAAATTTTCAAAAATATTAGGTTTATAAGAAGTGCTTTTGATGCTAACTTGTACGTTCTAAAAAGGCATGGTGAGATTGTTTTGGCTGTCTTATATGTAGGTGACGTAAACATTTCAGGTGACAATGAAGAGATGATCTAGCAGACAATGGATATGCTAAGCCATGAGTTTGACACAACAGACTTGGGTCATGCATTTCTGTTTGGGAATTGAGATCTAGCAAGAGTGAGATAAAATCTTCATTTCGCAGCAAAAGTATGCTTAGGGGATTCTCAAAGTATTTGAGATGACAAACTGCAAGCCTGTGTCTATGCCAATGGAAGGGAACATGAAGCTTTCCGTAGAGGATTCTTCATCACTTGTTGACATCAGGAAGTACAAGAAGTTGGTGGGGAGTTTGATTTTTCTCACTAACACTAGACCTGATATTAGCTTCATAGTGGGTGTGTTGAGCATGTTTTCCAACAAGCCATGAGAGAGTCATTGGAAGGAAGGGATGAGGGTACTTAGATACATCAAAGGTTCTCTTGAGTATGGCATCACTTACAACATGGGTGACACTTTGACACGTTATTGTGACTCAGATTAGATAGGAGATTGTGATTCTAGAAAATCAGGTTTTGGATATTGTTTTTCACCTAGTTCTGGTGCTTTCTCTTGGATGAGAAAAAAGCAACCTACAATGGCACTTTCTTCCATAGAGGCTGAGTATAAGGCAACTTGTTTTGATGCATGTGAGGTAGTATGGCTGAGGAGAGTCTTGGTTGACAAGGCTATAGTAAGTATTGTGGTGCAACAATCAAAGTTGTATGGCTATCTTCAAGAACCTTATATTTCATGCTCGCACGAGGCACATTGAGATTCAATATCATTATGTGCCAAAGCTGATAGAGGATAAGATAGTGCTGCTGGATTATTTCACTATAGAGAAAATTTGCTTTGACTTCTTCACCAAGGCTCTTAGGAAGGACCAGCTCACTCGGCATCTTCATCGACTTGGTGTTGGGCCAAAAACCTAGTTTGGACATTGAGGGGGGGTGTTAGTATGCACTCAATGCCCGCCTCTCAACATGTATCTTACTTTGGTGTATAATGCACATTTGTTAGGCCCCCATTATGAGGAGTAGCCATGGTGCATATGTCTTTAGTGGTGGGAACCTTGGTGTAGATGTCAATGGGGTCATTATTATAACCATCGATGATGGTTAGGAGATTTTCAGTGGTACGAGTGCTAGCTCGAGCTTCAGGCAGCGCCCCAGCTAGGGGGTCCCAGGGGGGCTAGCAATATTCCCTAGAATATTACCATTATGAGTGGGTGGTGGGGTCGGTGGTTGGTGGGCTGCATTCTTGATATGCAAGCAATGACTGTGTCTATGCAGTGTAACCGCCCTCACTGTATACGCGTCTACCACACTATAAATGGACATGGTTTTCATGAGCAAAGGCATCCAATTCTCATGAGTAGACAAAACCATCTAAAGTCTACCTAGATCGCCATGTAGGCTCTACTTGAGAGCACACGAGTGGAAAACACCATCACTTGTACCTCTTTAGTATAATCAAAATTTTTGAATTCTCCCCATTGTGTATCTAATTGCATTGTCTATAGTGCTTTGGCTTGGTATCTCCTTTCGCTATGCCATATTCTTATACCTACTTGGATCGATGAGGAGGAGTGGCAGATGATCCAGGTCGAGTATAGAGACACACCTGCTAGGTATAGCCATCAGAGGGCAGCCGCACATGGCTCGAATGCAGAGTGTTGGCTCTTCACACCTTGATAGTGGATGCTACGAGTCCTTTCATGATGATTACTTTGTAGGTTTTTTTGAAAATCACTTTCATTCATTGTCTATGATGTGAATTCCTAAACCTTGTGTTGGTTGGTTGATGTAAGAGAGCGTGGTAGGTCATCCTCCATTTTTTCGTAGGGGAGAGATATGGCTAAAATTTTGTCACTTAGGCACTGCTTGAGCAATTGGAGTCCAAGGGTACGCTTATCAATTGGGGAGTTGCAATGAATGTGGTAAGCATCATATTACTACTTGAATCTATCTACTCATTCTTATTAGCATGTCTTCATTGAATACTAATTTTTTCTTATGCATGCATTGATATAGAATATGCCTTAGCTCTCACCTGGCAACGAGTAGTGCAATGCTAGCTAGGTCTACATAAGGCTTGTACACATGATTTTTTTGGCTTGTTGCTATCCATGATTTGGATCAACACTTTGATGTAAATGATATTACTTTTTAACATATATTTTAGATTGCCATTTTGACTTGTACATATGATAGTCTACTAGCACATACAAATTTTTGTTATCCATGCCTTGGATCAACAGCGGCATGTATTCATGAAAAATGTAATCTTCTTTTTGAATTAATACAAAATGTAAGTTTTCTCTCAATTTTTGAGTAGAGTTGGACAAGCACTCTTACCAACAAGCATAATGGTGTAGCCAGCTACAGTGTACAATTGGCTTCACCATTCTGCCCAAAAATATTTATTGCACATAGGACACTAGTATATGCGCCGATACTAGCACTAATATCAATGAAACTATAATTTTACTAACACGTGTACTGGCTCTCATATCGGTGTTGATGTACTGGGTGTATCGGCATGGATACCAGCCTTCGTGCCATTTACCATGCCTTCTTTAGGTGCTGGTAAACCATTATTCCCTTGTAGTGTATGCATAACCACCATAAGCTTAAAACTTGTTGGCGTATTGTAGACCTTTTGTTGGAGAGATATAGTTTTGTTTTCTCTTTGTCCCAACTTTCATAAAAGTGTTGGAATTACAAACTCTGTATTTAATACATTTATTATGTACTGCTTGTTCCTAGTATTTTTCTTGGTCCACTTGATAAATGAGTTCTTGAAATTTTGGTTGATGAATTTTCATAGGCGATATGATTGCCTTGGGCATCCATCCATGCAAACACTACCATCAACATCCATGTGTTCTATGTATAAGAGGCCTCTATGCAAGCCTCTATTCAATCCCTTATGTAAGATGAATAAATTAAGTATAAGATCTAGCCTATGGATGCAAGAGAGCACTCTATGCATACATGAGAGCTCTCTATACATGCATAGAGCTTATCAAGATCTATATTCATACATAGATCACTGTATGCATGCATAGGGTTCTCATAGAGTGCATAGAGTGCTCTACCTTATGCATAGAGTTCTCACACAATTGGTAGAGCCCTTGATGCATTCATAGAGCTCATAGACAGCACTATGCATGCATAGAGCTCATAGACAGCACTATGCATGCATAGAGAGCTATATCCATGCATATAGCCTATGTATGCATAGAGCCCTATGCATGCATAGAAAGATATATCCATCCATATAGCCTATGTATGCATACAACCCTCTATGAATCCATATTTGGTAGAGTCATCTATGCTTGCATAAGTTAAGAGCCTTTATTCAAAATATCTTTAATGAACTAACTATAACGTTTAGTTTCCCCAAGGAAACCCCTCAACTATCTCACTGTTTTTGGTCCATTGTTTGATAATGCAAGATACCATACACTACCCCAAAGACACATTTTTTTGGTTTAAGGCTATGGATTTCTCTTTACACCACTCAAAGACATACTCCAAGGCTCCCAAGTGTTTGTGTCTCTTAGTTCCCAACCTAAGGTCATCCATTAAAGTCTTAAGAAACTCAACCAAGACATCCCGAAAAGATTCATGCATGAAGCGCTCGTATGTGGCTGGTGCATTACATAACCCAAATGACATGACATGATATGCATAGGTCCCGAAGGTGGTTTCTAGTATATCCTCATTGGCTATAGTTAGTTGATTATACCCAGAAAAATAATCCATGAATGAATAGAGCTCCCTCCTAGCTAAAGAATCAGGAATTTGATCCATATAAGGAAGGGGATAGTAGTCTTTCAGAGTACCCTTATTGTTTATAGTCTACACAAATGCATAATTGCTGATTTTGTTTAAGCACAACTACTATAGGGGAAACCCACCCAGTGTTTTCTATGGAAAGATGAACCCTGCTAATAATATTTTTCTAGATCATTGTGCAGCCGAGGGGGGCTAGCAATATTCCCTAGAATATTTCCTTGGATACCATGTCCATCATGAGTGGGTGGTGGTCTGTGGGCCGCGTTCTTGATACACAAGCAATGATTGTGTCTATACAGTGAAAATGTCCTCATTGTTTATGCGTCTACCACACAATAAATGGGCATGGTTGCCATGAGCTAAGGAATCCAATGCTCATGAGTGGACAACACCATCTAAAGTCTATCTAGATCGCCATCTAAGCTCTATTTGAGAGAACATGGGTGGACAACACCATCAGTTGTACCTCTTTGGTATAATCAGAATTTTTGAATTCTCTCCATTGTGTATCTATTGCATTGTCTATTGTGCTTTGTCTTGGTATCTCTTTCTGTTGTGCCATATTCTTAAAATGGGCATGGTTGCCATGAGCTAAGGAATCCAATGCTCATGAGTGGACAACACCATCTAAAGTCTATCTAGATCGCCATCTAAGCTCTATTTGAGAGAACATGGGTGGACAACACCATCAGTTGTACCTCTTTGGTATAATCAGAATTTTTGAATTCTCTCCATTGTGTATCTATTGCATTGTCTATTGTGCTTTGTCTTGGTATCTCTTTCCGTTGTGCCATATTCTTATATCTACTTGGCTCGATGGAGGAGGAGTGGCAGATGATCCAAGTCGAGTATAGAGACACGCGTGCTAGGTATAGCCAGTAGAGGGCAACCACACATGGGCTTGGATGGAGAGTGTTGGCTCTTCACACCTTGGTGTAGTGGAGGTTACGAGTCCTTTCATGACTTTGTAGGTTTTTTTGCACCACTTTCATTTGTTGTCTATGATGTGAATTGGTTGCATGCCCTAAACCTTGTGTTGGTTGGGGTAGATGTCGGATAATGTGGTAGGTCATCTTCCATTTCCGTAGGAGGAGAGATATGGCTACAAGTTTGGCATCGATGCACTACTTGAGCAATTGGAGTCCGAGTGCATGCTTATCAATTGGGGAGTGGCAACGAATGTGGTAAGCATCCTACTATTACTTGAATCCATCTACTCATTTCTATTGGCATGTCTTCATTGAAAACTAATTTCTTCTTATGCATGCATTGATATAGGATATGCCTTAGCCCTCACCTAGTGACAAGTAGTGCGATACTAGCCAGGTCTACATAAGGCTTGTACACATAATTTTTTCTCTTGTTGCTATCCATGATTTGGATCAACACTTTCATGTAAATTATATTACTTTGTTACACATATTTTAGGTTGCCATTTTGACATGTACATATGATAGTCTAGCACATATGATAGTCTACTAGCACATACAAAGTGTTGTTATTCATGCCTTGGATCAACACCGGCATGTATTCAGGATGTCCCTAGCTTTGCGCATCAGATATTTCCCAGGTTTTAGTAGATGGTTAGAATGATAAATATGTCAATGTGAAAAGTCAGGATGACGGAGATGTTGATGTGCATAGTTTTGACTCAAATGTGTGTGATGATACCATATATACCCCGTGATTTGGAGAGCATAGCTGATGTGATAGATGGATGCTATGTCAGGCTTTTTTCTGTAAAGGTGTTTTGAGTCCGTGTACATATGGGATGCATGGTGTGCAATAAAACTTTGCCCTGAATGCCCTGGCAAGTGTACAGGCCGAGTGGTTTGGTTGTGAGCTGGTTTATGCACATGTTTTGTTTTCCGGAGCAGACGCTGAGATCTGGAGGTTTTATTGCAACAGTATGGTGTACAAATGGTTACTAAATGCAGGGCACCGACGACTGGAATGGTTGTGTTTGGTTTGATGATGTAGCTGATGGAGGACGGGGGCAGCTCTTGTTTAGGAAAGATTAAGGCACCGTATCTTCTGGAAAAGTATAAGGAGAAGGAGAAACCATTGAGGGTGTGGCCATTATTAAGCTTTTAAAAGAATATATATATATATATATATATATATATATATATATATATAATCCACATGGCCATGGTTTTAATGGCCACATGGAAGGCTGGATTGGCCGCCAGCTCGACGTCTAGAAGACGGAAGAGAGGCTGGTGGCGTGTGTGCAAAAAAAGAGAGCTGGCACAGAAGCGGTGTGGTGGCGCTGCAGAGGATTGCGAAGTGCAGGAAAGAGAGGGCCGCTGGTGTGCGAAGGTCACTGGGGTGCTGCAGCAGCAGATAGACGGGCCTCGTAGGGGGGCTCCCCCTGGTGCAGCTGGAAGACAAAAAGCAAAGGGTAGCTGCTGGTGGGGCCTCCAGTGTGAAGAGGTGAGCGCAGCTGGCGGGAAGCTGAGGAGCACAGAGTTGAGCGCCTTGAGGTGTGGACAGGTTACATGGGTTGGCGTGTAGAGGCTGCCTTGTAAAAGCTAGGCGGACAGAGCCGTGTTGGTTGCAGTAGAGAGAGGAGCCAAGAGAGTGAGCCGCCTAGGTACTGGTGTAAGGAAGGGTTTGCAGAGAAGCTAGAGAAGTGTGGTTGCTGCCGTGTGGAGGAGAGACCTTTCAGGTGCGTGGAGGCAAGCTGCTGGGCAGAGGTGTGAAGACAGCCAGCGTAGGTGACCGGTTCTGGAGTGAAGGGAACATACATAGGCTGGTGTTGGTGCTAGTTGAGGGCGCCTGGATCATCAAGTGAAGAGTTTGAATTGCTGAGGCGACTGGGTTGCACAGCTGCTGGTGAGGACAAACAGAGAGACTCTTTTAGCACACCAATTGCAGAAACTCTATAGACGGGGGCCTTGGTCATTTTGCAGAGAGAAGTGCGAGAAGGGTTGTCGCCTTGATAGAGGTTTTCTTTGGAGGGTGCAGGGACCCCATATGAGAGAGGAATGGGGGCTCCGTGGCCTCTCCAGAGAGGGAGAGATAGATAGAAGGGGGAATGGTCAGATTGTGAATGGGTTTTGGAGGAAGACGGTTCAGAGGACATTTTAGATGTCCAACTCTGTAAAGATGAAGACTTTTACTAAAATATAGGTTTTGGTTTGTGTTGTCTGTCTGGTGTGGGAGAGTGGTATAGAGTGAGAGAGTGATTTTCTTTCCAACTAGAGAAGCTGTGCCCCCGTTGATTTGTGTGTATTCCAAGTTTGCGAGGTGGAAGGGCTATAGAGGCAGGGTCTTTCTTTCTTTTTTTCACCTCACATCCTTCTTGAGAGTGGTATAGAGTGAGAGAGTGATTTTCTTTCCAGCTAGAGAAGCTGGTGGTGCCGTTGATTTGTGTGTATTCCAAGTTTGCGAGGTGGAAGGGCTATAGAGGCAGGGTCTTTCTTTCTTTTTTTCACCTCACATCCTTCTGGTGCCCCCACTGAGGAGTTGCTCTTTCTGGTATAGTTTGACTGAGGATTGCCTTATTATTTCCTTCAGTTATCAGGGTGTGTGCCCTAGGGTTGAGAGTTTCAGAGAAGGTGCTTTCTTGGGATCTGAGGTGAAGTTAGGGGGTTAAGATGATGTCTTATCCAGAGTTTTATGGTAGCCCTAATGAGGATGTGGCAGACTTCTTGGATGTGGATAAATGTGGACGTGATGTAATGTGGATGGAATAAATGTGATGTGATATGGATGGAATGAATGTGATGTGATAAGGATAGATGTGGATGGAATATATGTGATGTGATATGGATGCAATGAATGTGATGGATGTGATGTGATGTGAATGGGTGTGATGGATGTGAATGGGTGTGATGAGATGCAATGAATGTGATGAGATGTGAATGGATGTGATGTGAATGGATTTGATGAGATGTAAATGAATGTGAATGTGATGTGATGAGATGTGATGAGACGTGAATGTGATGAGATGTGATGTGGATGGATGTGAATTGATGAGATGTGATGTGGATGGATGTAGGATGGAGGTTGCATGCATAAGCAACCATATTAATGAGTCGATACAGGTGTTGCGGCTTCTGAGCATCTGTTTGAAAGGGGATGCAAGGACCTGGTACAGGACTTATGAGGAGTCATTGAGGGTTGCTGTTCCACATCTTGATATGACTAAGAATGGATTAAAGACAGCACTTAGCAACAGGTTCAAGAAGGTAGAAGACCCTGACAAGGTTTGGCATGAGGTGCAAGCTCTGACACAAGGTGAGTTTGAATCATTAGATGATTATATGAAGAAATTTTCTTTGCTATGGGAAACTTTATGCAGGGCTTTAGGGAAAGATCAGGTGCCGCCTGATATGATGAAGAAAAACAAGTTTGTAGCCGGGCTTAAGAGGAGTATTCGCTGGAAAGTGGAATTGAAGAAGCCCAGGTCTTTTGAGGATGCGGTAGAAATTGCTAAGTCAAAAGATTGGAAGCTACAACGAATGAATCAGCTGGGGATGATTCCAGTTGTAGCACAGCCGGAGATTCGTAGAGTGGAGGCTACACCCACGAATGAATCAACTGGGGATGATTCCAGTTGTAACACAGCCGGAGATTCGTAGAGTGGAGGCTACACCCATGAATGTAGTGATTGAGAGGATGAAGCCCACTGAAGCCCAAGCTCTGCAGATGGTGCCTCAAGCTAGTCAAGGAGTACCTATGGTTCCTGCAGGTTCTGATGAGGGATTGCGGCAGGATATGAAACAGATGGTTGATCTTATGAAGAATTTGAGCTTAAATTTAATGGGAAGTACAGGTGGTGGACGTGGTAGAGGCCGTGGCAACAATCATGAGGGGGGAGATGGACAAGCAGGGTATGGACGTGGACGTGGTAGGGGCCGTCGTTTCATCCCTACATGTTGGAACTGTGGTGAGCTTGGTCATCTGAGTACAGATTGTGATAAGCCTCAGCGTATGGGTGGTGATATGTACCCACTACCTTCACAGTTACCTGATAGGTCAAATGATTATGGTATTGATATCAGGGATCAAGCAGGCCCCAGTGGAATCACTGCTGAGGAGAAGGGGAAGGCAAAGGTCATGAATGTTGTTACTTTGGAGAATGTTCAGGTGAGAGAAGAAGGGGATGTGATGCCTGTTGGCAAGCGCACAACAGATGAAAGAGAAGGAAAAGGGGTGGCTGGACCCAGCCGTAAGAAGGGGAAGCAGCAGGAAGGAGAAGATGTGAAAGCCAAAAGGAAACGAAAGCCTCGCAGAAGGTTCCAGGTGTCAGACTTCCCACTGGGGGATGGGCAAACCAGCTATGACTTGAAATCTGATTTGGTGAACAGGTTGGCAAACATCACCTTTGGACAGTTGGTGGAGATGGTGCCAAAATTGAGAAGACAATGGAAGAGACTGGTGAATCCAATGGAAAAGGAGTCAGAGAAGAGGTCAGTCAAAGTACTATCTTTAGAAGAGCTTCCAGATATTTGTCCTGTTGTGGAGGTGTGGAGTAAAGGTAGGAGCCTTGGTCAGGCCTATATAGATGGAGGAGCTCAAATCTCTGTGATTACCCAATCATGTGTGGAGCAGTCAAGCTTGAGGGTGTCTCGGGTTTCGAATCAGGATGGCTAATCATCAAAAGGTAAAATGTCTTGGTATGATAAAGAAATTGGAAATTGAAGCTTTTAATGTCAAAGCTACTGTTGATTTTCATGTGATGCCTGCGGGTCTGGGTGCTTTTCCAATCATTCTTGGACGACCCTGGTTGTGAGTGGTGGGTGCAGTACAAGACTGGAGGTATGGGACCATTTCTTTGCATAATAAGTAGGGTAATAAAAAGTCTTTTGAGATGCATAGTAGGAGATCTTTAAATGATGTGTGGGAGAGGCCACAAGATTCAAGTGAAGAGGAAAC
Organism: Cibotium barometz; assembly: GCF_041138505.1. Classification (NCBI taxonomy): domain Eukaryota; kingdom Viridiplantae; phylum Streptophyta; class Polypodiopsida; order Cyatheales; family Cibotiaceae; genus Cibotium; species Cibotium barometz. The sequence goes on from NC_141083.1 coordinate 47,314,502, forward strand.
CACCACCACTACTTCTGAATCAGAGATGGATTCATCGACTACTGCTTCTAGTGGAGAAGGGGCAGATGTGGCTTTTCTTATATCAGAGCAACAGGGTGATGAAAATAAAGAAGTGCATGAAGTGGGTGCTGAGGGAGAAGATACTATGGGGTCATATGAAGTGATCGAGGAATTACTGCAGCCAAAGATAGAAGTGAAGAAGAAGCAGGAGCTGATTGAAGGAATGCTGAGTCCGGATCTCTCGAGTGGAGAAAAGGTTAGATATGTTAATATGTTGTCTCATTTTCCAGAATTGTTCATCACTTCTTATAGAGAGATTCGAGGATTTAAAGGGCCACACGTGAGGATTGAATTGAAGGAAGGTGTAAAAACAGTTAGGCAAAAGCTTCGCACGATGGGACGAGAACAAATGCAGGCCCTGAAAGAGGAAGTTGATAAGCTGTTGAGTGCAGGTTTCATTACACCAGTGGATACAGCTGAGTGGGTAAGTCCTACGGTGGTGAGTCCAAAGAAGGATGGCAGGTGGCGTATATGTGTGGATTTCAAGCCTTTGAATACTGCTACGAAGAAGGATTCTTACCCCCTACCTTTTTTGGATGAGATCTTGGATACTGTAGCTGGTTATGAAAGGTATAGTGTTTGTGATGGGTATTCAGGTTATTTCCAGTTAAAGATTGCAGAAGAAGATCAGCGCAAGACGACTTTCATTACACTGTGGGGATGTTTCTGCTACAAAGTTCTTCCTTTTGGATTGATGAATGGACCAGCCTACTATCAGAGAAGGGCAAATTGGGTATTATCTCCTTTTTTGAACAAGTTTGTGAAGGATTTTATTGATGATTTTTGTATATACAGCTCCAGGCAAGAGCATTGTGATAAGCTGGCTACAGTTTTTCAGCGTTATGATGAGTGTGGTGGTCAATTAAATCCAAAAGAGTGTTTTTTAGCTCAACCGAGGGTGAAGCTTTTGGGCCATGTTATTTCAGAGAATGGTATTGATCCAGATCCTGATAAAGTCAAGTCTCTTCTTCTTCTTCCTACACCAAAGAATACAAGGCAACTGGCTACTTTTGTGCAAAAGGTTAGGTATATGGCACGATTCATCTCTCTATCTTCACAGTTGTTATATCCTTTGCAGTAAGCAGCAAAGCATGATCCTTTGCATTGGACGGAGGAGTGTGAGATAGTTTTCCAAAAAGTGAAAGAAGTGTTGGGAGCTATTCCTACAATGCAGGCGCCTAATTGGGAACAGGTATTTTATGTCAATCTTTCAGTAGGTGAGGATGCTATTGGAGCTATGTTGTTGCAGAACGGGAAAGAATCACATTATATGCAACCAGTCTACTGTGCTAGCAGAGTAAAACGTGCCAGAGAGAGGTTGCTATCAGAGGTGGAACTTGTTATGGTTAGTGTACTATATGCATGTAGGCGGTTCCGCCATTACTTACTGCCTCGCCCTTTTGTGTTTTTGACAAGCTACACTTTTTTGCCTCAGTTGATAAATGGCACAAATTTATCTAAAGCTATGATGAAGTGGGTGATTGAGTTGCAGGAATTTACTTTCTCATTCTTGGTGGAAGAGAGTACCAGGGCTACCTTAGCGGATCTACTGACATATAAGGAGAGTCCTCTTCTTATAAAGGAGGAGACTATCAAGAACCCAGTTGAGGATGCAGCTGAATTGGTGAATGCACACTTATTATATTTTGATGGTTCTTACAGGAAAAGCCATGATGCAGCCTCAGGAGGTTTGGTACTTTATGATCCACAGGGTTGCCTTGTTTTTAAAAAGGGTGTTAAAGTGGATGCACATAGCAACAATGAAGCGGAGTATCTGACTCTGGAAGTTGGATTGCAAATATGCTTGAAGCATGGTGTACACAGGATTCGCATTCGTCGAGGAGATGCATTGCTTGTGGTAAAACAGGTATTGGGAGTTTGGAAGTCAAAGAATATGTTACTCAAAGAAATGTGTTTCAAGATTAAAAGTCTGCTGAAGGAATTTGAAGCTTGGAGTCTTAAGCATGTGGATCGAGGCCATAATGAGGAGGCTCATGAAGCAGCCCAGGGAATGATTGGTGAAGTTTTTGTTCTTAAAGCTCATGCATCATTTTATTGTGGCAGGGAGAATTTACAGGATGTTGAAGAGTTTTTGTTAACAAGGATGATTCCTAATGGTATTGACAGATCAAAAAAATATGGTTTCATCAGGAAAGCTACAAGGTATGTGATGGTTAGTGATGCTTTGTATTTGAAAGGAATTGATTTGATAATGCAAAGGGTACCTTGGAAGGAAGAAATCTACAAAATTCTTAAGCAAAACCATGAAGGAGCATGCGGTGGACATTTTGCTTCAAAGATTACCTTGCATAAGGTATTGCAGGAAGGTTATGTATGGCCGAGTATACATAAGGATGTTAATCATTGGTGCAGGTCATACAAACAATGCCAAGCTCACAGTAGACGGATATTAAAGCCTGAGATGAGAAAGACAATTCTTGCTTATGATGTTTTTGAAAAATGGGGAATTGATGCTGTGGGACCATTACCTATTACTAGCCGAGGGAAGTGCTACATCTTGACTGCAGTTGATTACCTTTCTAGATGGGCAGAAGCAAAGGCAGTGAAACAAATTACTGCTAAGGAGGTAGCAAAGTTTGTATATCAGGATATTTGCTGTAATTTTGGTGTGCCATTGGAATTGCTTTCTGATCAGGGTCCAGGTTTCAGAGCAGAGCTTATGGATTATTTGTGTACAAAGATGAAGATCAGTCACAGTTTTACCACACCTTACTATCCACAGTGTAATGGCTTGAATGAGCGGTTCAATGGTGAATTGATCAAGATTTTATCTAAGGTGACAGAGCAACAAGGCAAGAATTGGGATCTGGAGTTGCCTGCTGCCTTGTGGGCATATAGGACAGCAATTAAAACTGGTACGGGTTTCACTCCATTTTATCTGGTTTATGGGAAAGAAGCCTTATTGCCTATTGAGGTGGAGATACCAGCTGTTAAAATGTTGGAGAAGCTTTTGGAAGAACCTAAAGATGCCCTTAAAGAGCGGCTATTATATTTACAAGAAGCACAGCTGAATAGGGATAATGCTTTGAAGCATTATGAAGATATGCAGGCAAGGACGCTGGAGAAGTTCAACAAGAAGATTAGAAGCAAAGGAATTATGAAGGATGATCTGGTATAACGTTATAATAGCAGGCTGGATAATGCCCTTCATAAGAAGTTTCAAATTAAGTGGGAAGGACCTTTCTTGGTGATGCAAGGATTTACAAATGGTACCTATCAATTGGCAGATTTAGATGGGACTTTACATGCTTCCAGGAGGGTAAATGGATACAGGCTGAAGAAGTATTATGCACGTCTGATGGTAATTGTGCAGGATGCAGTGTCTGAAGATGTGATTCCAGATGAAGGGTAGTTTTTGGATATGGATTTAGGTCTTGAAATGCTTTTTACTGCTGATCATGAATGATTCAGCAGGCTGGGGGTTGGGCAAAGTATGTCAGGCTTCTTTCTGTAAAGGTGTTTTGAGTTGGTATACATATGGGATGCATGGTGTGCAATAAAACTTTGCCCTGAATGCCCTGGCAAGTGTACAGGCCGAGTGGTTTGGTTGTGAGCTGGTTTATGCACGTGTTTTGTTTTCCGGAGCAGACGCTGAAATCTGGAGGTTTTATTGCAGCAGTATGGTGTACAAATGGTTACTAAATGCAGGGCACCGACGACTGGAATGGTTGTGTTTGGTTTGATGATGTAGCTGATGGAGGACGGGGGCAGCTCTTGTTTAGAAAAGATTATGGCACCGTATCTTCTGGAAAAGTATAAGGAGAAGGAGAAGCCATTGAGGGTGTGGCCATTATTAAGCTTTTAAGAGAATATATATATATATATATATATATATATATATGTAATCCACATGGCCATGGTTTTAATGGCCACATGGAAGGCTGGATTGGCCGCCAGCTCGACGTCTAGAAGACGGAAGAGAGACTGGTGGCGTGTGTGCAAAAAAAGAGAGCTGGCACAAAAGCGGTGTGGTGGCACTGCAGAGGATTGCGAAGTGCAGGAAAGAGAGGCCCGCTGGTGTGCGAAGGTCACTGGGGTGCTGCAGCAGACAGACAGGCCTTGTAGGGGGGCTCCCTCTGGCGCAGCTGGAAGACAAAAAGCAAAGGGTAGCTGCTGGTGGGGCCTCTAGTGTGAAGAGGTGAGCGCAGCTGGCGGGAAGCTGAGGAGCGCAGAGTTGAGCGCCTTGAGGTGTGGACAGGTTACATGGGTTGGCGTGTAGAGGCCACCTTGTAAAAGCTAGGCGGACAGAGCCGCGTTGGTTGCAGCAGAGAGAGGAGCCAAGAGAGTGAGCCGCCTAGGTACTGGTGTAAGGAAGGGTTTGCAGAGAAGCTAGAGAAGTGTGGTTGCTGCCGTATGGAGGAGAGACCTTTCAGGTGCGTGGAGGCAAGTTGCTGGGCAGAGGTGTGAAGACAGCTAGCGTAGGTGACCGGTTCTGGAGTGAAGGGAACATACATAGGCTGGTGTTGGTGCTAGTGAGGGCGCCTGGATCATCAAGTGAAGAGTCTGAATTGCTGAGGCGACTAGGTTGCACAGCTGTTGGTGAGGACAAACAGAGAGACTCTTTTAGCACACCAATTGCAGAAACTCTATAGACGGGGGCCTTGGTCATTTTGCAGAGAGAAGTGCGAGAAGGGCTGTCGCCTTGATAGAGGTTTTCTTTGGAGGGTGCAGGGACCCCATATGAGAGAGGAATGGGGCCTCGCCAGAGAGGGAGAGATAGATAGAAGGGGATGGATGGATCATAGGGGATGATCCAGAAATGATGTGTTGAGAGTGTTCTGCGAGGAAGTATCATCATCTGCTCCAGAGAGAGAGGAAGAGAGTGTGCGTGTAAGTCCTGTGCATGTGTGCCACGGTGTACTCTTGGATTCCTCCCCGTGTGAGGGTTGTTTCTCTGTATCTGCTCATTGGAATGCAAGCAATAGTTGATGCGCCCTATCTGTTTCCTTCTTTTGAGTAGTGTAGCAGTGTGTGGTGTTGCTCTAAGCGGATTTGTGTTCCAGCTAGAGAAGCTGGTGGTGCCCCTTATGCTTGTGAGTGTTCTGAAGGTGGTGAGTCGGCGAGCTATAGTGGCCTTCTTGTGTTCTTGAGCTGCCTCACACCATGATGATGTGATTTTTGGTTTTTTCGAGGAGGAAAGTTATATGGTTCCATATTAGCCACATGTTCAAGATAGAGAGTGTTCTCATGATGACAATGCAGATATGCAGAACTTTGATACAGTTTCTATAGCGGTGATCATGTAGTCGATGATATCACTGATTCTTGATGATGATCTAGAGGAGCTAGCTTTGGCTAGTATTGATATTGATGTAGATATGTTGAGTATCTTTCACTCTATTTATGGTGATCCAGTTCTTTGTGTGCAAGCATGGAGACTCACATTTAGTCTACTACACATGATCCACATTTGGAGGTTTCATTGATTGAGCCTACTATGCATGATGGTAGTGAGCACATTGATGTGATTTTATTTTATGTTTCTCTAGGTTCACATGATATTGATCTTCATGTAAATCATGCTCATGATGCATTGATTATGAATTTTTTTCTTTCTCTTGATCATCATCATGCTAATAAGGTTGCCCATGATGATGTTTCTCGTGATATTATTCTTGATGATTCTATTCATGATATTTTTATGCATGATGGGATCCATGTTGACGGATTTTTCCATGTGTATCCCATTATTTTGTGAGGCATGATGGGGTTGATTTGCTTATCCTTGTAGAAGTGGGTTTACAAATATTCATAGGAGATATGTTCATCTTGTTGCTGATGATGGGTAAAAACACACAGTTATTTATGGATATTTCCATATTCTCTTTCATATGATGGATATTTCTATATTCTCTTTCATATGATGGATGTGCAGGTATATGCTTATAGATTATATGTTGTAGTAGGAGAGTATGGATTTTCCTATGCTATTGGCATGCAATTATCATACATTTGTGGTCCTATGTGTTCATTTTCTTTAATGAGGATGATCTCATGTTTCAAGCATAGATCTTTCTTGAGGGTACTCCTTGTGCTATATGTAGCGCATAGGGAGGAAGGAGTATATTTATGATATCACTTTGATTGGTGACACACATGTTCGTCATGAGAATATTTATGTGGATCATTGTCATGATGATCATGGTGCTTATGATGATATCTTCTATGATGTTGTATCCGAGCTAGAACATTATGATGCTCTAGACAATATTCTGGTGAAGGATTATACTCTTGATCTAGTACCTTTGGTGGATCATCCTGATATGATTATATTCTCCTTGGAGGATGATCTGCCGAACGATTGTCCATGTTTTCTTGATGTAGTTTGATTGAGATCCTATTTAGCATGATTTTTGGTGATGATCTTTCAGCATGTGCTTCATTGACTTATTCTTTTGGTGGTATGCATGTATCCTAGATACTATTGAAGGATCGACATTGTTATATGATGGCATTTATGAACAAATGCAGGGGAGAAGAGAGCTTGAGCTCTTGCAAGCACACACACATTCACAAAACCCTAAAAGAGAACACAAAAGGTGAGAGGCTGAAAATCTTCTTCTCCTTCACACAACACTCAACACACCATCAGCATCTGTGTACCCATGTACACATATCTCTGTCCCAATTTCATAAAATAGTCCACAATGGAAAGTAGACCTCATATACCTTAGTATGCATCTCAATGCATCCAAATGTGGCTTCCAAGGAACCTGCATAAACTGACTCACCAACCCAACAGCATAGCTCAAATCTGGCCTGGTGATCGTCATGTAGATCAAGCTTCCTACTATGTGCCTATACATAGTAGGATCCTCCAAAATTTCTCCTGAATCTGTACACTCAACTTGCCATTCTGATCCAATGGCACTGAGATAGGCTTACAGCCTATCATACCATACTTGGACAACATCTCTAAGAAAGATCATGACAAAGGGCTTTGCAAGCTACATGAAAATCAACGTTACAAAGAAGTTATAGAAAAAGGTGGCTACAAGAACCTCATGGGGGAGGTTTTGTCAAGACAAGAAGGTTATGATGTGCAAGGAAAGCAAGCACTCAGCATAGACTAGCCAAAGCAGAATTAACAAAACCTGAGACAGTGGAGGCAATTGAAGCTGTTGCATCTGCTGCTCATATCATGGACAAGGAAAGGAAGGCAGCTAGAATTGAGACTGCAATGTTGAATCCTTGTAGGCTAGGACAGCCGGAGGAGGTAGCCTGTTATGCAACGTAGCGAGGAGAGCATTCAGGCTTGTAGATGAGAGAACAACAACTATAGCATACTTCGAATAGCTGCTAACAGGTATGCACGAGAATGAGGGGCGCATGACAGATGTAGGTGGTGCTGTAGCCATGTCATGGCAAGCTCAGAGCAACACATAAAGTAATGCTGAATTTAAGCGGTAGAGAAATGAGTATTTCATGGATCAAAGTTTACATCATATTATCTTTAAGTTTAATTTCATGATGTCGTGACTTGTAAAAATGAATATCTCTCTCTCTCTCTCTCTCTCTCTTCCTCCCCCCCTGTCTCTCTCTCTCATGCATGATACACTTCACAACTCTCTCTCTCTCTCGATACACTTCACAGCTCTCTCTCTCTCTCTCTCACGATACACTTCACAACTCTCTCTCTCTCTCTCTGTCACGATAGGTGTGTAGATGAGGAGTTCTTTTTTTTTTCTCTTAAAATATACATAATCCCTAATAAATTACCTTTTCTCCCTCTATTTTCTTAAAATATAAAACAATACTAAACATTATTTTCCTCTCTTTAGGAACTCACAAAACTATTGAAAATGTCATCTAATGTTTCCTCTCTCTCTATCTGTCATCACGACTCTCTCTCTTCCTCCCCCCTCTCTCTCTCTCTCTCTCATGATACACTTCACAACTCTCTCTCTCTCTTGATACACTTCACAACTCTCTCTCTCTCTCTCTCTCTCTCTCTCTCATGATACACTTCACAACTCTCTCTCTCTCTCTCTCTCTCTCTCTCTCTCTCTCTCTCTCTCTGTCACGATAGGTGTGTAGATGAGGAGTGCTTTTTTTTTCTCTTAAAATATGCATAATCCCTAATAAATTACCTTTTCTCCCTCTGTTTTCTTAAAATATAAAACAATACTAAACATTATTTTCCTCTCTTTAGGAACTCACAAAACTATTAAAAATGTCATCTAATGTTCCCTCTCTCTCTATCTGTCACGACTCTCTCTCTCTTCCTCCCCCCCTCTCTCTCTCTCTCTCATGATACACTTCACAACTCTCTCTCTCTCTCTCTCTCATGATACACTTCACAACTCTCTCTCTCTCTCTCTCTCTCTCTCTGTCACGGTAGGTGTGTAGATGAGGAGTGCAACATGTATAAGACACTCCAAAATCTAACGATGGCTTTTATTATGTAAGTGTAGGTTTTTGGGTATGGCACTTTCTTGTCAAAAATAGACTTTTGAGATACATAGAAGATGTTTACAAAGTAAAATGACTGTAGTAGAAAGAGAGAGGAGCACGCACACGAAAAGAAGATAGAGAGAGGGAGTTGGGTAAAGTGTGTGCCACTCACTCTAGCAAGATCCTCTTTTAAACACTTTTACAACTTGTCTTAATGTATACTATTAGTTGCATTAACTTTGGCTTTATCATCTCTCTCTCTCTAGTCACTCAATGTTGACTCTCTCATCTGCACACCTGTCGATACACACGACTCCACAACTCTCTCTCTCTCTCTCGATTCTAGTAATGAAGCTCATGTATGATGCTCTCTAGTGATTATGTATAGAAGCTTATGTCTGAAGCACTTGTTCGATCATTGATAAGTAACGATACATTTGTTGCGATTGTCTCACATTCGATGAACATTGATAAGTAATGATGCACTTGTTGCGGTTGTCTCACATTCGATAATGTATTGCATGATGTTGAGTTCAGTAATATTGTTTGATATTCCGTTTTTGTTTTATCATTGATAAGTAATGATACACTTGTTTGCAGTTGTCTCACGTTTGATGATGTATTGCATGATGTTGATTTCAGTAATATTATTTGATATTCCGTTTTTATTTGATCATTGATAAGTAATGATACACTTGTTGCGGTTCTCTCACGTTCGATGATGTATTGCTTGATGTTGATTTCAGTAATGTTGTTTGATATTCCGTTTTTGTTGTGTTTAGTGATATTTGCTAGATTTGCGAAGACGACCACCATGCTTTCCCCTGAAGAGCGTAAAATCGTTCTACGAGCAATTCGCATCGTAGTGTCACAATGTTCAGAAGACATCGTCAAAAAGATCAATGAGTCTAAGATACTCATGCGAGATCTATTAGAGCAGATATGGGAATATGCACAACGTCGACTTCGAAGCGGAGGCAATGCTGAGTTGCTTGATAGACAAAAGATAGCAGAATTCAACCATCAACATATAACACGAACTATTTTGGGGAGCATGCATGTAGCATGCAATGATCTTAGAGATGCTGCCCCGCCTGAAGCTAATATGCATCGTCTATAGTTATGGGACGTTGTATGGAGCAAGCAAAGAGCCAAGAGCAAGCACATGAAGGCGCTGGATGCAGAGTCACTCCCCAAAAGAGTGCGCATTGCCCAGGATGTCGCTGCAACGTTCAGCCAGCCAGATGCGAGTGGGACGGGTGCCATTAATCGCACAATCTACAATTCTATGTGCACACACCTCATTGGCGTCCCGCACGAGGCTCTAGTCGAAGGGCGAACAATAGGCTCTGGTGTTTTTGGCACAGTAAAAGAGTATACAGTTAGAGGTATATCATTTTTGCCAAAGCACATTACTTTTTGCAGAAAGCACTACAAAGGAGAAGGTAGCGCCAAGTTTAAGAGTTTCCAGGCAGAGCAGGGCATGCAAGTTCTACACCCATCAATTGTCAGGTGTATTGCCTTCACAAAAGAATCTCCTTGGATCACCATTTTCCCATACTATAATGGCGGCTCGCTTGGTGATACTCTTCTGAAGGTCCCCTCTTCAGATTCAGTGAGTTCACCAGAGCAATTTTCCGTTTGGATCGAGGATGGAGAAAACCCCCGCCCGATAATATTCCTTTAAGTCAACTAGAACTTTCTAAAATAAATCAAATAGTAATAACCATGCCACATATTATGCATGCCCTGGGCCTAGCGGCAGCACATTTGGCAGGAATTGTACATACCGACCTATATCCATTCAATGTAGTGTTGGATTTTACAAAAGAGTTGAAGCCACGCGTAGGTATTATCGATTGGGGGTTACTGCTGAGAGTGCTTAAAAAACGGATGTCTCTCAATTTTGTATTTGAAGCTGACAAGAAACCTAAGAAGGTGGCAGAGGCAGTCTCCTACGCAGACAGAGAGCGAAATAAACGGCCGTGGATAGCCCCGAAAATTTTTGATCCGTTTTTGGCAGACGCATACACTCCTGCATCTGATGTTTTTGCTTTAGGGTATTTATTACAAATTTTATATTACTTTTGGTAGAAAGTACAAGAGTTGTGGATGGACAATAGTTCCTACGACAAAGTTACCATGGATACTATTATTTATAGAGTCAAAAATTGGATGTGTCTACCTAATCGCGACGAGTGAAAATTTGTTTTGCAAGTAGCGGAATTTTTTAGATCATCAAATACTGACCCAGCGAGGGCACAACGTCCTCTTGTAGAGCTATCGGTGTCATTCACCCCAATTTTGTAATTTAACAGTATCAGGAGATTTAGTTTCAAGAATGGATCTTTGTTTGTCTCTCTTCAAAATTTGATATGTGCGCACTGTTTGAAATATCATTGAGTCTTTGCAATCTCTCTCTCCTCTTGTGGTGTTTAAGTTTATGTTTTCTCTTCAAAATTTGATGTGCGCGCATTGTTTGAAATATTCTTTGAGTCAAGTGGATATTTCTCATTGAGTCTTTGCAATTCATATCTCATCTCGTGGTGTTAAACTTTAAGTTTTTGAGGGTAATGGTCAATTTATCTTACGTTGATCTTTATAGTTCATTAAAATCCTAAAGTCATTTACGTTCATGCAGATATGGCAGAAGCACAAGCAAACGAGCATCAAGAGTTAGCCAAGAAGGCATATGAGCGAATGAAGGCCCTTGCACATGGACTGACAGCCCGCGAAGCTACGAGAACAGTATGCAGGTTGTCGAAATGGACAAATCCTACTTATGGCCAATGGAAAGACATAAATAAATGCGTAACCACAGAGATGATCAAGGAAATATGGCCATGTCCAGATGGCGAGATTAAGAAGGGAATATGGAAGGTTTCGCGTTGCACTCATAATGATATCAAAATTAATGCCGAGCGCATTTTCTTGGAGGTGTACGGTCGTCCTCTCCATAATGCTGACGCTCCACTCTATTTTGCTAAGATGCTATATGCACAATTTATCCTAGAAACTCTAGTGGACTTCGCCTCCAAAGAGGCCACTGTCAGCACCCATGACATACGTGAAGAGACAGTGACATTCACAAGGGAGGAACTTGCTCTCATGGTGGAGGGTGCTGGATTGGAGTTAAACAAGGTCAAAGAAAGCTTAGGGGCACAGCTAGCAGAGAAGGAGAAAGAAGCTCTACGATTATCTCAAGCGTCAACTGCTCCCCTGGCCAATAGAGAGATTCAAGAGCAGCTCACAAAGATCAGCCAAGATGTACAGACCCTCTCTTCGCGTATAGCTCCTGTACGCCAAGGGAGCCACATCTCTCATTTTTTGGTACATCCTGATCTTGTGGGAGTTTCTGCTGAGGCTACTAGTTCCTCCACCCCCAATGTCCTGTATGTTACAAAGTATTCGATGGGTGGAGCAGCCAGTATATACTGCCCTGTGGACACTACTACCACTTAATATGTTTAGTGAGGCTCATGCAAAATATTTCCACATGTGCATTGTGCAGTGTCCCAATAAATCAAGGTATTTATACAGTGTTCGGTATGGCTAGCAAATATAAACCACCAGGACCTTTAGATGCAACTCCTAGTGCAATTCGCAATTTATTTCAAGATGAAAGCTAAGAAAGACATAAATCCTACTTTTGTATTGACAATTTCTCCAAATACAATCATTTGTACAAGTATTTTTTATGAAATTAATAAAATGGCTTCTTCCTCTATGTCAGTATCTTGCTCCAAAATTCTTTCACCGTTTACCCTCTCGTCTGCTAAATTTAAGCTCATCTAAGTCAATGTCCAAATTGTCTTCTATCTCAAGGCTAGTGCACGATGTACGTCCAACATCAAAGTTCTCGTCTACTACATCATCACAATCGTACATCCATCTGGGCATATCTTCTTCATACTCTTTGCTTTCAATGTCTCGCAAGATCTTTTCATTGCAATACATGTAAACAAGTTTATCTACTCGATCTGCAAGAAGTCGATTGCGAATAGTACTGTGAATATATTTGTACATGCTCCAGTTTCTTTCTGAGCCTGAGTTTGAAGAGCACTAACAACTTAGAACCTTCATCGCAAGGTTGCACAATAAAGCATAGTGTTCACCACCATTCATCATCCACCACTTCCATGCAGGCTGCTCTTTAGCAATTTGTTGAACAAGCGAGTTGGAAAATAAACCCTCTTTCAATCGAAATGAGGTCATCTCCTTTATGCACTTTACACGATCATCAACATTATTATAAAAAGTGTTTACCACTTTATAAAAATCTTGAACCACCTCAACATTGGACATCAAATCCATATTCCAGTATTCAAGATCTAGCATGTAAGTAGCACTGTGTAGTGGTGAATGCGCTCCAATCCATCTAGCATGGAAGTACTTCAATAGGACTGTTCTTTGTCTACTGGAGAATGGTACACGCCATTGCTTTTCCACCACTGAATGCTCTAATTTCTCAGGACACTCCAAACTCCGCTGGATAGTCCACCATTGCATCCATGCTTTCCCAAGATTAGGTGCTCTTTGATCAAGATTTCGTATGGCATACATAACAGGCATCATTACATGGTATGCATCCATCACACTGTTCCACCAACTTCTTCTCGTAAGCGCTACCTTCAAGACTTTGATTTTCTCTTTCACTTTTTCAGGTTGAGTGCTCTCCCAGTCATGAAATGTCATGCATGTAAATGTTTTGCAAACTGCATCTTTATTTCGAAGAAGAGACTCAAAAGTGTAAAAGTGAGTGCAAAACCTAGTCTCCGCTGGAAGCTTTAACATAACTGACATGCGAGGTCGAAAAATATCTAACACTCTATCTCTTGAGCATGAATCTCACAAGCTGGCAAGCAATGTCGACGATTGAGGCAACCCATTTGGTATCATCACTTTTATACCAATCTTTTAACACAAGATTCAAACTATGAGTATTACAGCCTACCGGAAAAACATGTGGATAGTGCCGCTTTAGGATTTTGGATGCATTCTTGCAATTCTTTGCATTGTCCATGACAATTTGGACTACATTTTTGGCACCCACTTCCTCTATCATAGAGCCAATGACTTGAGCAATGTAAGCCCCAGTTTTGATTGAACCAGCAGAATCCACGGCACGGATGAAAGTCTCACCTCTAGGTGAAATAACCATTATATTAATTAATGGTTTTCTTTGTACATTGGACCATCCATCACTTACTATACTACATCCAAAAAGCTCTATATTGCTAAGAATTATTCTTTGTACACGTTCTTTTACTTGTGCCATAACATTTCTCTAATAGATCATTTCGCATAGCATGGTACATAGGCAATGAAAACCCTGGTCCAAACTCACCAATTTTCTTCCATGCTCTCTTCCAATGCTCACTGTCCACCATCATCATAGCACTCCCAAAAAAGTAAATTGCTTTAGCAAGGGCGAGTTGTGCATCATCGAGCTGACCTTGACGTAGGCTTTCTTGCAATGAAGTTTGATGCATGGGTATATTTCCTACGTCAAAGTTCCGCTTGCAGGAAGATGCACTGGGTAGATTACTTTCTGGTTGCACATTGACGTTCGGAGTACAAGCAGGCGATGTAGCCAGAGTTTGATGATTAGAACAACACTGTTCATGCTGCCTTGATACATTAACGGTAGGAGTGTAATGTTTTCTTGCATCTTTCTTTTGAATTTCTTCTCTTATGCGTTTGGCCACTGCAGGTGCAGAGGGGTGGGTACATGACTTTTTCTTCGCTCTGCCTAAAAAGTGTTCTCTTAGTCGAGGCACCCCACCTGATTTTACTGTGTGGCATAGCTTACACTCCCAATCTATGAATCGATCACCGATGTTAATTGCATATTGCCACTCTATCCCAGGTGCCTTTTTTTTCCTACTATTTGGAATTTGGACTCTATTGGAGGTATCACTGGATCCAACATTGTCCTCCATCTCAAATAACCTATTCAAGCAAGCATATAACAATGAATACACAAATGAAAAAACAACAAAGTCACTCACGTATTACAAAACATACATCAGCAGACAAACTACTTCGAAACTATCTTGACAAACACAAAAGATCATCACATAACACAAAACTACTTCGAAACTATCTTGCAAGGTTTGACTACAAAAACAATGAGGCTTGCAATCATAACTATGGACGAAACTCTCCATATATGAATGCTAACATTGGAAATAACAACTATGGTAATGCCCGCAATTAGAGTTTGTATGAAGGTCACGGCCGAAGTTGGACAATGGGCAGAATCAGCATGTCAATTCTAAATCCTAGTGAGCCAAATATTGCGGTCAAAGCAAATGCAGTAGATATGCCCATCATCCACTTTGATGCTTATGAGAACATACCAGTGGAGGTGAAAGGAGAAAATGTGCCAACACCATTAAGCTCCATAGGACCAAGATTTGACATGCTCATTTTGTCTACCTTCTCAGAGATTGCACCCACAGTTCTACTGTCTAGACCAATTTGACGTCTCTACAGCTTCATCGTGCGTGATCTTTCATACACTCTGATTTCGGACATTACCATAGCTGTTGTTTCCAATGTTCCCTGACTCTAAAATGACCTGTTCCACATGTGTGTTGTTATGATTCATGGGACTATTATTAATGCTGATCATAATTTTGATTAACTATTCAGCTCCATCACCTTGGCCACAGCCTTGGCCTCTACTGCGTCTTCTACCTGCACTTGTGTAGAAGGACTATTGCTCTGAATTGCCTTTGTTTTATGAAGACTAGTCTTTACATAAACTCTTTTCTTCAATGATCAGCATTGACACCAAATTGGTAAAGTTGGGAATGTTCTCTTGATTTTGAATAGACATCTTGCATGCCTTGTATTGTGACCTGAGACCATGTAGACATAATTCCACCTTATCATCATCGTCAACGGAGACACCAAGAGATGCAAGGAATTCCACAATGTCCTTGATCTTCAAGGCATAATCATTCATAGATATGTTTTTCTTCTCCATAACATGATGCTTATTCTTCAATTAAATCTTTCGTGCCTTGGAGTTAGTTTCATACAACTTCACCAAGGTGTCCCATGTCTCCTTGGGTGACTTGGCATCCTGTTTGATAGAAAGCCATTAAATGACTTTCCTTTCTCCTTGATTCCAATCCTTGTATTCTTTTACATGTGTAGCAGTTGGATTAATCTTTGGTATCTCTTCAGCCTTTTCCCATCAGAAAATTTGTCAATCTAAACCTCCAAGCATAGAAGTTGGTCTTGTCAAGATTTTTTGCAACAGTTAATTCCATCATTCAACATTTTGTCTACAACACAAACTCACCAAAAATAGCACTTTGTTTAACGTGCACAAACTGCTATATTCTCTATAGCGGTACTATACTGCACCTAAATTGTCACTGCAACTAGTGACCTCAATTTGCATACGTACATCCAAAGGTAAATGTAAGACCTCTTTACAGTACACACAGTGTTTGCACACCCAATTTCCTTTCTTGCAATTCCGAAAATAGAAATCTGCAAAGAATCAAAACTTACCTCAATTGGAGTTTGTTTGCCTGTGCCTCCTGAAGAGCTCCCGACAAGGGTGTAGTGTAGCCAACACAAAGGGGAAAGAGTAGATAAAGGTCTTACCCTCGTATCGCTTCCTATGCTTCTCTTTCTTGCCACTCAGCTTCTTAGCATGAACCAGGCTCTGATACCATGAAAAGATGCACGAGAGAAGGGAGCTTGAGCTCTTACCAAGCACACACACACTCTCACAAACCTTAGAAGAGAACACACAAGATGAGAGTCTGAGAATTGTTCTTCTTCTTCTTCACAACAAAAAGGGTTCAACAAAGGAGATAAAGTTACTAAAACACATACTAGAGTATATAGAAGTGGTCCATAATGTGAACACGCTAAAGTGGAGTGGGTAGGTATGGACTAGTTGGTGTTGTCCAACTGTATAATCTATGGCGAAGATATGTTAATGCCAGCTACCAAACCCACCAGTGATGTAAATGTCAAATGGTCATGCAAGTGTCTGGTGAGTGTCAGCTCATGTTAAGCTTGACATCTCAACAACCACCACTTTGGATCAATTTGATCGGTGTGAAACACAATCTTAAATTACAAAGTAAAGGGGTTACAATTTCAATATACTACATCAAGATTTACCGGTGATTGGTTGGGTTCCTAACTTGTTGACATTGTTGAGGTAGTACAAAAGTATCTTTCACATCATTCCAAAAATTGATGGAATCAATTTAAAAAAATCCATTTGGATGTTTCTTCATGGTTTCTTGAGCACTTCTATATATCACCTTGAACCATTTGACATCAAAGATGAATAGACTAAATGCTCTAAACCTAACCTCAAGAATATCTTGAATATTTTCACAATACTCAAGATGGTCATCTATGACATTGGTGTCATGTCTACTAGATCAACTTTCTTGCTTAAAAGTTACCATCACAACACAATAAAATGTGTTTCTTTTAGAATCCACATGCTTTGTGTGAACGTGCCTTCCCTTTGACCATATTGCATTATATAGTTTGTACTAAAATTAAACAAAAACATGATATTTTGTATAGTGCATTGAACAAGGTATATAATAATCGGAACCATGAAACAAAGATCAAGAATATGCTTACTTGAGGATCACATCCTCGTGCATACTTATGGTCTTCTCTTGTGATCATCTCTCCATTTTTTGATACCATCAATATTGACTTTTTACAAAGACATTCTATATAGATCACACTTGGGAGACGTTCTAAGCCAAGTGGGAATGGCAAGCATCTATTTACTCTTATGAAATATCTTCTCTCATCCTTTTGTCTATTGATTGCATCCTTGTATCTCCCAATTCACTTCTACATGATAGGACTATTTAGAATGCAAAATGTATTCACCTTTTTGCATAATGCTTCATTCGTTATTCATTGCCTTACTTTTCCTTCTGGCACATTACTGATTAGTTAGTCATCCTCCTCATTGCTCCACAATTGTGGCATGGAAGGACATATTGGAGAGAGATTTTGAGATATAGAAAAGAGACTCTTACATCCTCCTCATTGCTCCACAATTGTGGCATGGAAGGATATATTGGAGAGAGGTTTTGAGATATAGAAAAGAGACTCTTACATCAACCATCCCTCTACCATGCTTTCTTCTAGCCTTGCTCTTTGTCTCACAAAATCCTTTAAGGTTTTCATGAACCTTTCAAGAAAAAACATCCATCAAACATGAAAAACACCACATAGTGCCACTTCATCAACCAAATTCACCACAAGATGCAATTGGCTAGTGAGAATTATTCTAGGAAATGTTTTCCTTGATCATACACACTACCTTAATAGCATTCATATGAGCCATCTCAATGGATGTAGGATCTATCTCCTTTAAGGATATGTACCTACATACATAGAAATCATGTGTACAATTTATTATACTTAACTTGTGATTGCATGAGAATACCAAATATAAAATATAACTTAGATAGTGAACTCAAGAGAACTTTAACCTCACCAAGCTTCCCATTTTATAAATATTCTCTCTTACCTTCAGATTGTCTCCACAACCAACTATAGCTATTGGAAGAATAAACTACGCATAGAAAAAAATGGAAGTTAGTATAAGAGCCTACAAATTATATATCATAAAATGAATACCCATAATATATTGTGCCAAATCATGTGTCTTGAGGCCATATAATTGTACCTCTCCTTTCTTTTTAGTCTTTGTGAAGGCACCCTTGAATGAATGCATTACTCCCGTTGGTAAAAAAGAGGCAATTACACTTTTTACCTTATTGTGTTCCTACTTGATTAATACCCATGGTACCTTTGGTAGGACCATGTTACGAGTCTCATCTATAGTTAGCCATACACTTTGAAGGCATCCAATATTTTGTAAGTCATCCCTTGCACCCTTGATATATCTTTTACCAATTAAATGGTGTTAAATTACAACAATGTAATAAGCTATGATGGATCAATTGCAAGAATTAACATAATTAGTAAGTGATTATATGATGATTAAGATGAGATTAGTGAGTAATTAATCTAATAGGATAATATAGGCATGGATACTCAAAAACCAGAAATTGCACATTAGGCAAATGCCTCAATTTATAGGTTTTACATCCACAAGGTGTGGCAGTGTGTGAGGTAGCTTGGTTACGCAAGCTACTTGGCTGACTTGGGGTTGCATGTGGAGAGAAAGGTTGTCATATATTGTGACAATCTTAGCAATATACAATTGGCCAAGAACCCAGTTTTCCATGCGTGGATGAAACACATTGAGGTACATTACCACTTCATCAGGGAGGCGACATCGACTTGGCCTATGTCAACACACAGGATCAGGTCACTGACATCTTCACGAAGGCCTTGGGAGCTAAGAAACTTTGTAGATTTTGAGATATGCTTGGAGTTCATGAGCTAGAAATGAGCTTGAGGAGGAGTGTTGAGATGTCAAGCTCAACATGAGCTAACACTCACGAGGTGCCTCCATGACCATTCAACATTTACATCACTTGCGGGTTCGGTAACTGGCACCGACATATCTTCACGAGAGATTCTGCAACTAGACTTCATCGACTAGTCCACACCTATCCACTCCACTTAGTGTGTTCACATTATGGACCACTTGTATATACTCTATTATGTGTGTTAGTCACTTTATCGTCTTTGTAGACCTCTTTTGTTGTGTGAAGAAGAAAAATAATCTTTGCCCTCTTATCTTGTGTGTTCTCTTCTAGGGTTTGTGTGAGTGTGTGTGTGCTTGCAAGAGGTCAAGATCTCTTCTCCCCTATATCTTTTCACTCCCCCTCCTCCCACTATTGTTGCTTTTATTCTCGCTGCCACACACACACATACACTCTCTCCTCTCTCCCTCTATCTTCCTCCTCTCGTGACTCCTCCTTCTCCTCTCGTGATTCCTCCTTCTCCTCTCGCAGCATGCCCCCCCACATACAAAAACATTATCTTCTTTCCTCCCTCCCTCTCTCTCTATCTTTCTCTATCCCCTTATCTCCTCCTCCTCTCGTGGTGCTTTCACTAGGCCTCACCACATTTCACGAATAGTTTGCCAATCTTGAGACACAAGTTTCACATGGGGTATCCTAGTACCTCAGACAGCATGATGTCTTTACAGTTCTCCAGACTAGGATCTAGGCTTTAGAGCTACAATAGGATGCCCTAACAGACCAACCATCTGCTTCCTCTAGCCCAAGAGCACCCGAGTCTTCCACATACGATGAGGATTTTCCCAACCTCGATACATAGAGATACCACCATCGTGGAATAGCAGCAAAATGCGACTCGCCACTAGTAGATTTTTTTGGTTAGTTGATTTTTCATTAACATTAATATGTTTTGTTTAGTTTTTGTTAGTAATTTGAAAGCTTGTTTAATTGAGTTAATTAATTCTAATAAATTTTATTTATTCTATCTCTAATAAATTAATTATAGTTAATAAAAGACATTAATCGAATCATTCTAATAAATTAATTATTTATTCTATCTCTAATAAATTAATTATAGTTAATAAAAGACATTAATCGAATCATTTAATCAATATTTAAACACTTTAACAAAATAGTTAATAAAAATAAAAGAAGTGTTAGATTGCACCTTTTTTTTGTGTAGTTCTCGCTGTGTTGTGATTGAAATTCGAATTTAAAAAACTATCCTACATCTCCAATGTGCAAAAGAGAGAGAGATGGAATGTGTGTGTGTGTTTGGATGTTTTTGTGAGAGAGAGACTACTATAATTTTGAATTTAAATTCAAAATTTGAAAACTCCTCTCAAATTTGAAAAATTATGCTTAAGTTTAACTAATCAACCAATTAACAATTGTAATTTGAATTTGAATCCTTTTTCAAATATCCCACTCAAATTTGAATTTGAGTGTGGGAATTTTAAAATTCAAAGTTCAAATGTCCAACTCAAACATGGACCGATCAACCATAAACTTATAACCAATGCTGAGTGGCCATAGGATCGTTTATTGCTCTACCACAAAAGGCACAAATGTCAAGGCATCCTAAATGAACCTATTACCATATCCCCAAGACTCCATGGCTTGAGGAGATCCCTATGGCCAAATGGTCATAGGCCTCATGCAATAATGATCCCCCCAAGACTTCATGGCTTGGGGGACCCTATGGCCAAATGGTCATAGGCCTTACTCAATAATGATCCCTAGGATGTCATGACTTGCAGGACACTATAGCCAAACAATCATGGACCTCACTCATTAGTGATCCCCAAGACTCCATGGCTTGGGGACCCTATTGCCAAACAATCATGGGCCTCACTCATTAGTGATGCCCAAGACTCCATAGCTTTGGAAGACCCTATGAACAAATGACCCCATAGTCCTCACTCATCAGTAGTGATCCTGAAGACTATTGTCTTTGTAAGAATAATTGTTACCATCCATTGCTTTTTGCAAAACATCCCTTCTCTCATAGTAGTGATCCCTAAGACTATGTGGCTTGAGGAGACCCCTATGGCCAAACGGTCATAAGCCTCGTTCAATAATGATCCCCAAGACTCTTTATTTAATGTGAGCCTAAGAATCTATGGCTTGTGGAGACCCTATGGTTAAATAGTCATAGGCCTTATATCTCTCATGATCTCTAGACTCCATAGCTTGGGTAGAACCTATGGCCATATGGCCATAGACCTCACTCAATAGTGATTCCCAAGACTAGTTTCATTGGAGGAATACTTGCTAGCATCCATAGCCTTTGAATAATATCCTTTCCACCATAGTGATCCCCAAGACTCTGTGCCTTGAGGAGACACCTATGCCAAATGATCATAGGACTCACTCAATAATGATTACCAAGACTCTTTATCTGATGAGAGCCCAAGGCTCTATGTCTGATGAGATCCCAAGACTCTATGTCTTGTGAAGAACCCATGACCAAAAAATCATAGGCCTCACTCACTAGTGATCCCCCAAGACTACAATCATAGGCCTCACTCACTAGTGATCCCCCAAGACTACAACCTCACTCACTTCTAGTGATGCCCAAAACTCCATGGTATTGGGAGAGACCCTTGTGACCAAGTGGTCTTAGGCCTCACTCACTAGTCATCCCCAAGACTTCATGGCTTGAGGAGACCCCTATGGCTAAACGATCATAGGCCTTACTCATTAGTGATCCCCAATACTCCATGACTTGAGGAGATTGTTGAAATATACAAGTGAATAGGGTGTGTGCGGGAACAAGCCCTTGGTTAGAGGCTGTAAAAGAGAATCTGTAATTTTGCTAATTAGGATTAGTAGAAAATTAATATTTTTCCCTCTTTTTCAACTACTCTCTGCACCCCCAGCTGGTGGAGGAGCTCTATGATCTCCTTACACACTCAACATTAGCTCCATTGCTTCTAGCCATAGATAGCCAACACCCTTGTGCTCCAGCCGGTTAAATCAACGCAACAAACCGCCCACGCAAGCGTCGGATTTTTGCTGATTAAAAAGCACCGTTTTTCTATACCAAATCAGAGATCTCTACTTCATCCAATCAAATGGGTCTAATTCCTCTTAGCCCCAAGTGTTTTCAAGCATGATCTACAAGCTGGTGAAGTCAGAATTTGATTTGATCATGTCTACAGTGAGATCCAAGCTCTTCATTAAATCTGCAGGTGACTTTGGTAAAACAGAGATTAAGCATTCAATGTTTGGTCAAATCTTGTGTTTCTTGGCTTAATCCTCTACTAGACTAATTGTCGCATACTCTGTTTTTTACACACAAAACAAAGGATTAATTTACTAATCAATGATTAATTAGTACTAATCATTGTATTTTGGTGCAATTGAGGGTTCAAATTAACCATTAGGTATTTAATACAGATCCCTATAACTTCATATTGCAATTCGGAGTTGGTTTGATACTCCAACCATTCCGTACAAATTGGTTACCCTTGATTTAATGTAATTTCTGGTAAAATTATGCTGATAAAATTGTGGTAATCATCATTTTGCATTTAACCCTTGGTTAATGCCTGTAAATATCACTCAAACTCAAGATTATTCACAGCCAGAGTTGCATTTGGGAATGTGCATAAGAATGAATGATATATGCATTATGTATTGGGCACATTACATCAGTGTAAAAATGGGATCAGACACTGTCCTTATCCAAAATAAGGCAAGAGGTAAGACCTCCCACATAAATTTGGGTTTGCATTTCATAATGACACAAGATAAACATCAAAAGCCCAAAAGAAGTGTCAAACAAACATTTAAACATGTTGCTCACATGGAGCAAGAAGACCTGACGGACAAGCTCATGGCCCTAGCCATGAAAGAAGAAGAACATATGTTTCCAAGAGGAAGATCCACACCAAAAAGATCTAGAGGAACCATTGAAGGAAGACATGGACACGAGAAGAGAAGCTGCCACAAGAACTCTAAAAGAAGAGGAAGACACGGACGCGTGAAGAGAAGCTGCCATGACAAGAAGATTGAAGACAAGAGAAGATGTGAGGCTCCAAAGAGTGAGGAGCCATGTGAAAATCTCTGAGAGAAAGAGACCCCACAACCCAATGTAACCTTCCCCAACAAAGTAAAACCACCTCTGAGCCACCGATGATGTAGGCCATGTGGTACATAGATATATGTGTGAGCACTTTAGTCAAGGTCGCGGGCACTTGTAGTAGCCTTGGACACATAGAGAGAGAGAGTGTCAAGGACTATGAGTTTAGGGACTTGAGGCACTGGTCGTGGACTATCAAGTAAGAGATAAACTTGGTACAGGGTCCAGGTGCGCTAAGTTTACTTGAGGGGAGGTGTGCTAGGCACTGGTCGCTCGCAGACTATCAAGTAAGAGGAAAACTTGGTATAGGGTCCAGGTGCGCTAAGTTTACTTGAGGGGAGGTGTGCTAGGAACTGGTTGCTCGTCGCAGACTATCAAGTAATAGGGAAACTTGGTATAGGGTCCAAGTGTGCTAGGAGTATTCACTTGAGGGGAGGTGTTGAAATATACAAGTGAATAGGGTGTGTGCTGGAACAAGCCCTTGGTTAGAGGCTATAAAAGAGAATCTGTAAATGTGAGAGAACCTGTGAAAAGGTGAGAAGAATCTACTGGGAGAGAATAAAGGGTAGCATGAGAAGATTTAGGAAGTGTGGAGATATTCTGGGAGAGGTGGAGAGAATCAAGCAAAAGAGGTGGAGTGAATCAAGGAGAAATCAGTGGGATTTGATGCTTGGATGTAAACACTATAAATTGAGGCATTGGCCTAATGAGAATTTTCTGGTTTTTGATTATCCATGCCTACATTAAGCTATTAGTTAATTACTCACTAATTATGTCTTATTGTCTAATCTCTTTGTTAATGATGTTGATTCTAGCATTTGATCCACCATAGCTCATCACATTGCTGTAATTTCAACAGAGATACCTATGGCCAAATGGTCAAAGGCCTCACTCACTAAGAGTGATCCTCCAAGACTACTTTCATTTTTATTAAAATAATAGAGCTACTAACATCCGTAGCCTTTTGAATAACATAGGCCTCACTCAATAGTGATCCCTAAGACTCTTTGTGTTTTATGAGAATCAAAGACTTCATGGATTTGGGAGATCCCCTATGGCCAAAGGGTCATAGGTCTCCCTACTGATCCTCCAATACTCCTTTCTTAAGGAGACCCTTTGTGGCCAAATGGTAATAGGCTTCACTCAATAGTGATCATGTCTTAAGGAGATACCTATAATCAAATTGTCATTAGGCCTCACTCACTAGTGATCCTCAAAAACTACATTCATTACAAAAATAATTGCTAGCATCCATAGCCTTTTTAATAACATGGTCCTAAATTAGTGATCCTCTATGGCCAGACGGCCGTAGGCCCCATTTAATAGTTATCCCCAACACTCTTAGTTTGATGAGAGCCCAAGACTCCATGGCATGTGGATACCCTATGACCAAGAAGTCATAGTTATCCCCAATACTCTTAGTTTTATGAGAGCCCAAGACCATGGATTGGGGAGACCCTATAACCAAGCAGTCATAGGAAGAATAATAACGCTAACATCCATAGACTTTTGCATAGCATCCCTTTTTTTCATAGTGATCCCAAGCCTTAATTATTACTAGTGATGCCCCCAAGACTACGATCAGAGGCTTCACTTACTATGATCCTCCAAGAGTACTTTTATTGTGAGAAAAATTCCTAACAGTTATGGCCCTTTGAATACATAGACCTCACTCCATAGTGATCTCCAAGAATCTTTGTTGATAAGACCCTAAGATTTTATGACTTTGGGAGACCCTATGGCTAAATGGTCATAGGCCTCGCCCGCTAGTGATCCCTATAATCCTTGCTTGAGGAGACCCTTTTCGAGAAACAGTAATAGGCCTCACTTAATAGTGATCCCCATGAATTCATGGCTTGGGGGATGCTATGGCCAAACAATCATGGGCCTCAGTCATTAGTTATCCCCAAGACTACATGGCTTGGGCGACCCTATGGCCAAACAATCATGGGGCTGACTCATTAGTGATCCGCAAGACTCCATAGCTTGGGAATACCCTATGACCAAATGGCCATAGGCCTAACTCACTAGTGATTCCCAAGACCACTTTATTTGGAAGAAAATTTGTTAACATCCATAGCCTTTTGCAAAATATCCCTTCCCTCATAAGACTCTGTAGCTTGAGGAGAACCCTATTGCAAAACCATCGTAGACCTCACTAAATAATGATCCCCAAGAATATTTATTTGATTTGAGGCCAAGACTCTATGGCTTGTGGAGACCCTATGGACAAATAGTCATAGGCCTCACTCATTATACTAGTGATCCCCAAGCCTCCATGTCTTAGGGAGGCCCTATGGCCAAACGGCCATAGACCTGACTCAATAGTGATTCCCAAGATTATGTTCATTGGAAGAATAATTTGATAACCTCTTACAGAATATCATTTCCATCATAGTTATCCCCCTAGACTCTTTAGCTTGAGGAGACTCTCTAACCAAACGATCATAGGCCTCACTCAATAATGATTCCTAAGACTTCATGTCTTGGAGGACCTTATGGCCAAATAATCATGGGCCTCATTAATTAGTGATCCCCTAAGACTCCAACTTAGTGATCCTCCCCAATACTCCATGGCTTGGGGAGACCCTATGACCAAACGGCCATAGGCCTTACTAACCTAGTCATCCTCAAGACTACTTTGTTTGGAAGAATAATTGTTAGCATCCATATCCTTTTACAAAATTATTTCTCTCTCTCATAGTGATCCCTAAGACTTTGTAGCTTGAGGAGATCCCTATGACCAAACGGTCACATAGGCGTCACTCAATAATGATCCCTAAGACTCTTTATTTGATGCAAGCCCAAAACACTATGGCTTGTGGAGACTCTATGGCCAAATAGTCATTGGCTTCACTCCATGGCATGGGGAGACCCTATGGCCATAGATCTCACTCAATAGTGATTCCATTAGAAGAATAATCTTTAATAGCCATAGCCCTTTGCAAAACATACTTTTTCTCAAAGTGATCCCAAAGACTCCATGGCTTAAGGAGACCCCTATGGCCAAATGATCATAGGCCTCACTCATTAATGATCCCCAAGACTCTTTATTTGATATGAGAGCCCAAGACTCTATGGCTTCTAAAGATCCTATGGCCAAATAGCCATAGGCCTCACTCATTAATGATCCCAAAGACTCCATGGCTTAAGGAGACCCCTATGGCCAAGCCAAATGATCATAGGCCTCACTCATTAATGATCCCCAAGACTCTTTATTTGATATGAGAGCCCAAGACTCTATGGCTTCTAAAGATCCTATGGCCAAATAGCCATAGGCCTCACTCACTTATCCCCAAGCCTCCATGTCTTGGGGAATCCCTATGGCCAAACGGCCATAAACCTCACTCACTAGTGACCCCCCCCAAGATTACAGTCCTAGGCCTCGCTCACTAGTGATGCCCCAAGACCCTATGGTTAGCATCCATAGCCTTTTACAAAAAATTTCATTCCCTCATAGTGATCCCAAATACTTCATGGCTTGAGGAGACCCAAATGGTCATAGGCCTCATTGAATAATGATCCCAAGACTCTTTATTTGATGTCATCCCAAGACTCTATGGCTTGTGGAGACCCTATGGCCAAATAGTCGTAGGCCTCACTTGCTAGTGATCCCCAAGACTCCATGGCTTCGGGAGACCCTATGGCTAAATAGATCTCACTCAATAGTTATTCCACTAGAAGAATAATTACTAACATCCTTTCCCTCATAGTGATGCTGAAGAATCCATGGCTTAAGGAGACCCCTATGGCCAAATGTTCATAGGTGTCACTCAATATTAATCCCCAAGACTCTTTATTTGATGAGAGCTCAAGACTCTATGCCTTATGAAGCTCCTATGGCCAAACAAGCATAGGCCTCACTCACTAGTGATCCCCAAGCCTCCATGCCGCCTTGGGGAGACCCTATGGCTAAATGGCCATAGGCCTCACTCATTAGTGATCCCCCAAGACTACATTCATAGGCCACACTCACTCCTAGTGATGCCCAAAAATCCATGGTCTCGGGAGAGACCCCTTTGGCTAAATGGTCATACGCCTCACTCACTAGTCATCCCCAAGGCTCCATCTCTTGAGGAGACCCCAACGGCCAAACGGTCATAGGGCTCACTCACTAATGATCCCCAATACTCCATGGCTTGAAGAGATACCTATGGACAAATGGTCAAAGGCCTCACTCAAAACAAGTGATCCTCAAAGACTACTTTCATTACAATAACTGCTACCATCTGTAGCCTTTTGAATAACATAGGTCTCAGTCTCAGTAGTGATCCCTAAGACTCTTTGTTAGATGAGACTCTAAGACTTCATGGCTTTGAGAGACCCTATAGAGAAATGGTCATAGGCCTCCCACTTTTACTGATCCGCGAACACTCTTTGCTGGAGGAGACCCTTATGTGGCCAAGAGTCATATGCTTCACAAAATAGTGATCATGGCTTAAGGGGATACCTATAATAAAATTGTCCTTAAGCCTCAGTCACCTATTGAACCTCAAAAACTACATTCATTGCAAGAGTAATTTCTAGCATCCATAGCCTTTTGAATAACATGGGAGATCCTACAGTCAAATGGTCATAGGCCTCGCCCAATAGTGTTCCCCCAATACACATCACTTAAGGAGAAGCTTGTGCCCAAATGGTCTTAGGCCTCACTAGTGATCCTCCAAGACTACTTTCATTGAAAGAATAATTGTTAACATCCATAGCCTTTTTACAAATGCATGTGATAGAGCTAGATCGATGCAGGGGAGGAGTCGGTGCAGTCACTCAAAGAAAGGAGTGAAGGGGATTATTTAGGGGAGAAAGAAAGGCGTCGATGGTGCCACAAATTTGAAAAGTTATTTTTCCCAGTGCCGCTAAACGCTTTAGCGACTCTTATAGAGTTGTTTATAGTGTCATTTATAGCAAAATGTATAGCGACGTTGGGGAAATTCCAGAGATAGAAACTATGCATATACCATTGACACTACTAGATTTAGTGCATGTATTTGTATTTAGTTTTTTAATTACATGCTTTTTGTGTCTCCAATACAAATGTCCTCTACTAGTTTGGAAAGTGATGGGTCACCATTATTTGGAGGTCTAGAGTGGTTATGAAGAAGAATCCCTTGTTCATGTGCAAAATATAAGAGTGTTTGCGTATGTGAACGTCGAGTGACATTGGAGCATATTAGAAAATGGGGATCATTTGAACCAATGCCAGCCAACATGATGATGTAAGCTAATTCCTCAGTTAATATATAAACTTAAGACATTGTATACTCATGGTTTGCCATATGTAATGTTGAGTGTCATTTTTAAGTATGGTTCATTAGGATGAAGAGGGCATGGACATTCCTTCACAAGTATTACACAATATGCCTCATTATTATGTCATTGGGGGAAACTTTTGAGGAAGGATTACAAGCATCATAAGGAGCATAAGGAGCACTTGGAAAGTGGAGCATGTTCAGTACATTTGGAAGACCCAAGATTTCCTCCAAATGAGATAGAGAAAGAGGATGTCATGGAGGACATGATCACTCACTTTTTTTAAATTGAGGGTGAGGAAGAGACACCTAACATTGAAACACATGAAACAGAGGATGTGTTACATAAAGAGGCTAACACACCATTGTATGAGGGTGCAAAGTACTCAACTTTGCAAGCATGCTTTGAAATCTTCAACTTGCAAGAAACATATAAATGGAGCGATAATAGTGTGAATAGCCTACTCGGATTATTAAAGAAGATGCTCCCAACAAACTATTTGATGCCCCCCACAAGAAGAATGGATTCTTAAAAATAACTTTCCAAGCTTTGTATGGATTACAGTCAAATTCATGCATGTCATTGACGATTGTGTACAAGAAGGATTTACAGGGTGCAAAAATCCCGCAAAGGTATTGAGTCTCTTTCCTATCATACCTCGCATTCAACATATGTTTTGATGTCAATCCATTGTTGAGTTAATGACATGGCATGTGAATCATAGTTTAATTGACAGCATGATGAGGATTCCCACCGACTCACCGGCTTGGGCTCACATTGAGGATGGATGGCTAGAGTTCATAGAGTTCAAAGATAATCCTTGTAATTTATGGTTTGGATTTGTTATGGATGGGATGAACCCATTTGGATTGAGGTATACATCATGGTCCAAATGGCCCATTGTTGTTGTGAACTGCAATATTCCTCCATGGGTATCCATCAAGAAGGGTCATGTGATGCTTGTGCTTCTTGTGCCCGGTAAGCACAAGGTAAAGAATATGGACATATACCCTGAGGTCTTGATTGATGAGATCGAGCAATTATGGAGAGGCAAAGGTGCATGATGTTTCTCATCCAATTTTATGCCGCAATGAAATGGTCAAGGGTATCTTGATATGGACTATGCATGATGTTTTGAGGTATACATAGTGCTCAAGTATGTCGTACTCATAAATTGATTCTTATCTAAGCATGCAAAAATGATTCATTTATAACTCTTATGTATTATAATGTCTATTAACTTTCAATTCTTACAGGTCTCACAACTGCAAGATATAATTCATATCCAATTCATGGTCCATCACTTGTATCCAATTCATGGTCCATCACTTGTATCCAAAAAAGCACATGCATCTTCTTTAATTTATCATTTCTTCCTTTTTTGAATAGGTGGATAGTGTAAAAGGATATTCATCCAGATTCCATTGAGAAGGCTTGAGTTGATGAGTCAATTGAAGTGGTGGTTATGATTTAAGAAAGCTTTCCAAGAAGCATCCTCACAACTCAATTGTACCTTCTAGTACATTTGGTGCATGAGGTGGCTATATGTGGTGTTGTTCATGGCCGATGGATGTTTGTTATGGCTCACCCTAACCCCCCTTGAAACACATCCAACAAGAGATTACCTGGTGAACCACAACTCTCGTGTGAGGATCTTTCCAATGGTCGAGATCATAACCCTTGAGGTCTCCAAGCTCTACAACTCCTTGAGAAGAAATTCCAACACACCTCCCATGAGCGTTGTCACACCTCCACATTGCACTATGGGTACTCGTCCCTCCTATCACCGCACTTCACTCACACACACTCACTAGCATGCCTTAGGGAGAGAGATAAGCAAGAAAATTAGCAAGAGCAAGACTCAATTGCATAATGGGAGAGTATGTTGTATTATGAAAGATATTCACTTATATACATGGCCATAAGTGTTCACACTCACTTTGGAATGAAACATCAGTCCACACTGATCTAACCAAGTATGGTTTTCTTAGAAGGGGGAGGGCTCGCTTCCTCGTTACCCTCCACTTATGCCATGATGCTTATAGGTAGCTTATCCTTAATTGCTTGTAGGAACACTTCATGAAGCGAAGTACCCACACTTTCCTTGTGTGGTCATCAATAAATGTCACATAATACCTGTAGCCTCCCATAGACATGGTCTTCGTAGGACCCCATACATCTGAATGCACAACATCTAGTGCATTTCTGCTCACATTTCTATCATGTGGAAATACATGATTTGTTTGCTTTCCAAATTGGCATGCTTCACATATTTTCTGCATACCTTTAACTTTAAACTTTGGCAGCCCTGTCACAATTCCTTTAGTGTGCATAGAATTCATTCTCTGCACATTCACATGTCCAATTCTTTTATGCCAAATGTCTGTGTCTGCAACAATTCCTAAACCATTTGCAAACATCGCAGCACTCACTTCAGGCATGTTTACATTCAATGTAACATTCTGTCCACTTTGTTTCCTTTTGCAACCAACTTGCACTTGTCTTTAAAGTCTTCAACATAACAACCATCAGGGTTAAACCAAACGTGCAAACCCTACTCAATCATCTTGCCAACTGAAACTAGATTCTTTGTTATGTTCGGAATATGAAGTACATCTGCAAGGTACTTCACTTTAGATAATGGCACATCTCCAACATGGGCGATTGGATGAGCAGTGTCATCCCCTGTTTCCACAAAACCTGGTCTTTCAAGGTTTTTCATCTCCTTGAACCACTCCCCATGACTTGTCATGTGGTTCGAAGCACCTGAATCAACATACCATACATCATCTTTATGTGCTGCTTTAACATTTTCACACATGGCATTAATGACATGCTGCATAATAAACAACCTTTCATTATCGTCATTGTTTCTGCTCGAGGATGCATAGTTGTTTTACTGCAATTTCCCATTTTGCATGTCAACCTGCTTCTTATAACAATCTGCCTGCACATGTTCAGGCTTACAGCAATAAAAACATCCACGTGTATCATTATATTGCCTTTGCCGATTTCCATGACCTCTTTGACTCACCCTCCCTCTAAATAAGCCTCTTCCACCTGTGTGTTGTTGTTGTTGTTGTGAATTCAGGGACTGTTGTTGCTACTGCTGCTGGGCCACAATTTTGATTACCTATTCGGCCACCTCCTTGGCCACGTCCACGGCCTCCTCTACCTCGTCCTCTTCCTGAACTTGTGTAGAAGGCCTGTTGCTCCTCTAAAATATTTTTGTTTTGTGAAGACTGTTGGTCTTCACCCAAGCTCTTCTCTTCTATAATTAACATAGACACCAAATCTGTGAAATTGGGAATGTTTTCCCGAGTCTGAATAGATGTCTTGAACGCCTTGTATTGTGGCCCGAGACCACGTAGACAGACTTCCACCTTATTATCATCATCTACTGAAACACCAATAGATGCAAGGGATTCCACAATACCCTTGATCTTCAATGCATAGTCATTCACAGACATACTCTTTTTCTCCACAGTATGAAGTTCATTCTTCAACTGTATCTTTCGTGCCTTGGTATTCGTTTCATAGAGTTTTACCAAGGTGTCCCACGCCTCCTTGGTGGACTTGGCATCCTGTATGTGCCCAATCATGGTGCCAATACATAACTTTTCTAGCTCTCCTTGGTTCCAATCCTTGAAGTCTTTCACATCTGCAGCACTCGGATTGATCTCCAGTATCTCCGGTGCCTCTTCATGCTCACCTTCTATGTAGTCCCAATAACACTTTCCCATTAGGAAATTTGTCAACCATCTCTCCAAGCATGGAAGTTGTTTTTATCAAGCTTCTTAGCAACAATCTGGTTTATGCCATCATTTGACATCTTGCCAGACACACAAATTTACCAGAAACAGCACTCTGGTTTGTCCCTTACAAACTGCTGTATTTTTTGCAGCGGTACTGTACTACACTCAAATGTCACAACCAATGACCTCAATGTGCATACATACACCCAATGGCAACTCAAGACCTCCTTGTAGCACACAATGTCTACATAATCAATCTGTCTTCCTGTAGTTCTTAAAACAGAGTTCTGCAGAGAATCGATGACTTACCCACAGTGCTCGAAATCACCTGCTTTCTGAAAAACGGAGGTCCTAACGCACCCGAAACGTGTTGGGCCCGGAAAACTTTGTCCGATAGGACCTCATAGTTTCCCTATAGCTTTACTCCCACGAAGAAATCTCCTCAATCAGAGATCGTTTGCCGGTGCCTCCCGTAGAGCTCCCGACAAGGGTGTAGTTGCCAACACAAATAGGGAAGAGTAGATGAAGCTCTTACCCTCTTACCGGTTCCTGTGTTTCTCTTGCTTGTAGCTCAGAGCCCTTAGCATGAACCAAGCTCTGATACCATGAAAAGATGCAGGGGAGAAGAGAGCTTGAGCTCTTGTAAGCACACACACACTCACAAAACCCTAAATGAGAACACACAAGGTGAGAGGCTATAAATCTTCTTCTTCTTCACACAACACTCAACACACCATATACAAAGATAAGAGTACACACAATATGAAAAGGTACTCAACCAAATACATACTAGGGTTCTCTATAGTGTGAACCCATCTAAATGAGCTGGTGCTATAACTATGCCAGTCTCTCTAGAATGGTTGTCACCACACAGCCTGTCATCCCACTGGCTGCATATCACCCATGATCTCACCAACCATGAAAGTGGTGTAAGTGTAGGGCCTATCCCCAAGGCGGGTCATCAGTGTCCACCCGCCTCACTAGATGAGCTCGATATCTCAACACAAACCACCTGTCCTGGAGCAAGAACCAACATCCCCTACCCATTCTCAAACAAGCCTTGCTTTGAGGCTCCTAAGTTTTACCCTAGGAAACGCCCAATCAGATGAGCCACATCCCAGGGAGAGAGGTATGGAAAACCAACCTAAAAGAGATCTCACATCGCCTCTTTAGATCCTAGAACATAGATAGTTCAAAGTGAAAGTGACCAAACCTAGACTAATCTAACGGTCCTGGAGGGCCATTCCCACCTCACAAATGGCCGATTCTTACCAAGCCGAGAGACCAATGCTAAATGCAAGATAGAAACCAGCTCTCCGAGGGCCCAAGACATCATATCAGAGAGAGAGAGGGCCTACTCGGCCCCCATCATATCACCCTGGGGCACCAATGTACCAGCAATACTAGCCTTGGGAACATACCGAGGATATCATATGGGGCCATATGAGGCACCTCCCAATCCAACCATGTGACAAGGACCCCCAGTGGTCTATTATCCACCTAGCCCAGCTCCTCCATCTATTATTCCCCAAACAACACCCTCCAACCATGGGCAGGGCTACCCCTGAATGTTAAGGATA
The DNA here is from genome assembly GCF_041138505.1 of Cibotium barometz. Classification (NCBI taxonomy): domain Eukaryota; kingdom Viridiplantae; phylum Streptophyta; class Polypodiopsida; order Cyatheales; family Cibotiaceae; genus Cibotium; species Cibotium barometz. Next base: position 47,348,100 of record NC_141083.1, read on the forward strand.
GCCATGGAGATAGGGAAGGGGGTGTAGTTTCTTGCCAGCCAATTCATAGAAAATGTGGGAAAGATTATGGCAAAATTTTATCATTAGAAAATGAAGGTTTATTCCTTAATTAAATTTTATGCTAAAGGAGGGACTTTGAGTATAATCATTTCATAGAAAATGCGGGGAAACTATGGTAGAATGTTTCTCATTAGAAAATGAATTTTTTGCATAATTAATTTTTATGCTGAAAGTGGAATTTTAAGCATTGTCATTTCATAGAAAATATGGGGAAGTTATGGTACAATCTTTATCATTAGAAAATGACATTTATGAATAAATATTTTTTCTATTAAAAGTGGAATTTTAAGCATTATCATTTTATAGAAAATGTAGGGAAGCTATGGAAAATTTTATATCATTAGAGAATGAATTTATGCATAATTAATTTTATGCTAAAAGTGGAGTTTTGAGCATTATTCATTTGCCTGAAAAATAAAGAAGGTTATGCACAAATTTTCTAGATTCATTCAATTTGTGAGAATTATGGAAATGATTATGAATATAATTCATTTAGATAAAAATCGATTAGTAGGTGTGCATAATTATTTTATGCTAAAAGAGGGATTTCCATGATATTTTATTTTGGGAAAATAGAGAAAACAAGGTGAAAAAATTCATAGGGGTGCATTGAGAAAATATAGATAAATTTTTAATTAGAAATAGGAATTATGGGTATAATTAATTTTGTAAATCCCATGAGATCGTATGCATAAATCTTTTATTCAAAATGAAGAATATTGAGCATATTTTATTTTGAGAGAATTGAGAAAAGAATGTGAAAATATTCATAGGAATGCATCATGAAAACATGGATAAATTTTTAATCAAAAAGAGGAATCACGAACATAATTGACTTTTGGGAATACATCTAGATTCTCGAAAAGTAGAATCTTGGGTACATTCTGAACACGAAAAGGATTTCCCAGAAAAAGACCAAAAACATGCGTAGTTGGATGGACGTAAATATTTGTGATAGACTTATCTGGAATACTTGAAAGGATCAGGGGCCCAAAAGTGAACAAAAATTTAGACTTAATTAAATTGAGTCGAGAAAAAGTTGCCTTTAACTAAGCCAAGTAATTGGCGGAGACTTAGAAAGTTTTGTTAGTATGAAAAGTAGAGTAACTGTACTCTTAACTTGGCTGATGTGGAACAAAGATTCTGATAACTAGATCAAGGAAAGTTGATATTCAAAACTGATTTGCTCAAAGCGAAAAGATACCACCTTGTTTGTGAAACTTGGATTGAATGTGAAAATGATGTGAATGAATGTGGAAATGATGTGGGATGATGTGAATGAATGTGAAAATGATGTATGATGATGTGAATGAATGTGGAAATGATGTGGGATGATGTGAATGAACGTGGAAATGATGTATGATGATCTGAATGAATCTGGAATGATGTGAGATGATGTGAATTGATGTGGGATAATGTGAATTGATGTGGAATGATGTGATGTGAATTGATGTGGAAAAATGTGGAATAAAGAGAAGTGACGTGAAATGATGTGGAATGATATGGAATAATATGAAACGATATGGAATGATGAGGAATGAGGGGAATGATATGGAAAGATGGGAATTTTGTTTGGAAACTGTATTTTGTATGTGAAACCTGTTTTTTAAAGATTGTTTTACATCAAGAATGTTGGGGGAAGCATTTTGACTATCTTATGGAATGAGGTCATGGGGACCTAAGTGCAATGAGGTCATGGGGACCTAAGTGGAAATGTTGCAACAGCTGACGGAGAGTCAAAGAAGGATGTCTCGTGTAGCAAGGTCAACCGAGGTCTTGACCAGCCTTGGTTTGATTAAAATGGTGAGCTTCCGGTAGGTGGATGAGGGGCCAAGGAAGCAACTTATGAGTGAAGCGCTAGGTCACGTGCAAAGGAGCCTAGAGGGTGCTGACCATATGGTGCTCGGGCTCTGGGTCACCCAGGATACCCCGCGTGCGACGAGGAAGAAAATGAGTTGGAGTTGTTTTCTGAACATGGGCATGGATCTGGTTAATTGGCCTTACTGGTCTTCAACAACAGATGAGTTCATGGCTCTTTTACATGGATCTTGTTGTTGGTTGATCTAGATGATCTTCAACGGAGAGTCCATATGGATTTTATTTGATTATACTTCTAGGTACTATGGGCTAGGAACTATTGAAAAGGCCCTTGAGTAACCAGGTGGTGAGCATTCTGGTTGCCGATGATGCCATAGGTACATTGAGGAAGGAATGACTCGAAATTGGATTCTGTGGTTGGAAAGTGGAAAAGTTGGAACTTGGACCCTGGAAATGGAATACTGAGGATTATGATGGAAACACTGTGGTTTTTTTGCAATGCTATTCTGGAAATAGTTGAATCTAAGAAAAGGTAATTTCATATCGAGTGCGTAAGTGGTGTGTCTATTTAAAATTTGCATGAGTGGTGGCTAGGGGGCCTGGGAACTCTTTTCCCTGGTGCTCAGGACAAAACATAACCAATTTTTTATAATGAATCTTATCAATACAGTGGTTGGGCGGTTGGCTAACCCATGGGATTGGATGGGGTTAGGCTAGATTGATGGATTCCTATAATAAAATTCAATTCTATTAAGGTTACGATAGTTGAAGTAAGTCATAGGATAATCCTTATTCTATGGAAAAGAATCAACGACTGTGCCTCGTTTGATGGGGGGAAAAGCATTGGTCTCTACTATGAACCAAGGGCAAGTTCCCCCTTTGATTCGGCCATGTGACCGTGGGTTTGGTTAGAATACAAAGGATAGTTAAGGCTCTTGACTACGTTAGAAGATTTTTCCTGGAGGAATCGCCTATGCTTTATGGGCAAGGGAAGTTTTTTCTAGGTTCGCAGTTTTGGAAGAGCCACCAGATTAGTCTCTTGTCTGGATGTTCGTGGGCGAGGCCGAGTGGGAAGCTCTGCCCTATGCGCAAGGATGCTACTTCTGCTACCAGCACTCTAGAGATGATGTGCAGAGGGGGCAGGGATCTCACACCGCTCCTGGCCATTCCTCCTCAGAACCCCTCACAAACCCTTAAGCTCAATTTTTGAACCATACACCTTAACCTACTACAACATGATATATTTATTGATGAGCCCCTATCCCAAACCACCTTCTCTTATATACTAACCAAACTCCCACCCCATAGAATCTCCCTCCTAGCCACCCTCTTCTTTCAGGGACAACTCTCTTTTGCCCACCCCTCCATCTTTTATCACCTCCCTTTCCATCCTCTCCAAGCAAACCTTCTGAAATAGACCTATCCCCTTTGCTAATGGCTAGCAAACTGAACACACTGAACCCATAGACCTTGCCGTCCTTGATGGGATATGCCCTTACCCTTATTCCTCCCCCAAAATTGTAGAGAAGGCCTATGATTCCTATACTGGACATGTTGGGAAATCATTTATGCTGCTTACAAATCTCTCCAATGCTATGACCTCCTGCTGTACCCAGCAGAGGGCCTCCTCTTCCTGTACCAGTGCTGCCATTTATAGATGGAGGTTATCTAAGCCACCAGTATCATCTAGTTTGATGACTTGCATGTGGCATTCCCCATGGAGTGCACCCCCCAAGAAGCCGTTGACACCAAATATTTTTTCCACTCCAAAGGCCTCGCTAACAACTGTTGAGAAAACGTGGTGCTCATGCTAGATCAAGTGTGTGGAGGAAAATAGACTCACAAAATACAAGAACAATCTCTTGCTTATTAAGTTGTTTATGAATACAACTAGGCCTTGCTCAATTACAAAATGCCTCATAGCTCCACCTTTAAATAGGTGAGCAAGTGGACCTTAAGTCCATTCACACTCACACCCTTCTCTTCCCCTTCTACATAACCTTAGTCCCTTAATACCCCCCTCAATACCAACTATGAAAGAATGGAATAGGTGGTATTGGACATAGGATACCTTTATAACATTAGGCGTACAAGGTTTGGAATATAGGTGTGGTTATCTAGGATTTACAAGTATGTTCCTAGAGCCTTAGAGGCTAATACAATGTTGCCATCTAAGTCTTTATTTGTTGTTGATGAAGATGTACACCTCAATGATGGTGCACCCCACTCTTTGTGTTTGCTTGACTTCTTGTAGATGACATGCTTTAGACATACATGCCATTGCTTCCACCACATGCTTTTCACCTTGACCATTCTCACACAATGATCATGACAAGGCTGCCACCCTTGCTTAAATGGTTTGCTTATAGATGTTCCTCCAACATGCTTGATGCTTCCTTGAATACCATATCTCCTCCATGGGCAATGAGGTAGATTTAAATGGGAAAGGGAAAGGGAGGGTCTTACCACTTGCCTTATGGATTGGTCAAGGGCAGTGTCTACTCCACAATTACAACAACTTTTGTGCATGTTGGTTACATGATACCCATTAGGGTTTGAAGTTACAAGCTTAATGAAAATGAGTAATTGGTTGAGTTAAATGCTCAAACCAATAAGGTTCATCATCCTTGGCTCAAGAAGGAGAGGGCATGGCTCATAATGTTGCCAATGCCTCTTACAAAAACAATGCCAAAAGATGCTTAAAATCATAACAAACAATAAGGTAGAGCACTTAGGGATTCTATGCTTAACCTTACAACTCATCTTATACGATGAAAATGTTGAATATGTAGCAGAATAACATGCCTTGGGCTTGGGAAACGAGAGCATACGGCTTAGGACATGCCTATGCCTCTTACAAACAAGGGTCTCAAGGGTAATACATAACAACATTGAAAATGAACACTTAGTGTACATGTGTTCAAGTTTAAACCACTCAAATATTGAGTTTGTTAATGAAAAAACCAGAAATCTTCAACCTCTTTGACTTATGAGATGAAGACAGTTGGTTCATGGTTGCACCATTTCTCTTTGGAAGAAACGGGTTGACAATTGGAAGACTTGTAATGTGGCACTTATGGTGTGTGCCCCGCCTCCAATATTGATGAAGAAGAGCCTCCTTAATGTAGATGACCTCCTCCTTTGATGGTTAAGACCACCTTAGTGTTAAGCAACACTTTGGTTGATGATTAATATCACCATTAGTGTGTATAAAACATAATTAGTGCTTAAGAACACATTTTTAGTGTCAAATGATACTTATTTTGGTGATTAGTTCACCATTAGTGTTTAATAACACTATTAGTGTTTAAGAACACTTCATAATAACCTCCCTTTGCTGGATTAATAGCTTAATTAGTGTTAAACAACATAATTAGTGCTTAAAAGCACACTTTGAAAGCTTTGAAAGCTTGAAAGTTGATGTTGATGATGAAGCTTGTTGAGCATAAGGTTTATGGATACCTCATGTGAATAGAACCTCTTCAAAATCAAGAGAAAACTCAGCAACAAACATTCACTACACCACTTGATTGATTAGAGCAAGGGAGGTGATGATATGAGCAAGAAAAAAATCACCTTGAAGCTTTAATGGAAGCTTGAAGGAGAAAGTGAAAGAGGCGCCTGGTCTTTTGCTTCTAGCCGGCGCATCCGTGGATGGAATGAGCTCATATTAGAGCTATAGAGTCCTCACTTAATGGGCTACCAAAGCCCTCAAAGACCATCCCTAATGGTGGTTCATAGGCGGGCTATGGCTGTACGACCAGCAGCGCTTTAGGAAATGGCACCGGGCTGCTATGCAGAGGTAATGCCGCAATGAATACGAGAGAAATCAAACCATTGATGGTACGAAATGATGCGCCCACGGTGTGTGATGTTTTGTGGGAACCTCTACCTCAACTTGTATATGTGTACATGAGTGTCGTCAGTGTTGTGGTGAAGTCATGGGGGCATCCATTGACTTGGTGTGGGCGTCGAGGATGCGGCAGTCAAGCATAGGGTCTTGATGGAAGTGTGTGCAGGGACAATGAAGGAATTCTGGAAGCACAGGCTCGTCCCTGCTGATCAGTTGTTCGATGGCTTGGATGTTTGGATATGTGTGGGCGCGTCAAAATATAAGCGGGCACTTGAGAGAGAGGTGTGTGGAGCATCGGCGAGCAATTGGTGAGCTGGCCTTTATGTTTTGGTGTGAAAAGGAGAGTATGGCCATTTTGTAGGCCTTGGGAATAAAAATATATAGAATATTAACATGGCCAGCTGGCATGAGAGTGGCGTGGAAGATCAACCTGCTGCCAACGCATGCTTCTAGATGGGTGGTGAGTCGGCGCTGCAGAAAAAGTGTGGCCGTGGGTTTGAGGGGCCCCCTGGGAGCGAAGAGAAGTGGCCGGTGTGAAGTGCAGAGAGGGGGGACTCCCTGGGGTCTCGTGGGAGCGCAGGACAGAGGAGTCCGGTGTTTTGTGTGTAGCTGCAGCTGCAGGCGCAGCTTGGATTTGAAAGGAGGAGGTCGCCGTGTAGTGAAGGGGCGGCCCCCTGGGAGCGAAGAGAAGGCAGCGGGTGTGTTATGGTGTGAGGCTGCAGGAAGCGCAGCCAGCGCAGCTGGGCGCAGAGAAGGACTGAGAAGGAGCCTTGAGTTTTGAAGAGGTGGTGGCCGCAGGGTGCAGCCAGGACTGTGGAGAAAGCAGGGACCCGACGGGGAAGAGAACCACGGGTGAGAGTGTGTGTGCTTGACAGTGGGGGTGGTTGCTTTGAGGAGGGGCCTCGAGCGTAGCAAGAAGCTGCTGTGAAGGCTGATATGGCTGGCGCTGTTTTGTGAGGAAGGCGGGGAGCCGACGGGGAAAGGAGGCCCCTGGTGTGTTTTGTTTTGTGGGCTGCAGTAGTCAGCGCTGCTGGATTTGAAAGGAGAGGAGCAGCGGGGAGAGAAGTGGGCACAGAGACGGGGGGCAGGAGGCCACCGCTGTGTGCATGCTTGACAAGAAGACAGTGAGGTCGCCTGGTGTTTTGTGTGTAGCTGCAGCTGCAGGCGCAGCTTGGGTGTGTGGAGATGGCAAGGAGCCGGCAGAAAGGAGGCCACCGCTGTGTGTTCGTGGGTAGTTGCTGAGCAGGCGCAGTTTGGGCTGAAGCGTGGAGCTCACGTCTGTGGAGAAGAAGCGAGTTGCTGTGAAGACTGGTATGGCTGGTGCCAGAGTGGAGTGAAGTTGACAAGCAAGAGGGGCGCAGGCTTGGTGGGCCTTTGGTATTGTGTGGTCTGGGCTGGATATTGGGATGGTGACCAGATGAGATGATGACTGGTTTTATCCTTTGAGGACCGGCAGTGTGCTGGTGGTGTAGCAGAGGAACCTTCAGCTGAGGAGCAGAGCAGAGAGCGAGAAGGGCTGCTGCAGAGAAGCAAGAGCAAAGGGATTTGGAGCGACCAGGAGCTGGAGCAGGCTGATTGCAAGCGGGTGCTTGGTGTAGCCGGTGTCTGGGATATCTTGGGATATCCGACTCTGTAAAGGTCAAGGTCTTTATGAAATATGAGTCTTGTTCATGCTCTCTGGTCTGGTGTTCTGGTGTGTTTGCATGCGTGTGTGGAAGTGTGGCATGCTATAAGGGCGTAGACAGCTCTACCGCTTCCGTGCCATCACTTTTTGGTGCCTCCACAGAGGAGCAGATTTCCTCTGGATTGTGAAAGGGAACAGGGGCTGTGTGAAGAAGGATTTGAAAATGGCTCAGGATTTTCCGGAGTATTGGGGATTGCCGCAGGAAAATGCAACCAGGTTTCTGGAGAAGATGGAGTTTACAGCTTTGATGAAAGACAGGGCAACCCCGGAGATCCTTTCTCGGATTTTGGCTTATTGCTTGCAGGGTGATGCAAAAGTATGGCTGCAGATGTTTGTGACTGCACACAGGAATGTTCATCGACAGGATCCTGAGTATCGTGTAGTCAAAGCTGCATTTTTGGCAAAGTTTGTTCGTGTGAAGAGTCCAAATGAAGTGTGGAAGGAGTTGTGTAACATTCAGCAGAAGGACGGTCAGGATGTGGATCAGTATCTGATAGAGTTTGGTAGATTGTGGAGTCTATGGTGTGAGGCTTTGATTCCTGAAGTACCCCCGCAGATGATAAAGAGGGAGCGGTTTGTGGCAGGTCTGGAGCCAACCCTCCGTCTGAAGGTGGAGCTGAAGAACCTGGATAGCTTTGAGGAGGCTGTCAGAGTTGCTCGTGAGAAGGAGTGGAAGGTGAAACGTTTGAGGCAGTTGGGAATGCGGGAAGAGCCGAGGAGGTTTGTGAAAGTGCCAGAGATTGAGAGTATGCATCCTGGAAGAAAAGCTGCTGTTGTTCCTAAACAGGAGGATTCTTTGAAGAGGGAAGTTCATGATGCAGTGGAGCTCATGAAGTCTTTAAGCGTGAATTGGATAGAGTCCACAGGAAGAGGACGAGGCATGAGTGATATGGGAAAGAAGCCTGATGCATCATCTGATTTTGAAAGAAATTCAGCAGATATTGGAAGAGGGAGAGGGTATCTGTGTGATGTGCAATGCCGGAATTGTGGTGAGTGGGGTCATATGAGTCCGCAATGTGAGAGACCAGCCAAAGCTAATGGTGGAATATATCAATTGCCCATGGGAATGAGTGATAGGGTGAGTGGCCCTAATGTGCAGGTGAAGGATGAAATCCAGCCCAGTGTTTGTGAGGTCCATAAGGTCACAGTTGCAGAGCAGGGTATGGGACAGGTTAGCCTGTTGGGAATGGAGAAGGATGAGGTTTCTGGAATCAGCCCTGAAGAGCTTTCAGAAGGCGAGGAGGAGAAGGATGAGGTTATAGATGATATTGTGGATTGTGAGCAGGTGCCAGTACTTCAGCCAGTCAAGGTGGAGTGTGATGATCAAGGTGTTACAGATGAAGGTGCTGTGGATGGAGCCCGTATGGATGATCCGGGTGATGAGTTGGATATTGCAGCCTGTGGTGAGAGTGTGGATGGTGAGCTGGACAGTGTACTGGACAGTGCACTGGATGATCTGTTGGAGTTGGCTTCCTTGGAGAAGAGTGCTTGCATGCCAGTTGAGCAGCAGGAAGAGAGTGGTGGTGTGACTGATGGTGAGCTGGATGCTCCTTTGGTTGATGGTGCGATAGATTTCGCAGGTGTGGATGCTGAACATAAGGTGTGTGTTCCTTGTCATGCCCAAGAGGATGTGGTGGTTGTGAGTGGTGAGGATGCATGTGAGGCTATTGTTGTTGGTCAGGGGGACCAAGGTGCTTTGCCTGAGAGTTTGGGGAGCTTAGACTTGGTAGGGATGCCTGTGCAAGATGTGGAGAATCTTGCAGGATCGCCAATGGTCTTGAAGCTGGAGAAACTGCAGGAAAGCGACAACGATGAGTCTGCAGTGCACGAGGTTGCTGTGTGTGATGTTGATGGGATGAAGGGAAGTGAGTGTATGGTGGACACACCGCATGTGGATGCTCAGCATATGGATGAGCAGTTTGGTTATAGTTTGGGTCTGGCAGGTTGCCCAGAGGAAGGGTTGGAAGCCAGTGATGTGGGCTGCAAGTTGGATTGCAACCATGAGATGGAAGTTGATGATGAGATATCTGTTATTTCGGTACATGATTATGAGTGGGAGTCAGATGTGACAGAGGGGAGTAGAGGTGAGGGATGGATGTTTCCCTCACAAGGCTGTGTGAGCTGGTCTGGAGGAGGAAGTGTGACAGTGGATGGTGATGAGGCCATATATGGTGAGCCAAGGGGGTTGCTGGAAGGCGATGACAGGGTGTGTCAATGGTTGTCTGATGGAGGGGAATGCCTGAAGGACTGGAGGGAAGATGCGCCGAGGTTTTTGTTTGATCCAGGGGGATAAGTGGTTTCTGATTGAGCAGCTGCTGGACATAAATGTCTCAGCAGAAAAAGGGGGTTGCTAAATATGTGTGATGTTTTGTGGGAACCTCTACCTCAACTTGTATATGTGTACATGAGTGTCGTCAGTGTTGTGGTGAAGTCATGGGGGCATCCATTGACTTGGTGTGGGCGTCGAGGATGCGGCAGTCAAGCATAGGGTCTTGATGGAAGTGTGTGCAGGGACAATGAAGGAATTCTGGAAGCACAGGCTCGTCCCTGCTGATCAGTTGTTCGATGGCTTGGATGTTTGGATATGTGTGGGCGCGTCAAAATATAAGCGGGCACTTGAGAGAGAGGTGTGTGGAGCATCGGCGAGCAATTGGTGAGCTGGCCTTTATGTTTTGGTGTGAAAAGGAGAGTATGGCCATTTTGTAGGCCTTGGGAATAAAAATATATAGAATATTAACATGGCCAGCTGGCATGAGAGTGGCGTGGAAGATCAACCTGCTGCCAACGCATGCTTCTAGATGGGTGGTGAGTCGGCGCTGCAGAAAAAGTGTGGCCGTGGGTTTGAGGGGCCCCCTGGGAGCGAAGAGAAGTGGCCGGTGTGAAGTGCAGAGAGGGGGGACTCCCTGGGGTCTCGTGGGAGCGCAGGACAGAGGAGTCCGGTGTTTTGTGTGTAGCTGCAGCTGCAGGCGCAGCTTGGATTTGAAAGGAGGAGGTCGCCGTGTAGTGAAGGGGCGGCCCCCTGGGAGCGAAGAGAAGGCAGCGGGTGTGTTATGGTGTGAGGCTGCAGGAAGCGCAGCCAGCGCAGCTGGGCGCAGAGAAGGACTGAGAAGGAGCCTTGAGTTTTGAAGAGGTGGTGGCCGCAGGGTGCAGCCAGGACTGTGGAGAAAGCAGGGACCCGACGGGGAAGAGAACCACGGGTGAGAGTGTGTGTGCTTGACAGTGGGGGTGGTTGCTTTGAGGAGGGGCCTCGAGCGTAGCAAGAAGCTGCTGTGAAGGCTGATATGGCTGGCGCTGTTTTGTGAGGAAGGCGGGGAGCCGACGGGGAAAGGAGGCCCCTGGTGTGTTTTGTTTTGTGGGCTGCAGTAGTCAGCGCTGCTGGATTTGAAAGGAGAGGAGCAGCGGGGAGAGAAGTGGGCACAGAGACGGGGGGCAGGAGGCCACCGCTGTGTGCATGCTTGACAAGAAGACAGTGAGGTCGCCTGGTGTTTTGTGTGTAGCTGCAGCTGCAGGCGCAGCTTGGGTGTGTGGAGATGGCAAGGAGCCGGCAGAAAGGAGGCCACCGCTGTGTGTTCGTGGGTAGTTGCTGAGCAGGCGCAGTTTGGGCTGAAGCGTGGAGCTCACGTCTGTGGAGAAGAAGCGAGTTGCTGTGAAGACTGGTATGGCTGGTGCCAGAGTGGAGTGAAGTTGACAAGCAAGAGGGACGCAGGCTTGGTGGGCCTTTGGTATTGTGTGGTCTGGGCTGGATATTGGGATGGTGACCAGATGAGATGATGACTGGTTTTATCCTTTGAGGACCGGCAGTGTGCTGGTGGTGTAGCAGAGGAACCTTCAGCTGAGGAGCAGAGCAGAGAGCGAGAAGGGCTGCTGCAGAGAAGCAAGAGCGAAGGGATTTGGAGCGACCAGGAGCTGGAGCAGGCTGATTGCGAGCGGGTGCTTGGTGTAGCCGGTGTCTGGGATATCTTGGGATATCCGACTCTGTAAAGGTCAAGGTCTTTATGAAATATGAGTCTTGTTCATGCTCTCTGGTCTGGTGTTCTGGTGTGTTTGCATGCGTGTGTGGAAGTGTGGCATGCTATAAGGGCGTAGACAGCTCTACCGCTTCCGTGCCATCAACGGCTTGTCTACACTTCCCTAGTTGGAATCTCTGAGAGATCTTGCCTCTACATGCAGCTGGAAGTCCTCCACCATGAGAGGGTTGAGCTCCACACAAGAAGAGATAAGGAAAAGTGAAGATTTTTGACCTATTCTACACCACAAGTGGTTTTAATCATCCAAGCTCTAGATACCATGTTGAGAAAACGTGGTGCTCATGCTAGATCAAGTGTGTGGAGGAAAATAGACTCACAAAATACAAGAACAATCTCTTACTTATTAAGTTGTTTATGAATACAACTAGGCCTTGCTCAATTACAAAATGCCTCATAGCTCCACCTTTAAATAGGTGAGCAAGTGGACCTTAAGTCCATTCACACTCACACCCTTCTCTTCCCCTTCTACATAACCTTAGTCCCTTAATAACACCTCCTTGGATGAAGACAACAACGACAATGATGAGATGGCATGGGGGAGGAGCCCCAAGCTCCCACCCCCTCAACAACCCCCACCTTCATCTTCCCCCATCAACCTCCTCCTCCCAAATCTTCTTGACACCCCAACACAAGCACCAAACCACCATCACCACCCTCACCCCCACTCAGCACCACCACACTCCCTCTCTTCCTTTCTCAGAGTCTTCTACAACCCCTCACCTCCCCACTCCACCTCCTTCACCAACTCCTTCCTCACATCTACTACTTTAACTCTCAACTAAGGCCTACCCAAATCCATAATAGATTTAGCCTCAACATCGGCTAGGGTCCCCCATTACTTACCACAAGCTGCCTTGCCACCATTTCCTTATCATCGGCCACCCCTCCACCTTTGTCACAACCGCCACCCAAAATCCCCTCCCACCAAGCCTTGGAAGAAGGAGAAATCCCCCCACCACTGCCATGAGAGCAAGAGGAGATCGACCCTCCACTGAACCCCCTCAATTTGCTCAATCCATTAGATCACATAGAGTTCAAGCAGGCCATACAAATCCTGCTCAGTTAACAACTCGAGGAGGCCCGTATCACCAGGGTAACCGATCGCATGGACCTCCACGTCTTTCAACCCTACTTCAATGCCAAGCATCACGATTGGAAGCGTGAGCATCCTCCTCGACAACACAGTGGACACACGCTCCCCCGTGCTTGCCCTATCAGGTTTTGGCGATGTCCCTTCCTCCTCAAACCATACATATGGGACCAGTACTGCAAGGCGCCATGACAAATCCAGATCAATCTCAAATATATGTTGATCCACCATGCTGGGCTTGGAATATCTTTCATGAGTAGTAGGCCAAAAACTGTAAACTCCTTTACAACTTTCCATTGTTTGCTCCTCCGATGCCACAGAACCCTTGCACCAAAGCAAATATAAGCGGCTCCATAAATTCAAGAAGGTGCCAAATCCCATTGTGACTTCCACAATCCAGTTCTTCAATCTTATCATCACTCTGCTGGAGACCTTCCTAGATTTGAGCCATTACCAACCATGAAGGTAGTCAAGGCTTGGCCTTTGACCTCAACAAAGGCCCAATAGTGAAGCAACTTTTTGGCTAATATGAGCGCCAGTGGATGCTTACATGGCACCTCCAAACTTTCAAAGATATGATGGAGACAACCTTCTGGAGCAATTATAGATTCTTCCATCATCCCCCCCACATCCTGCCTCATGACGTGACTTCACCCGCACGTGCTCAATCTACTATTGTTAGATCTCTTGCCAAACTTGAATTAGGGAGGGGGGTATGTTAACCACTCTGGGTTAACATCATTTTTTAAGTGTGGTTATGCTTCTTATTATCTACCATTTTATAACTGCACTAAGAGCTTATTAATAAAAGATCCATGGGATGACCAAGCTTACGGCTTGTGTAATGTCGATTGTAGGAATGAGCTAGATGTACATAGAGCTAGAAAGCCAATTTTGGGCCCCCAATTATAAATGGGTGGCCAGCTATTGTAAAAAGTGAGCTCATGTACATAAATTATTTTATGGAATATGAAAAGGGACAATCCCATTTGTCACAATTGAGTCTTGCTCTCTCTCACTCACACTCTCTTGTGCTTATGGTTGCATGCTTGTGTTTGTGAATGCTTGCTTGCTTGATTGTTGTGTATGCATGGAGTGGATGGTGTTAGTCTAGCTTCTCTTGTGCTTATGGTTGCATGCTTGTGTTTTTGAATTCTTGCTTGCTTGATTGTTGTGTATGCATGGAGTGGATGGTGTTAGTCTAGCTTCTCTTCTCTTCTAGCTTCTCCCTTGTCTTGTCTTCCTCTCAAGATCCCTCTTGCATGCACCTACACATTGAGTGGAGGTAGAGCTTTCCATTGCTCCCTTCTTATTTGCTCATCACCTAGCTTGTGGATCTCCACTTGGGTGACACAAGTGGTGGTGGAGTGAGTCTCTAGCGGCCTCACATAGGGGAGTGAGTCCTCATTAGGTTTGGCTAAATGCAAGTCTCTAAATCAACCCTTGCATGGCTTCATTCTCTTATTCTCTCTCTCTCTCTCTTGTGTAAGGTAGTATGTTTTGGTTAACAAAGGGAACTTAATCAACTCCTACAAGATATGCTTCAAGCATATGTTAATCATAAGGAAAATAATTGGGATGAGTATCTTCCATTATTATAATTTGCTTATAATAGTGCCGTTCTAGTACCAATTTTAGTCCTTTCATACTAATGTATGGATTTGAACATAGAGCACCCATAGTTGTTGGGTTACAAAAAAATAAAATAAAAATTTAAAAGACTTTCTCAATAACATGCAAGATGCAATGTTAAAAGAGTGCAAGATCATTTTATTATGAGAAAGGTAAAAGAAGACCAATTAATTTTGAGGAAGGTGATTTAGTCTATGTAAAAGTTTTTGAAAAGTCAGAAACTTTAAAAAGTCAAATAGTTCCAAAGTTAAGTCCAAGGTATTGTGGTCCTTATACAATACTTAAAAAAATTGGAAGTGTACCTTACAAGGTAGCTTTACCTGAAGGATCTAGAGTGTATCGTGTGTTTCATGTTAGTATACTGAAACACAAGATGGGAAACAATGACAACATGATTGGAAAAGAATCAATAGTTGATTTCATAGAAACACCTATTCTTCCACATGAGCCTAAAAATATTCTCGAATATCGAGAAAAGAAAACTAGGCATTCTGTGTTTAAATAATGTTTAGTAAAGTGGAAAGATAGACCAGAAGAAGGATCAACTTGGGAAAGAGTGGCTACACTCGAGAAAAGATTTCTTGCATTTGTATTCTAGGATGAAAACTTTTCTTTCAAGGGGGAGGAAATGTTATGAGACTAACAGGAAACACTATACGGTAAGACTAGAAAAGATTATTTATATATAAAATGTTTGCATATAAATAAGGTTCAGGGGATTTCAAATTGGAAATACCTAAGGAAATGGTTAGTAGGCATTAAGGTTAAAGTAAAAGGGATGTAGATGGTGCACAAGGGAAGCCCAAAGGACATAGAAGTAGGTGCTTATGCCACTATTTGAACTTGCCAAAAAGCTTCAGCCTTATCTGCCAAAAGGAAATAAACCCACATCTTCCTACTGTAATCGTTGACTAACAGCATAAAGTAAGAAGATTCCCCTAATGCAGTAGTAGACATTTTACCACAAAGATTAGCATGTAGTAGCTCTAGAGGAGTCTTTTCCCGATTGCCACTTTCCTGTGGAAATGCCTTGCGTTGTTGCTTGCCTGTCATACAAGGTTCACATGGTTCCTGCAATTCTAAAAATGTAGGAAAATTAGTTACCATACCCTTTTTTTGCAACTCCTTTAACACAAAAAATCTAATGTAACCAAATCCCTCATGCCAAAGCTTTCTTGTGCTCTTATCTGCAAACATTGTAAGGGCACTCAACTCATAGAGATTGTTGTGCCTTACTCCTTTGCCGACTACCTTGCCAACAATATCTAGAATTTTTGCTTCAGTTTTCTTCTTCAGTTTTCTTGAAGCATACTTCAAGCCCATGATCCATCATCGTAGCACAACTGATAATAGATTTCTCTTTATTTAGGGTGCATAGAGCACATTTGACAGCTTCTTGTAGCTGCCATAAAAGATATGGTTCCAGACCCTTCGGCTGAGCATTTAGCATTATTCCCAACAACAACACTGATGGGTTCCTGTAGAGGCTTCCACAAAATATACCAACCCTTCTTACTGGTCAAATGTCGGGCTCCACTATCCAAAATCCATGAATCATCAACTGGAGCAGCCTGAGTAGATGAACATACCTCTTCAATGGTGACCCAAAGTTTAAGCTCGGTCTCAACATTGTTGATTGACTCCTTTACCTTCCCTAAAGAATTCAAGGTGTCGTTATTCTGGTCAGCCTACTTCTTTTTACAGTCTTTGACAGCGTGACCCTTCTTGTCATAGTAATAACAACTCCCTTGAAACTTATTCTTCTTTCATCAAAAGAGATGTCATGCCTTTGAATTGGCTTCTTCTTCTTCTCATGAGAAGATGGCATGCCTTTGCCTTTAGCATTGGCCGAAAATGCATCATCACTACCATCGTGGGTCTTTAGCTGCATCTCCTCCTCAAGTAGCATAGCACTAAATTATTCAAATGATAAAGATGGTAGTCTAACCTGAGTGTTTAGTGATGTAGCCAAGTCATCATACTTCTGTGGAATAATTCGGTGCACCTCTAGGGGCCAACTCCTCTAGTGTGTGTAATCCTTACATCAGCCATTTGATCTCATAGATTTTTGATCCGCGAGATAAATGCTTCAGCAGCTTCTCCTTCAATAAACTTTTTAGAGCAAGCTAATTCTCCAGGTTCAAGATCCTGGTCTAATTGCGAGTCTTATACTAATTTCTCAGTATGATCCAAGCCTCTGTAGCCTTGGTATTATGATGAATTAAAGTGAGAAAAGAATCACTTATGTTGGTGATAATGGCACAAAGTGTGTCAGCATTGCGCCTTCTCCATGCCCAAAGAAGTGTAGCATCAAAACTTCCCACTGGTTCTGCATCCATTCCCGGAATAGTTTCTAGGAGCTGATAAGAGTCTAGAATGGCATTCATTTTGAATTTCCAAAGAGTATAGTTCGTCCCATCAAGCTTGCCTTCCGTGAAGGTAGGTGGACGAATGCGCAAGTCTGGTGTAGCAGCACAGCAGTCTGGATGGAGTATGTACGAGGTGTAGAAGGGGGTGGATACTCACAAGCATTGTATGCCTTAGCTCATGGCAATCATGTCCATATATAGTATTGTAGGTGGTGTGGTAGATGCGTATACAACGAGGGCGGTTACACTCCATAGACACGATCATCGCCTGCGTATCAAGAACGCGGCCTAGCGACCACCGACCACCACCCACTAATGATAGACCTAGTAGCCAAGGGAATATTCCTCATGCCTCCCCGGACCCCAGCTAAACGATCATACACTTGACCATCTCCTAACCATCTCATTAATGGTCACAATAATGACCCCATCAACGTCTAAGCCGAGGTTCCCACTAAAGACATATGCACTATGGCTACTCCTCATAATGGGAGCCTAACAAAATTCCATTATACATCAAAGTGAAGTTACATGCTGAGAGGCAGGCACTGAGTGTATACTAACAGTCAAAGAGGTCGTGGTAATTAGCAAAGGCAGCATAATGATACACGAAGATGTTTTTATTGTGGTAAGCCTGAACATGTGCAGGAAGATTTCTATAAGAAGCAAAGTGACATGTGAAATGAAAAAGTGTAGCAAAACAACTATGCATCCTCTAGCAGAAATAATGGGGACAATGAGAGGTTGTTTGTTATGTAACATGTAGTTAATGATGTGTCTGGAAATGACATAGTAGCATGTAAGGATAATGTATGATATGTTGATTCAGGCACTTCGAACCACATGACAAGTCATAGTTAGTGGTTCAAGGAAATGAAGAGTCTTGAAAGACCAGGTTTTGTTGAAACAGGGAATGACACTGCTCATTCGATTGCCCATGTTGGAGATGTGCCATTGTCTATGCAGGATGGTTAGGTGAAGTACCCTGCAGATGTGCTTCATGTTCCGAACATTACAAAGAATATGGTTTCTTTTGGCCAGATGATTGAGTAGGGTTTGTAGGTTCAATTTAACCTTGATGGCTGTTATGTGGAAGACTTTAAAGATAAGTGTAGGTTGGCTCTGTTGTTGCAAAAGGCAACAGAGGGCATATTGTTTACATTGAATGTATTTATGCCAGAAGTGAGTGCTACAATGTTTTGCAAATGGTTCAGGAGTTGTTGCAAATTGTGAGACCCATGCCCTCTCTACGCATCAAACTCTGGAGTGCTCGCAGCGAAAGTAGCAACCTCATGCGCGTAGGGTAGAGCTTCCCACTCGGGGCCTTGCCCACGAATGTCCGAGCAAGGGACTAGTCCGGTGGCCCTTCCAAAACCAAAAACCCAGAAAAAACTTTCGTCGCCTAGAAAGCATAAGCGATTCCTCCAAGAAAATCTTCTAACATAGTCAAGAGCCTTAACTATCCTTTGTATTTTGACCGAACCCACGGGTCACATGGCCGGATAAAAGGAGAAACTTGCACTGGGTTCATAGAGACCAACGCTTTTTTCCCCATCAAAAGAGGCACAGCCATTGATTCTTTTCCATAGAACAAGAATTATCCCATGACTTACTTTAACTATCGTAACTTGAACAGAATTGAATTTTATTGTAGGAATCCATCGATCCAGCCTAACCCCATCCAATCCTATGGGTTAGCCAACCGCCCAACCACTGTATTGATGGGATCCTTCTTTATAAAAATTTGGTTATGTTTTTTCCCGGGTACTAGGGAAAAGAGTTTCCAGGCCCCCTAGCTGGCCCTCGTGCAAAAATTAAATAGACACACCACTTACGCACCCAATATGAAATTACCTTTTCTCATTGAACTATTTTCAATACATAATTGCAATAAAACCACAATGTTTCCATCATAATCCTCAGTATTCTAGGGTCCAGGGTCCAGGTTCCACCTTTTCCAATTTCCAACCATGAAATCCAATTCCATTCATACCTTCCTCAGCGTACCTATGGCATCATCAGCAACCAGAGCGTCCACCACTTGGTCAACCCCTCTAGGCTCACCTAGTACTTCACTCAGGGGCGGTTTCATGATTCCTCATAGTACCCAAGAGTATAAACTCTTTTCTCCATAAAATCCATATGGACTCTCCGTTTTGAAGATCAGCTAGATCAACCAACAAGATCCATTTATCAAAAGAAGCCATGGACTCATCCGTTGACCAGCAATCAACCAGATCCATGCGTGTGTTCAGAAAACAACTCCAACTCAATGTTCAGAAAACAACTCCAACTCAATGTTCCATTTTTCTTCCTCGACGCACGCGTGGGTATCCTGGGTGACCTAGAGCCCGAGTACCGTATGGTGAGCACCCTCTAGGCTCCTTCGCAAGTGACCTAGCACTTCACTCATAGGCCTCTTCCTTTGCCCCTCATCCACTGTACCACAAGCTCACCATTTTAACCAAACTGAGGCTAGTCAAGACCTCGGCCGACCTTGCCATGCGAGACGTCCTTCGTTGACTCTTCGTCTGGCTGTTGCAACCTTTTCCACTTAGGTCCACGACCTCATTCCATAAGATAGTCAAAATGCTTTCCCAGCATTCTTGACGTAAAAAAAACAGGTTTCACATGCAAATACAATTTCCAAGCAAAATTCACATCTTTCCATATCATTCCTCATCATTTCTCTTTGGATGCTCTCTTAGCAATCCGCCAAGGTGAGTCATCCCATATTCCTAATTTCACATCATTCCACATCATTCCACATCAATCCACATCAATCCACATCATTCCACATCATCCACATCAATCCATATCTTTCCACACATCAATCCACATCAATCCAAATCAATCCACATCACTCCACATCAATCCACATCACTCCACGTAACTCCACATCACTCCATATCACTCCACATCAATTTACATCAATCCACATCAACCACATCAACCACATCAATCCACATCATTCCACACATCAATCCACATCACTCCACACATTCCACACATCCCCCCACATCAGTCCACATCATTCCACACACCCCACACATCACTCAAATTTCTACAAAAAATATGGTCTCTTTTCGCTTTGAGCTAATTAGGTTTGATTATCAACATTTTTTGATCTAGTTATCGAAATTTTTGTTCCACAATCAATCAGGTTAAGAGTATAGTTACTCTACTTTTTATACTGATAGACTCGGCCATTACTTGGCTTAGTTAAAGACAACTTTATTCTTGACTTAATTCAATTAAGTCTAAATTTTTGTTCACTTTCGGATCCTCGATCCTTTCCAAAATTCCAAAATCCTTTTCTAGGGAATCTAGAAATAAGTCAGTTACAAGTGTTTACATTTCATCCAACTAAGCATGTTTTTGGTCTTTTTCTGGGAAATCCTTTTCCCGTTTAGAGTGTACTTAAGATTCTATTTCTCGAGAATCTAGACGTATAATTCATAATTCCAAAAGTTTAAATATGTTCGTGATTCCTCTTTCTAAAAAAAATATCTATGTTTTCTCGATGCACGCCTATGAATATTTTCACATTCTTTTCTCTATTTTCCCAAAATAAAATATCATGAAAATCCCTCTTTTAGCATGAAATATTTATGCACACATACTAATTTATTTTTATCTAAATGAATTATATTCATAATCCCGTTTGAAAATTAGAGAAGAATTGTACATAACCTTCTCGTAATTTCTAAAATGAATAATGCTCAAAACTCCACTTTTGTCATAAAATTTATTATGCATAAATTTAAATTCATTTTCTAATGATAAAAATTTTGCCATAGCTTCCCCGCATTTTTAATGAAATGAGAATGCTCAAAATTCACTTTTAATATAAAAATTAGTTTCTGCATAAACATAAACATTACTTCATTTAAACAACAACATAAATCAAGAAAATTAGTTTCTCCATAAACATAAACATTACTTCATTTAAACAACAACATAAATCAAGAAAGGCATAGTTTTAAGAGGAAACCATGAGACAAAATGCTTCCAAGCATGTAGAGAGGTTGGGAAGAAGATTAACATCTAAAGAGAGAATAAACATCATTGTTTAGGCTTACCCTTGGTGTGCTTGATTCCTTACCTTGTAAAAAGATGTGTAGACCTCAAGGAAGAGGTTTAGCCACCACCACCAAGATAAGAGGGTAATCTTTAAGAGAAGAAGAGGTTTAGTGAAGCACCAAAGCTTCACAATGGAGAGGCAAGGAATAGGGAAGAAGGAATTACACTAAAGTGAAATTACACTAGCATGGAAATACAGTAAGATGAAAATACAAAGGAATGGGGTTCTATTTATAGGTAAGGGAGGACACCAACCAAGCCCAACTGGGATTTAGAGGCTTCCAGCTTCAGTTTGATCCAATTTGGCCAAGTTTTAGACTAGTTATGCCCACTTTTTGATCTAATTTGGAAGATGAGAGATGAGAGATGAAATATCTAGGCACCTCATGATTTTTTTAAATAAAAAATGACCTCCTTGATGTGATTTCTAGGCGCCTCCTTGATGAGGGGTTCTCTCTCTCCCGAGGTGTCACAAGGCCTCCCAAAAGTCTCCTTTAAATATCTGAAACTCATGATCATTGAATCTTCACCTCATGTGAGCCTTTATTTACTATTTTATCGTGGATAATTCCAAATTTTCTCCATTTTCTTTTAATTTTATTTTCCAACCTTTTTGGATAAGGAAATCACATTTTTATATTCAAAATAATTTAATAAGGCTTAGTACTTTGAACTAGGGGACTCCTTGGCTCACCCACTATCCAAATCTAATGCAACTTAGAGATTTTTGATTAAAAATCTGTTTTAGGGATCACTTCCTATTGACTCGAAGAAAATGCTTATCCAAAAATATTTTAAAATTTTTTATCTCTCTCTAGGATATTTTCTCTCTCTAGGCCAAAACAGGGTCAAACAAGATCTTTTTCTATTCTTAAAGGGGGGATGATTACAAGAGACTGAAGGGGAGGTTCTTACATCTTTACATTTTAAAAAGCTGGAGAGAGTAATCTTACACAGATATAGACATTTGGCATAAGAGAATTGGGCATGTAAATGTGCAAAGAATGAAGTCTATATAGACTAAAGAAATTGTGACTGGGCTGCCTAAGTTTAAAGTTGAAGGTATGCAGAAATTTTGTGAAGCATGTCAATTTGGAAAGCAAACAAAACATGTATTTTCACATGACAGAAATGTGAGCATGAATGTACTAGACATTGTGAGCATGAATGTACTAGACATTGTGTAGTCAGATATATGGGGTCCTGCGAGAAGACTATGTCTATGGGTGGCTGTATAGGTACTATGTAACATTCATTGTTGACCACACGAGGAAAGTGTGGGTATACTTCATGAAGGAGAAGAGTGAAGTGTTCACTCATTTTTAGAGTTTCAGAGTGATGGCTAAAAAACAGTGCCTAAGATCAGATGAAGGGGGAGAATACTTCTCCAATGAGTTCTCTGAATTCTTGTGAAGGAATGGCATTCAAAGACAATTTACATGTAGATACACTCCACATAAAAATGGAGTTGTTGAGCGAAAAAACAAGTACATTGCAAAGATAGCACGAGCATTGATGGCAAAGAAGAATATGCCACATAGCTATTGGGTTGGGGCTATGTCTACAACAGTTTATACCATGAACATGACTCCTACTTACAACCATACATGATGTAATGCCAGAGGATAAGTTTACTAGTAAAAAACCTCATTTGTCTGACTTGAAAGTTTTTGGATGTATTGCATATGTGCATGTGCCAGATGAGTTGCGTACTAAGATGGATTCAAAAGCAAAAAAATGTGTATTATTGGGTATTCCCTTGAGTAAAAGGGATATAGATGTTATAATCCTGCTACACGTGAATTGAGGGTAAGCAAGGATGTTGTATTTGATGAGATGAGTGGCTGATATGCTGCTAAAAAAGCTCCTGTTATTAGGGCTGATGTAAGTGGAAATGTGGTTGCAAAGAATGCAAGTCAGCAATCACAGTCATTGAGTGGACTAACAGAGTCCTCATTCAGCGGTTCTCTTGATAGACCATGGAGTGGTAGGCTGCATCATAATACCAGTCCTAAAAATGTAGTTGGTACATCACATAAAGCCAAAGACAAAGTGGTTGAGCCCCTTGGTATGCCTGATATTTCTACAGGGCATTCTCTTGTTGATGGAGATTCTAGTGTCTTGGAGATGAGACTTGATGAGAAGCTTGGGATTCCAGCAATGAGGACACCTAGTGTGAAGAAGGTTATGTAAGCCATGAATGCAAAGCTACGAAGATCTGGAAGAGTCAAAAACCCTGTGCAAAGGTTGACTTATGATGGTTATATGGCACAACACTATGCTTATATGGAAAAAGTTGTGCAGGTTGTAGAACCCACATGTTTTGATGAGGCTATTGGAAATATATGTTGGGAGAAAGCTATGGATAAGGAGATGGATGGATTGTATGGAAATGAGACTTGGAATTTTGTGCCATTTCTTGAAGGCAAGAAAGTTATTGGCTGTATAAGGTGAAACATAATAGTGATGGTAGCATAAGTAGGTACAAGGCTAGATTGGTAGCCAAAGGACATCCATAGATACATGGGATTGATTACGAGGAGACATTTACCCCAGTTGCAAAGATGGCAACTGTGAGAGTTGTGATTATGGTGTCTATAACTAAAGGCTGGTTTTTACATCTGATGGATGAAGTCTTCTCAAAAGGAAGTTTGAGATGAAGGATTTGGGAGATCTGCACTAGTTTTTGGGAATTGAGGTCATTCGCACACCTAAGGGTATTTGGCTGTCAGAGAGACAGTATGTATTGGGGACATGTTTTCCAAGTATGGGATGGCTGACTGTAAGTCAATCTCGCTGCCATTAGAGAGAAATGGCAAGCTTAGTGTGGATGCATGTTATGTGTTGGAGGATCCCACTATGTACAGGAAGATCCAGGGGAGTTTGATATATGTCATGATTAGTAGGTGCTACACTGTTGGCTTAGAGAGCCAGTTTATGCAGGTTCCATATGCAAACCACATCTTGATAGTGTGCGATGCACACTTCGGTACTTGAGGGCCACTGTTGATCATGCATTGTTTTATGTAGCAGGTTTACCATTGGAGCTATATTGGACAGGTAGCATCTTAGACAGGAGATCTACCAGTGGATTTATGTTTTCATTGGGGAGTGCTACTGTGACATGGAGTAGCAAGAAGCAGCCATAGTTTCCTTGTTGAGTACAGAGGCGGAGTACAGAGGAGCTATGGTGTGGCAGAATGTGAGGTAGCTTGGTTACGCAAGCAATATACTTGCTGATTTAGGGTTGCATGTGGAGACAAAGCTTATCATATATTGTGATAATCTTAGTAGTATACAGCTGGCCAGGAACCCAATTTTCCATGTGCGGATGAAATGCATTGAGGTACATTACCACTTCATCAGGGAGAGAGTCTTGGCAGGCGACATCCACTTGGCCTACGTCAACACACAGGATCCGGTAGTTGACATCCTCACGAAGGCCTTGGGAGCTGAGAAGCTTCACGGATTTTGAGATATGCTTGGAGTTCATGAGGTGGAGCTAAGCTTGAGGGAAAGTGTTGAGATGTCAAGCTCAACATGAGCTAACTCACGAGGTGCCTCCATGACCGTTCGACATTTATATGACTGGCGGGTTTGGTAGCTAGCACTGACATATCTTTGCCAGATATTCTACAGCTAGACTACATCGACTAGTCAACATCTACCTACTCCTCTTAGTGTGTTCACATTATGGACTGCTTGTATATACTCTATTATGTGTGTTAGTCACTTTATCGTCTTGTAGACCTCTTTTGTTGTGTGAAGAAGAAGAATAATTTTCAGCCTCTCACCTTGTGTGTTCTCTTTTAGGGTTTTTGCGAGAGTGTGTGTACTTGCAAGAGCTCAAGCTCTCTTCTCTCCTACATCTTTTCAATCACTAGTGGGGGAGGCATATGACTATTTGGCCATAGGGACTTCCAAAGCCAGAAGTCTTGGGGTCTTATCAAACAAAGAGTCTTGTGGGGATCACTATTGAGTGAGTCCTATGTTATTAAAAGGCTATGGATGTTAAGAAATTATTCTTGCAATGTTGAAGGATCACTAGTGAGTGAGGCCTTTAACCGTAGTCTTGAGGGATCACTAGAAATTGAGGCTTGGGGATCACTATGAAAAGAAGGGGTGCTATGAAAAAGGCTATAGATGTTAGCAATTACTTTTCCAATGAAAGTAGTCTTAGAGATCACTATTAAGTGAGGCCTAGGTTGCTTGGGCATAGGGTCTCCACAAGCCATGGAGTCTTGAGCTCTCATCAAACTAAGAGTCTTGAGAATCACTATTAAGTGAGGCCTAAGATCGTTTTCCCATAGGTTCTTGTCAAGCCATAAAGCCTTCTGGTCTCATCTAGAATGGAGTATTGGGGATTTCTATTAAGTGATGCCAACGACCATTTGGCCATAGAAGTCTCCTCAAGTCATGAAGTCTTGGGCATCCTTAGTGAGTCACTACAAGAGAAGGCATCATTAGTGACGCTTATTTGCCGCATAAATTACGTTACGGTATTATAAGCCCCATTATTAGCGTTGTTAGATAAATGCTACTATTAGCGTTGTTATTATCGCTGCTCTAGTGGTGCTTACTATACGTCGCTATAAGTGCCGCATAGTGGAACTAAAAAAATGCCACTATGAGCGCTAGTATAAATGCTGCTCAATGACGTGATAGGAAATAAAGAAGAATGTTAAAATGGAGTGGAAAAAAAACTAAAAATAAATTAAAAATCCAAAAAGCTTGACAAACATCCAAATATTTTTGAAATAAAACACCAAAATTGCCAAATGGTTATACAAACCTTTCAATGTATACATATGTTATGATGATATGTATTTAATTAGTACCATCATCAAATCCATCTTGCAATAAATACATGCATGAAAATTGTTCTATATCTAAATTCATAATTTCCATTGTTCCTATATCAATACGAATTCCTATTCCATTACTTGAAGAAGATGTAGAGGTATTATTATCATGGTCATCATATTGATTGTTAGTTCCATCCTGCATTGATTGTCCTGCACCATGCATTTCTTCTTCAACATCTTGATCTTTAAATGTATGTTTTGATTGAGGAGCAACTTGTATTACATACCACCGATTAGGATCTCTTTGGTTCGGATGAAAGACAACCTAAAACAAAGAACCACAAAATATTTACACATATACACTGCCTTCATTTTATCTATAGATTCATCAAAATTGAAAATCAAGTGTAAACCTTTTCATAATGTTATGGTATAAAGTATGTGTCTCTTGAATCTTGCCATAATTTAGTTGAGTCAATTGCAAAACATCTTCTTGGATTTGTCTTTTCAAGGTTGCTCGAGTACCTCTATATACCATTTTGAACTACTTCACATCAAAGATGAACACTTTGAAAGATCTAAATCCAATTACTAAGATGTCTTGAATTGTTCCACAATATTCAAGTTTCTCTGCTATAAAATTGTTATCTCTTCTACAAGCTCAACTATCTTTCTGAAAACTTGCCATTACACCACAATCATATGTGATTCTCTTGGAGTCCACACGTTGACTGCAAAAATGTTAATCTTTTGTGACCACATTGCCTTATGTACTTTATACTCCAACCTAATAAAAAATATTTAATATAGCATATATGTAAGAAATTTAGTAGTCAACATTATATACTTAGCAAAATACAATATATATTAGTTAAATATTAAAACATATTTACTTACATGGTAGTTGCATCCCCTTGCATACTCCCAGTCTTCTCTTGTAATCTCCTCTCCCATCCTTACGGCTTTCTCTAGGGCATCTCTAAGCCATTCAATATTGTAATCCTTTGGAAGAGCCTTTAGGTTCGGTGGGTATTCCATGTGCCTTTGTGTTGATCTCTTAAATTCTCTTCTTTCGTCTATCCTATATTTCTTGCATCTTCATATTTCTCAATCCACTTTTCCATCACAGAAGTGTTAAGAAGACAAAATGTAATGAACTTTTTATGTATGGACTCATCTATCTTTTGAATCTGTCCTTTTCCATGTACCACATGTAATACCATTCGTTCATCCTCATCATTATACAAGAATCTAAGCATAGATGGATCAATTGTTTTCAAATATTCAGAGATGTATACGAGGGATTCTTGCACCAACCATCCCTCTGCCATGCTTGCTTCTGGCCTTGGCCTTTATCTCAGAGTTCCCTTTAAGGTTTTCATGAAGTGTTCAAGAAAGAACATTGTTAACCCATTCCTATGGTTAACAAGATCTACCGCCATTACCTTAC
The DNA here is from genome assembly GCF_041138505.1 of Cibotium barometz. Classification (NCBI taxonomy): domain Eukaryota; kingdom Viridiplantae; phylum Streptophyta; class Polypodiopsida; order Cyatheales; family Cibotiaceae; genus Cibotium; species Cibotium barometz. The sequence continues at coordinate 47,374,972 of NC_141083.1, forward strand.
ATCAAGGAGTCACGATAGATATACCAAAGAGTCATACATTCAAGATATGAAGAAATGATGTCTAAAGCTACAACTTGGACGGCTGCCTGTAGTGGTGTGATGGAGTAATTATGGCGACTCCCAATTCAAGAGCATGTGGTAACAAGTTAGGATAAAGTCCAAGTGATGTACTTCATGGATATATTATGAGAGTAGTCATTGTAATAGCATTAGGCCTCTGATGAGCCTAAAGTGCTCTGCTGGCCACAGTTTAAATGAGTGTGAACACTTATGGCCATGTATATAAATGAATATCTCTCGTAATACAACATAATCTCCCATTGTGTAATTGAGTCTTGCTCTTGCTAATACTCGTGCTGCTAATCTCTCTCCCCCCTAAGGCATGCTAGTGTGTGTGTAAGTGAAGTGAGCTGAGAGGAGGGACGAGTACCCATAGTACAACGCGGTGATGTGACAACACTCACGAGAGGTGCGTTGGAATTGCTTCTTAAGGAGTTATAGAGCTTGGAGACCTCAAGGGTTACGATCTTGGCCATTAGAAAGATCCTCATGTGACAGTTGCGGTTCACCAGGTAATCTCTTGTTGGATGTGTTTCAAGGGGGGTTAGGGTAAACTATATCATCTCTGGTGCCACTGTCGGGGAGCCATCCCTTGGCTTTTTTCATCATTTTTCCTCTAATCTATGCATTACCCATTGCCCATTATCTTGATTAATGGTTCCCCATGAAAATAATGTGGCTTTGTGTGTGATTTGGTGTAGAATAACTGCATTTTTTATTTTTGTAAAGAATGTTTTTTGCTTAATTTTTGGCTTAATTTGTTGTTCTTGTTGTTGTTACTGTGGTTTTTCATGTTCTTAGGGCTTGCATATAGTTTGTATTAGGCTTAGTTTGCATCCATTGCATTAAACAATGCAATAGAATGCAATTCTTAGTGAAAGTTAGCTCTCTTTAGTGTTAAACATAGAACTAAAGTCATTAAGTCTAGCTTAATTGTGTGTTTTTTGTTGAAATGTTTTGCATTAGAGTGTTAGCAAGCATTAGGAGTAGCTTAATCTTTCAAACAATTTCTTAAAACTAAAAACAAATCCTAAAATTTGACTAATTTCTCTTAAAGAACTGGTTTTTATCGTTAAGAGTGATTAATCTTGTTCAAAGGGCTTAAAAATTAGAAAATGTATTCATTGGGGTCTAAATTGATCGTGTGAGTAGTTGAAATTAGTGTTTTGGAGTGTTTTGAGAGCATGTAGATGCATTAAAACACCTAATTATATCAATTGGAGGAATTTGACTCTCTTTGCTTAATTTTACCTTAAAAGAGGAGACCAAGATTAAGAGTCTAATTAATCTTTTATTTTAGATTAATTTTCACAATTGTTGATGCACATAGATTAGCATTCCCTTTCTCCAATGATGTGCTTAAATGTGTGAATTAATTAGAGATTAATGGTTAATTAGAGTCCATGATTAGTGAAAAAGAGAGAGATTAATGAAAGAATTAATCTTTGATTAATTCTTAATCAATTTTTTACATAACTCATTAAGGCTAATGAGCATTCAATGAGTAGATGCTCATGAGTTGTCAAATTGTCCATTTTGGGGGTCATTTATGAAGGGTGTAAGTGGTGTCATAAAAAGGTTGACGTTTTTGATTCCCACTTACCTTTTTTGGGAAAAATGCCCATATCTCCTTAATTTTAAATTCAAAAAATACCCCCCTCCCAAAAAAAAAGAAATTCATATTTCCCACTAGACTAAAAAAAAGGGTTCACACCATGAACCATTTCTGCAATTTCATGGCCTAAAGTTTCACGCCCTAGGACTCCGCACAAAAAGAAAAAAGAAAAAAGAAAAAAAATCGAAAAAATGGTTCACGTCGTGAACCATTTCTATAGTTTCACAGCCTAAGGTTTCACACCCTAGGAGTCCATGCCAAAAAACAAAAAAGAAAATCAAAAATAATGGTTCACGCTGTGAACCATTTGTGCAATTTCACGGCCTAAGGTTTCATGCCCAAGAAGTCCGCGCACCGATTTTTTTTTGCTAATTCACGACTCTGGAAAAGATCTCTGTTTGAAGGCTCATATCTCCAATAGCGTATATATGCTGAAGACTCTCTAGGGCTGACATCAAGCTCTTCAACTTTGGTCTTGGTCGTTCGAAGTCAAAATCGATCGTTTTGGCCTCCGAGACCAGCAGCCTCAAAATTCAACCCAAAAACCGAGGTAAAAAACAGCCTGAAAAGCATAAAAATTTATAAAAAACAGTAGAAAAACGATGTCGAACCATATTCGGGCTACATTTCGAGAGTTTAAACGACAAAATCACGAACGACTCAGGGAAACAAAGTTGTGGTACTCCAAAAATACTACAACTATCTCATATAGAGTTTTTCAAAATTCCTTTTGAAACACCCTAAAAAATGTGCTGTGAAACAGGGAAAAAATTCCTGGAAAATATTTTCATCTTGAAATAGTGATGGAAATTTGGTTTGAGGACCTCCTCTTTCATCCGAAAAATTATCTCTAATAGGTCGTTCACGTGCGTATAGCGCCTAAGCTAAGTAGGGCAAACGGACACTCGTTTGACCCAATGAAGAGAATGCCAAGCCTCTTGAGGCTGTAACTGGCTATGAGAAAATATAAAAAGCAAAAAAAAAAACGTATGCTTGCTCATTAGGGAGCATTTAGGCAATAAAACATTTAGGCAATAAAACATGGCCACGATAGAGGGATTGCCAGGGATTACACAAGGACTAAACCCAATGGTAACATCTTCGAGCCATCGAGTTCTATGCCACAAATGCATCTCCCAATACCGTTGGCCATGCCTATAACAAGCATGCCATTGGGTTTTACACCCCTTGTCATTTCAATCCCATTGAGCTTTGGTCCCTTACCTAACATCTCCACAAATCCTATAGGTACCAACCCTTTCCTATGAGAAAATATAAAAAGCAAAAAAGAAAAAGAAATATGTGCTTGCTCATTAAGGAGCATTTAGGCAATCAGACAGGGCAACGATAGAGGGATTGCTAGGGATTACACAAGGACCAAACCCAATGGCTGACATCTTCGAGCCATTCAGATCTATGCCGCAAATGCACCTCCCAATACCATTGGCCATGCCTATAACAAGCGTGTCATTGGGTTTTACACCCCTTGTCATTTCAATCCCACCGAGCTTTGGTCCCTTACCTAACATCTCCACAAATCCTATAGGTATTAACCCTTTCCTAGATGCCCACACCTTGGACATACTGACTAGTCTAGGAAGGGGGTAGCCCAAGGACTCAGTGAGTCTCTCCCAACAAGATCACTCACATACAGTCTCAGTGATTCATACAGAAATACGGTCGTACAGATTTCTAAAATTATGGGCAAATATGACCAAACAACAAACCCTATTTAATTCATTCAAATGTTTGAACATAGATGTGAAGCCTTTCGAAACCTCATATATCCCACACCAAGGTACATGCATTGAGCCTATGCCTAGAGGAAAAGGCTAGTTGATGGTTCATCACATTGATGCCGGCAATCAAGATCAACTTCAAAACCTTGAAAATAGCCTTTATCCATGGCTTTTCCAGACAAGGTCATCTGTGGAGTGCAGCAAAAGAACTCTATTCAATTGAGCGTAAACCAAATGAATCCATTAGAGACTTTATCCTTTGGATAAAAATCTTGGACTGACGATGTGAGTCATGGAAAAAATTAAACGATTTTCAATTGAAGAGATGTTGTAATGAAGTAGGTTTGGGTGCACATACATGGACATGGGTAATGGGGCCTAGGCACTTGGGCTTAGGGACATTTACATGTGTATTTTTAGGGGCCCCTACATTAGGGAGCATTTGAGCATAAAAGGGCCCTATAAGGATCCCTAATTTTAAGGAATTAAGACTAATTTTATTGAGGCTTAATGAGACAAAGGTCATAATGACGCCTACTTTTAGGCCTAAAAGTAGGGGATCTCTCTAATTTTTGAACTAGGATTCTCTTTCTAGCTGTTAAAACCCCCTACTAGGATCATTGATATCTACGCTTTCAGTCTTATTTACTCCACTTTAATAGTCATATTTGAAATTCCTCCCACATTCCGTTTCTTTCAATCATTACTATTATTCATAACGTTTCCTACCAACCTATGCAATAAGATTCTCTCTCTCTCTCTCTCTCTCTCTCTCTCTCTCTCTCTCTCTCTCTCTCTCCCTCCCCCCTTTTTCCCAAGCTCTCTTCTCCTATTGCGAATTCAATAGGTCTATCTCCCCCTCCCCCTCTCTCTCTCTTTCTCTATCTCTCTCTCTCTTTCTGTATTTCTCTCCCTCTTCACAATAGAATATCCCTTTTTTGAATACAATAGGATAGCCTTGAGTTACTTCAGAATAGTCTCTTCCATTTTTTAAATGGCAGAAATTTCAGATTCAACAAGAGTGCGAAAGATGGACTTGCATATTCGCATATTGAATGAATATGCACCAATCAAGAAAGAAGATCTGAATGCACTAATGTGGATCTTTGGGTTGATGGATATTTATATCCTAATGATCCTTCTTTGCATTGTCTTCCACCTTTCACTAATCTTCCTTCATTTATTTGGTTTGTTGGAAAGGGTGAGAATGGGATTCTTGGGTATTGTGTAGAAGGTTAAGCATGAGCGATGCATGGAGAGTCCAATTCCTCTACTCAAACACAAAGCTTACAAAGAACTTTGAGTAGTGCGCAACATGCACTACAAGATGCACAAGATAATATTGTAGAGCTAGAGAAAAGAGATAAAGAGAAAGAGCCTCGCGTTATGAAGCTACAAGATACAATCTCTTGCATGAAGAGCACCCCTGTGGGAGCAAGAGAGAAAAAGAGGACAATCAATAACAATCAAAAACTCCTATAGTTGGTGGTGGTGCTCGCAAGCGAAGAATCCATGCAACAAACTTTATTTTTTGTTTTTTGCCTATTATTGTTGCAAGTAATTTTGATTAAGGTATTTTTGGTTGTTGTGGTTGTTATAAGCAATAGATTAAGGTGTTTTTGGTAATCTTTATTGGTTTGCGATAGGAAATTTTTGAAAGAAGCATGTGGTGATAATGGTCCTCAAGATTTTAGAGAAATATTACATAGCTGTGTGAGGAGGCGTGACATTCTTTTTATCATTTGAGATCCACGCCACAAGAAGATACGTCAAGTACTCGCAAATGAGATAATGGATGACATTACCAATCTTCTAAGCATTGAGGAGGTTTAGAATGCATGAGATGAGGTGGGAATTAGCATAAAAGGATATCAAGCCCTCCATCAATTGTTAAAAGATACACTCCATAAACAAGGCATCACAAGGAATATTTTTCCTGTCCCCAAAAAGATAAGATTAGCAAAGAGGACATGCAATGATGATGTGCAATGAAAACTTGGATAATACTATTGCATCAATGATACATTAACCATTGGAGCTTGGGAAAAAAATCGAGGCACAAATGGTAAGATTATGTATCCCTATAATGAGTTCAACAATATATTTGTTGATCTACAACATCTTCAGAGAGCTATGATCTTATTCTATCGACTGCCTAAACAATGTAAGTAATTTTTTACATTTTTTGTGAGGTAATAGAAAAATCTTTTAAGTACTAAAACTTATCTACTTTTGTTTGTCATGCAAGGTGACAATAATCACTTTGTTAATGATGTTGATTCTAGTGTTTGATCCACCATAGCTCATCATTATGCTCAAATTTCAACATGGTATCAGAGCCATGCCTAGAATCCATCAGATTTATGAGCCCATTATCTAATTAATTAGGATTAGTAGATAAATAGCAAAAAATCAAATTTTTAGTTAGTTTTTCACTTCCCCCTTCACCCCCAGCCAGTGGAGGACTCCATTCAGCTTGCACACTCACAATTAGGGCAAAATCTTCTAACCATAGCTAGCTAACACACTTAGCTACAAGCCCATCCAAACGGCGCAGCAAACCGTCGGCGCATTCAGGAGAATTCTACGTTTTTTTAGCACAGTTTTTTCTGACAGATTTGCAGATCTTGTGCTCATCAAATCAACTTGCTTCAATTCCTCTTAGCCCCAGGGGTTTTCAAGCATGCTCTACAAGCTGGTGAAGATAGAATTCAGTTTCATCAAGTCTACAGTGAGATCCAAGCTCTTCATCAAATCTGCAGGTGACTTTGGTAAAACAAAGATTAAGCTTTCAATATTTGGTCAAATCTTGTGTTTCTTGGCTTAATCCTCTACTAGACTCATTGCTATTGATGCCTTTGAAAGAATTTGAGCTCATTTGAAGTGGAAGGCATGAGATCTGGACTCCCCGCATACTCTGTTTTCTGCACACAAAACAGAGCATTAATTTGCTAATCAGTGATTAATCAGTGCTATTCACTATATTTTGGTGCAATTGAGGGTTCAAATTAACCATAAGGTATCTAATACAGATCCCTAAAGCTTCATATTGTAAATCGGAGTTGGTTTGATACTCCAACCATCCCGTACAAATTGGTTACCCTTAATTTAGTGTAATTTTTGGTGATTTTATGCTGATAAAATTGTTGTAATCATCTATTAAACACCAGATTGAGTTGTAAAAGGGTAGACACTGCCCTTGAATCTTGAAATTGGATCAAGAGGTAAGACCCCCTTCACATCACCATGAGTTCAGCACAGGAAATAGCCAAATTTAATGGGGAACAGTTTTATACATGGCAGACAAAAACCATTTGCTGATGAGGAAAAATCTGTGGGGATTAGTTGAAGGGAGAGATGAATGCCCAGAGAGAGGGAAAAATGAGTGGAAGAGCAGGAATGAAAAAGCATCGGGACTTATTGCACTCAGTTTAAATGATGAAATCATTCATCACATCACAGGGATACAATGGGCAAAAGATGCATGAAATGAACTCAATAAATTATTTGGTACACAAGCAAAAAAATTCCAAGATAAATCTATTAATGCAATTCTACAAATTGGACATGAAGGAAAGTGAACCTTTAATCACACACTTGAACAAATATAAAAGCATTAAGCAACAGCTGGCAGCTATTGGCAAAGGTAGAAGATGATGAAGCATTAGCTGTACTTCTGAAGAGTGTGGACAAAGGAGATTATGAAAACATTGTAGCAACACTAAAGAATGTACCTGAATTGAAGATACACGAGATAGAAGCAGCTCTACTAGAGCAAGAGAGCAGAGGCAAAGAGAAGAAAGGGCTCGACTCAACAGCAGGAGAGGAAAAAGCATTCTTCACCCGAGGAGGATTCTCTCGAGGACGAGGACGAGGAAGAGGCAGAGCAGGAGGGAGGACCTTCACTTGCCACAAATGTGGAAAGCCAGGACACATGGCGAGAGACTGCTATACAGCAAACCCAGTGAAGAAGGAATGACATCAGCAAACTTCATGGAGGCTCCAAAGGAAGTGGAGTCGGATCATCTTTTCTAAGAGAGAGAGAGAGAAACCCCACAACCCAATGTAACCTGCCCAATAAAGTAAAACCAACTCTGAGCCACCGATGATGTAGGCCACGTGGTAGATGTATGTGTGAGCACTTTAGTCAAGGTCGCGGGCACTTATAGTAGCCTTGGACACATAGAGAGAGAGAGTGTCAAGGACTATGGAGTTTAGGGACTTGAGGCACTGGTCGCGGGCTATCAAGTAAGAGGGAAACTTGATACAGGGTCCAGGTGTGCTAGGATTATTCACTTGAGGGGAGGTGTTGAAATATACGAGTGAATAGGGTGTGTGCGGGAACAAGCCCTTGGTTAGAGGCTGTAAAAGAGAAGATGTAATTGTAAAAGAACCTGTGAAAAGGTGAGAAGAATCTACTAGGAGAGAATAAAGGGTAGCATGAGAGAATTTAGGAGTGTGGAGTTATTCTGGGAGATATTCAGGGAAAAGAGAAGAGGTGGAGAGAATCAGGCAAGAGGTGGAGATATTCTGGGAGTGAATCATGGAGAAATCAATGGGATTTGATGCTTGATGTAAACTCTATAAATTGAGGCATAGCCCTAATGAGAATTTGCTGGTTTTTGAGTATCCATGCCTACATTAATCTATTTGCTAATTATTCACTAATTACATCTTAATCATTTACTAATTATTTACTAATTACATCTTAATCATTTGCTAATCACTTTGTTAATGATGTTGATTCTAGTGTTTGATCCACCATAGCTCATCATTATGCTCAAATTTCAACATCATGGTGGTATGGGACGCTAGCGATCCCTCACATATATTATCTTATGGGATAATTTGGGCTCAAGATTGTTGCTTTGCTTACATCACTTAGCATGTTGACCTCAACATTCAAAGATAATCTCATTTTCTGAATTCACTAGAAGTTATAGTGTGGGCATTCTCTAGATAAACTTCTTTTATCTATAGCCTGCATATTTTGATGAGGGTAATCTCGTCCGCATATTCACTTGTTGAAATCTCTTTCTTTAGAGTTCAACGTGTTTATCTTGTTGTGTTTGGATTAAGAAAATTTGGATTTTTCCTTTGTTGGCATTTCTTTCTCTACTTTTGTACTTTAGGTGATGTATACAATCAACCTGATGGTTTATGGATGGACATATGTGACTTATCAAGACGTTGATGACTCTCTACGTTGATATGGATAACTCGGGACGTCGATACTTCCATGTGTAGATGTGGGTACGTCGGGGCACCGATGAATCCCTGGTTCCTGCTACTACTGTTATAATGCCATATTTTCCTACTTTATTCTGAATGGTTTACATGAGGAAATTACTTTGAGTATGAATTTCTTTGATCATCCGTAGTCTGGTGGGCAAAGAGAGCGTATGAATAATATTGTAGACTCGTGCATGTCTCTGGAAAAACATCAAACTGGAAAAAATATCTTCCAATGATGGAATTTGCCTATAACAGTTTTAAACATACGGCTATTGGTTTTAGTCCGTTCATGCTTACGTATGGGTATCAACCCAAGGCACCTAAACATACGGCTATTGGTTTTAGTCCGTTCATGCTTACGTATGGGTATCAACCCAAGGCACCTATTGATGTTGGTCTCTTAAGGACATCGAGCTTGATGCATCAAGGGATTTCTTGCATGATATGCGAGAAATGCTGACCGAAGCTCGGGATTCTATCAAGAGTGCTTAGGATAGGGCACGGTTCTATGCTGATAGAGGATGCTCAATTTGGTCTTTTGAACCAGGAGCGTTGGTTTATTTAAACGCTCCTAAAGATTTTCAGACTTTGTCAAAATGAAAATGATCGAATTTATCTCCTAGATATTGTGGTCCATTTCAATTTATACATCGGATTGGCACAGTTGTGTATGAACTTAAACTACCTCCACATGTTAGAGTTCATCCACTCTTTCATATCAATAGGTTGAAAGGAAAATTGGGAGGTGAGGATAACATAGTTACTCCTCAAGAAATCGTTGAAGTCGAAGAATTATTCTATGTTCCACATGAACCTGATAAGGTACTTGAATTCAGGAAAGAAAACTATGTAATTGACTAATCCCTGAGGTTAAAATTAGGTGGAAAGATAGGGAAATAGAGGATTCGACTTGGGAGTCGGTTGAGATTGTTCAGCGCAGTTCTCCTTCTTTTCATTGCAAGAGTGCAATGTTTTGAGAGAGAGGGGAAGTATGTTATATGCACATTATGTGTGCATATACTAGGAGGCTAACCCACATTAGGCTTGTGAGCATGGGAGCATGGGAACAAGCTTTAGTGGAGCATGGGTTAGGACTAACCTTAAGGGTTAAGGTTAGGGTCAGGCATCCAAGGGTCACACATGGGAGATGGAGAGTCAAGAGTCACTTGAGGGTCCTCCTATATAATAGGGGCATGGGGCACACTCAAGGGAAGGCTAAGACTATGCTATCTTGAGGCTAGGTTATGATATGATGTTCTCTTGTATAGAGGATCATATTAACTCACCTACCATTTCACACTATAGCTACATGCTATTGGATTGGAGTTATACCTCTTGATGGTATGGGACATCAAGGTAAAGGTATGATGTATTTCATTATTATTCATGTGTGCATCCCTTGGGCTTGGGGGTGGTCGGGTGGATGAGTTTATGCCTGATTTGTGCATGTTTATGCATAACAATTATCTAGAGAGATCTTAGGGTTTTAACAGGGCCCCTAAAAGTATACATGTAAATGTCTCTAAGCCCAAGTGCCTAGGCCCTATTCCCATGTGCATGTGCACCCAAACCTACTTCATTACAAACCATCCCTTGCTACAATGATTTCATCCTCGAAATCAAAGGGTGGTTGTGCCCAAAGAAAAGACATATACAAGTGGCTATGTACAAAAGCTAGAAATCACATCCATGACTAAATGTAGTGGAAGACCCGTGCATGAATCGTATGACCCCCTAGGTCAAATGAAAAGGATAGAGGGCTCCCTTCAATGATGTTCTCTTGTATAGAGGATTATATCAACTCACCTAGCATTTCACACTATAGCTACATGCTATTAGATTGGAGTTATACCTCTTGATGGTATGGGACATCAAGGTAAAGGTATGATGTATTTCATTATTATTCATGTGTGCATTCCTTGGGCTCGGGGTGATCGGGTGGATGAGTTTATGCCTAATTTATGCATGTTTATGCATAACAATTATCTAGAGAGATCTTAGGGTTTTAACAGTGGTATCAGAGTAATCTCTAGTTAATTGTTGTTATTTTTTCTTTCTTATTATAAATTTTAGCTTTTTTTGGGGTTTCGGCCATTTCATGGAATAACCCTTCACAGCCAAAAAACCTGTAATCTCACGAGTTCAGGTTTCTCACGGGTTAAGAGTCTCAGAGCTTAAGACCTTGCACTTTCACAAGTTAAGCTTATCATGGGTTAACCCCTCTCAAAAATTAGCCATCTCACGGCTTAAGAACCTGCACTTTCACGAGTTAAGCCATATCACGGATTAAGCCATCTCACGCATTAACACTTTCCCAACGATCTTCAATAGCCATTATATTTTGTTAAGCTTATTGCTTACTATTATTTTAGCTATATTAACGCAGCTGCTCCATGACTACATATCCATACTCATGCACTGGAGGACATTTACACCAAAGCCTCAACATCGACAACTTCCAAGTACATCTATGGATGGGGGGGCCATGGTGTGGGTGAAATCCTAGTCAATGGTACAACTAAACGACACTACCATCTTCACAAATCCATGTCTCCGATCCTTAGTGAAGATATCTATATTAGCCTCGCAAGTCAATGAAATTCTTTCAACCTTGCCAAAAAGTGGCTAATTCAAAACAAAGTAGCTCAATAAGAGTCTATTTGACTCAATTCTTGTACTTTATGTATATCCGCTTCATAAGAGCACTTAAATACACATAAAAACATAAAAAACACATGGGAAGAAGCATGCAAGAATAGGTCCTACTCAACAACATTTGACAAGAATCCTGCCACACAAAGGGACATCATTGAAGATTTCTTCAAATGATGAATGTCGCGTCAAAAATGAATAAAATGAGGAACTGAGAACTGTCATCTCATTCTGATGATTAAGTCTACCTTCCTCCAGATCTATCCCTCTATTCTCTCCCATTATTAACATCTCTTAGCATCCCCACTAACATAAATCACACGTAACCTTGCTTATGATTGCTAAAAAAAAAGTGAGTACAAAATTTAAAAAAATACGTACACAAATATAAAAATGCAACCATTCGTAAAAAAAGCTCCACCTCCCTCTCAATAAACTACTAACCTTTTCATTCACTAACTAGATTTTCTTATTCCTTCTAGATTTACTAACCTTTTCATTCACTAACTGTTGGAGATGGAGGCGATAGCACACGAGACACAAGATTGAATCCCCAAAGTGTGTGGAATACACACAATAGATGAGTATATATAGAGGAGATCCTAGGGCTATATATAGAGACATTCTATATATAGCCAACACCCCCGCTCAAAGAAGGGTCTCTAACTGTGCATGAAAAACCCTTGGGGGCTCAAGGGAAAAACCCACAGCTCTATATACACCTACCGCTATATTAAATTATTTTATAGTTACAAAGTATTATTCAAAGGAGCTACATCACTCCCATATATACAATAGCCATGAAGGCTGCGAAGGAGCTACATCACTCCCATATATAAAATATCCATGAAGGAGCTACATCACTCCCATATATACAATATCCATGAAGAAGCTACATCACTCCCATATATATACAATATCCATGAAGGAGCTACATCACTCCCATATATACAATAGCCATGAAGGAGCTACATCACTCCCATATATACTTCATCACTCTTATGTGTACAATAGCCATGAAAGCTTTGAAGGAGTCATCGTCATCCATCTTCATGTTGTCTTGATCCATTCATGTAGGTTGGGTGCGAGTCTATCTTCGTGATGATGCCAAATAATATTTTTGTAGTCTCTTCTCTATATTGAAGCTCAACAATATCCAAATACAATCCTGATCCATAAACCCTGTAATATGGAAGAAGTCTCCATAACAAATGGAAAACCATAATTTTGTTATAGAAATATGAGATGTACACGAAAAGATGTACACAAAGAAATAGACATAAAGGTATCTTATATGGTTGCTTAGGAATATAGTCCATCCGCAAGGACATGCATGGCAATGTCAACTTGTGGAAGATCATCCAATCAATGGCAAATGAACTAGATTTGGTAAGAGAATCTGGTTACTTGGAGAAGTTGACTTGGAAGATTGACCTGTTAATAAACACTAAAATAGAAAATGACACTCATTCTAGTTAGTAAGGATATCATGGAAAGCTAGAATCATATCTTTGCCATGGGAAAAATCTATGACATAAGATCAAACCTCCATTATTATGAGTCAAGATAATGAGACAACTATAACTTGGATCAAACCTCCAGGATGACATGATATGAAAGTAAACCTCATAAGATGACAGGACGAGAAATCAAACCTCTGACATCCATAGGTAGAATGACCAGACATGATGAAAAAGCGAACCTCTCACATGAAACAATAATTAGGATGTAAACACCTCTGACAGGATGAAAAAGGAAACCTCTGACATGACATACTTGAAAGTAAACCTCATAAGATGATAGGCCAAGAAATCAAACGTGTGACATTCACAATCAGGATAGTAAACCTCAATCAGGATAGTAAACCTCATAAGATGACGGAACGAGAAATCAAACCTTTCACATCCGCCGCCGCCGCAGGCAACATGTAGCCAGAATGACATGATGTGAACATAAACCTCATAAGCTGATAGGACGAGAAATCAAACCTCTCAGGAAATAGGCTCGACGGAATTTCTTATTAGTTGCCATAGATTGAATTCCAAGACTTGACCACCATTATAGCCATTTAGACCTGCAGGGCTGCATTGTCGACCACAAAAGACATTGATAGACTTAAGTAAACCTAGTCAATCAGATGAGCCAAAGCCAAGGCACGGTGCATCCAATGACCATGGCATCATGGTAACAATCCATGGAAACGTAGTCAACCATCATTCACGAAACATGTAACCATTATCACGGAACAACACCATGGCATCATGGATAAAATCCATGGAAACACAATCAACCAATATAGATTAGCCAAGTGAACCAACATCAACGAAACATGTAGCTTGGAATGACCAACAGCAACAAAACATATAGCTTGGAATGACCAACATCAACGAAACATATAACCATCATCATGGAACAACGATCCATGGAAACATAGTCAACCATCATTGACGAAACATGTAACCATCATCATAGAACAACACCATGGCATCATGGATACAATCCATGGAAACGTAGTCAACCATCATTGATGAAACATGTAACCACCATCATTGATGAAACATGTAACCATCATCATAGAACAACACCATGGCATCATGGATACAATCCATGGAAACATATAGCTTGGAATGACCAACATCAACGAAACATATAACCATTATCATGGAACAACGATCCATGAAAACATAGTCAACCATCATCGATGAAACATGTAACCATTATCATGGAACAACACCATGGCATCATGGATATCATGGACATTTTGAGGAAACGTGTAACCATCATCATGGAAGGAAACCATAGTATCATGAGACAATACCAAAGCATTAATACAAAGGTAAACCAAGTCAATGGATGCACATTCCATCAATATGAAAGAAACAAGATGCATTTAAAAGCATCACAATCATACCTATCAGCTCCTCATCTAGAAACAATTGACATACCTTTTCTTGAGGATTTAATATGAGAATCATACCTATCAGCTCCTCATCTGAAAAGTGAGGTTTGAGTATCCTCCACGCACTTGATGGATACCTACCCATATAGCAGTTTTCGTGATGGAAAACCAATGCTACCATTGTATGATGGAGATAAGGATTATGTCTCCACAAGATCTTCCTTAGCTTTCATTAAAAGATGTCAAAATTAGCAGGTTACGATAGCCATATCAAACTCGACACCAAATGCAAGATGAGAAAGGTAAAATTAGCCTGAACTTGTGTAAAATAGTAGTTATGCTCTCTCTAAGAGACGCTTGATAGTGGATTCATGTATGAATTTCAATACAGTTTCTCATAGTTAATGTAAAACAAACTATAAAATAGAGAACTTATCTCGCCATAATCCAAACTCTCCTGCTCTTGTTGGCACCTACTGCCTTCGCAAAATATCAAGGCCATGGTTAGCATAGATTTTCAGATTGTATATATGATCAAGAAACCATAAGAAGTGAAGATAGCAACATTGCGTGTAATATGTGATCAGGGTAATGTAACGATAATGAAGTTTCGTGATGATGTGATCACGAAAATGTAACAATAATCGAGTTGCCTTTCAGAATAATGATGTTTTTCAACATCCAAATGACAGATGAACATATGAACATGAAAATCTAAACTTGATGAGGATTAGTAAACAAACACAAAAGTGTAAATCCTGTGTGGGAATGGCCCTCAACTTTAAAGCTTATTAAAATCATAAGGTTAAAGCTTATTAAAATCTTTGGGCCTCGTGTCTACACACATCAATGGGAAATAGGTGCAGGTGCTGCTGTGCCCACACACAACCAATACATCAAGAAAGCACGGTAAAGATATTATTAATCCATGGGAACAATGCCAAAAGAAAAGCTACTGAAGATCAATGGTATCAAAGGTAATGGTGCCCAAGAACATAAAACTAAAACGTTAGCAAAAAGTGCGCCTGCCAAAAGAAAAGCTATAGCCATACATAGCTACTGCTTGAAATAGAGAAGAAGATTTATTTATTAATCATAAATAAAGCATGGAAGATAACAGTTGCGCGCTGCCGTCAACAACACCTTCTCTCTTTCACAAGCATGGAGGAGAGTAACTATTCTCCCTCTCTCTCTCTTCCGTTACCTCTCTGCACGGGAGGGAGAAGAACCCTCACACACAATATAGTGGGCATCGTTCAAAAGCAACATAACGACTGTTCTAATTAACCCCCAGCATGGCACATCTCTATAGGCGACCACAACACCTACAGCTGTTGCAGTTGGCGCACAGCAGCCAGCCAGCCAGCCATCGTGCATAAGCCACTACACCTACAGCTATTGCAGTTGGCGCACATCAGCCAGCCATCGTGCATAAGCCACTACACCTACAGCCGCGTGTTGTATACAGTCGGTAGGAGGTCAACACCTACAGCAACCACGTGATGTAAACAGCCGAGAGGAGGTCAACACCTACACAGAAGAGAGGTCAACACCTACACAGAAGAGCACAGAAGAGAGGTCAACACCTACACAGAAGAGCACACAAGCAGCCATGTGAGGAGAGCTGCACAGCAGGTCTGCTGACGCCTGTCACGTCGTCAAACAAAGAGCGCTTTTCTTTAAGTCTTAATAATTAAAAACAACCGAAGCTAAGGTTTTTGGAGCCCGTTCTCTATTTCTCTACACCCATCTCTCGCTCATGTGCCATCCAATAACACACACATAGCCATATGGAAAGAAAAAGAGAAGCGTGTTGAGACTTATCTTGCTTATCGTATGGAAAGAAGAAGAGAACCGTGATCGCCATGAATTGCACATGCTCTGATACCATGTTGGAGATGGAGGCGATAGCACACGAGACACAAGATTGAATCCCCAAAGTGTGTGGAATACACACAATAGATGAGTATATATAGAGGAGATCCTAGGGCTATATATAGAGACATTCTATATATAGCCAATACTAACTAGATTTTCTTATTCCTTCTAGACAAACTACAACCATTGGAGGTCACTCAACTATAAGCCATTAACAAAGCTTGTCCATTGTCCCCATACAAAGGTCTTTAATGCGATCACAAGGACATGATCCCTATCAGGAAGAGGGGGATGTTAACCCATTGCTAGGGTTAACAAGATCTACCACCATTATCTTACATCAAGGAGTCATGATAGATACACATACATTCAAGATATGAAGTAATGGTGTCCAAAGCTACAACTTGGACGGGCGCCTGTAATGGTGTGACAGAGTAATTATGGCAATTCCCGCTTCAAGAGCATGTGGTAACAAGCTAGCATGAAGTCCTAAGTGATGTACTTCACGTCCATATATTATGAGAGTAGTCATTGTAATAGCATTAGGCCTCTTATGAGCCTAGAGTTCCCGGCCGACCACAGTTTGGTCCTAGGTGATGAAGGAGAAGAGTAAGGTTTTCACTCATTTTTTGAATTTCAGAGTTATGGTTGAAAAGCAAACATGGAAATATGTAAAGTGCCTAAGGTCAGATGGAGGGGGAGAGTACTTCTCCAATGAGTTCTCTGAATTTTTGAAGAAGAATGGTATTCGGAGATAGTTTACATGCAAATACACTCCACAGGAAAATGGAGTTACTGAGTGGAAAAACAGGCACATTGCTAAGATTGCGCGAGCATTGATGGGAGAGAAGAATATGCCGCATAGCTATTGGACTGAGGTTGTTTCTATAGCAGTTTACATTATGAACAAGACTCCAACTATAGCCATACATGATGTAACTCTAGAGGAGAGGTTTACTGGCAGAAAACCTGATTTGTCTCATCTGAAAGTCTTTGGATGCATTGCATATGTGCATGTGCCAGATGAGCTGAGAACTAAGCTGGATCCAAAAGCTAAAAAATGTGTGTTTATTGGGTATTCCCTTGAGTAAAAGGGATACAGGTGTTATAACCCTGCTACACGTGAGTTGAGAGTAAGTAGGGATGTTGTTTTTGATGAGATGAGCACCTGGTATGTGCTACTGAAAAAGAAGTTGTTGGGGCTGATGTGAGTGGAAATGTGGTTGCACAGAATGCAAGTCAGCAATCAGAGTCTTTGAGTGGACCATGAGAGTCCTCATTCTAGTGGTTCAGTTGATAGACCATGGAGTGGCAGGTTACGTAATAATACCAGTCCTGCAAATATGATTGGTACATCACATAAAGGCAAAGAGATTGTGGTTGAGCCCCTTAGTATGCCTGACATGTCTACAGGGCATTCTCATGTTTATGGAGAGTCTAGTGGCTCAGAGATGAGCCTTGATGAGGATCTTAGGATACCAGCTATGAGAACACCTAGAGTAAAGAAGGCTATGGAAGCCATGAATGCAAAGCTGCAAAGATCTGGGAGAGTGAAGAATCCTGTGGTAGAGGTTTACCTATAATGGTTATGTGGCACATCACTATGCATACATGGCAGAAGTTGTGCAGGTTGTAGAACCGACATGCATTGATGAGGCTATTGGAAATGTGTGTTGGGAGAAAGCTATGGATGAGGAGATGGATGCACTATATGGAAATGAGACTTGGGATTTAGTGCATTGCCTAAAGGCAAGAAAGCCATTAGATGCAAGTGGGTGTACAAGTAAAACATAAGAGTGATGGAAGCATAAGCAGGTACAAGGCTAGATTGGTAGCAAAATGATATGCGCAGACATATGGCATTGATTATGAGGAAACTTTCAGCCCAGTTGCCAAGATGGCAACAGTGAGAGTTGTGATAGCAGTGGCTGTGTCAAAGCAATGGTCTTTACATCAAATGGATGTAAAGAATGCATTCTTGCATGGGGATTTGTAGGAAGAGGTGCATATGTTGCAGTCACCTAGTTATGAGGATGTGAGTCACCCCGAGCATGTTTGCAGGTTGAAAAAAGACTTGTATGGCTTAAAACAAGCACCAAGAGCATGGTCTGATAAGATTTATGAATATCTTGTCACTATTGGCTTTCATGTAGCCAATGCAGATTTCTTGTTGTATGTGAGACACAGTGATAAAGGGGTTGTGCTTATTATCATCTATGTAGATGACCTGATCAATACGGGGGACCATGATGTAGAGATCTTTGATGTAAAGATCTTGCTTAGACATAATTTTGAGATGAAGGATCTGGGGGAGCTCAGATATTTCTTGGGCATTGAGGTGATTAGGTCACCACATGGTATTGGATTACTGCAGAGACAGTATGGCTTGGACATGTTGTCCAAGTATGGTATGACAGGGTGTAAGCCTATCTCAATGCCATTGGATCAGAATGGCAAGTTGAGTGCAGATTCAGGAGAGATTTTGGAGGATCCTACTATGTATAGGCGCATAGTAGGAAGCTTGATCTACATGGCGATCACCAGGCCAAATTTGAGCTATGCTATTGGGTAGGTGAGTCAGTTTATGCAAGTCCCTCGGAAGCCACATTTGGATGCATTGAGATGCATACTGAGGTATGTGAGGTCTACTTTGCATTGTGGACTATTTTATGAAACTGGGACAGAGATATGTGTACATGGGTACACAGATGCTGATTGGGTTGGTAGTATCTCAGATAGAAGATCTACTAGTGGCTTCATGTTTTCTTTGGGATGGTGCGTTGCTATGACTTGGGGCAGCAAGAAGCAACCTACGGTTGCTCTATCTAGTACAGAGGCCGAGTACAGAGGTGCTGCTATGGAAGCAGATGTGAGGTAGCTTGGTTGAGAAAGCTACTTGTTGCAGATTTGGGTCTATCAGTGGATAAACAAGTTGTCATTTTTTGTGACAACATTAGCAATATACAGTTGGCCAAAAACCCAGTTTTTCATGCTCGCACGAAGCATATAGAGGTCCACTATTATTTTGTCAGAGAGAAGGTTTTGGCAGGAGACGTTGACCTTGTTTATGTCAGCACACAGGATCAGGTCGCTGACATCTTCACCAAAGCATTGGGTACAGAGAAGCTCCGTAGATTTAGGGCTTCGCTTGGTGTACATGAGATGGAGTTGAGCTCGAGGGGGAGTGTTGAGATATCGAGCTCATCTAGTGAGGCCGTAGACACTGATGACCCGCCTGGGGGATAGGCCCCACACTTACACCACTGGCATGGTTGGTGAGATCATGGGTGATATGCGGCCAGTGGGATGACAGGCTGTGTGACAACCATTCTAGAGACTGGCATAGTTATAGCACCAGCTCATTTAGTTGGGTTCACACTATAGAGAACCCTAGTATGTATTTGGTAGAGTACCTTTTCATATTGTGTGTACTCTTATCTTTGTATATTGTGTGTTGAGTACCTTTTCATATTGTGTGTACTCTTATCTTTGTATATGGTGTGTTGAGTGTTGTGTGAAGAAGAAGAAGATTTTTAGCCTCTCACCTTGTGTGTTCTCTTTTAGGGTTTTGTGAGTGTGTGTGTGCTTGCAAGAGCTCAAGCTCTCCTCTCCTGCATCTTTTCAGTTTGTCCATGCACTGAGCCTCTAGTCCTTCTATCTCTAGGTGAGGAGTAGCTCATCCTATGTGCTGAGATGATCTTCACCATTCGGTGTTGTCAAAGATTAACACCATTTGGCTCCAAGCTATGTTGAGACTGATAGGTCTGACCTTATGAGTGAGGGAGTGCCAGGAGAGTTTATATCATCAAATAGAGGCTTGTTTTTTATTATGGTAAGCTAGGGCATGTGTAGGCATATTTCTATAAGAAGTAGAGTGACATGCAAAATGAAAAAGTGCAAAAAAAAAACTATGCATCCTCTAGCATAAATAATGAGGATAATTATGCAACATGTGGTTAATGATGTGTCTGGAAATGATGTAGCAGCATGTAAGGATGACATATGGTATGTTGATTTAGGTGCTTCGAACCACATGACAAGTCATGGTGAGTGGTTCAAGGAAATGAAGAGCCTTGAAAGACCAGGTTTTGTACGTACAAATGGAAATGGTGTTAACCAGCCGGCCATTGTAGAAAGTGAGCTCATGTATATAAATAATTTTACGGAATACGAAAAGAGACAATCCCATTTGTCACAATTGAGTCTTGCTCTCTCTCTCTCTCTCTCTCTCTCACTCTCTTCTATGGTTGCATGCTTGTGTTTGTGAATGCTTGCTTTTTTTATTGTTGTGTATGCATGGAGTGGATGGTGTTAGTCTAGCTTCTCTTATCTTCCTCATAAGATTCCGCTTGCATACACCTTTTCTCCCTTCTTCTTTGCTCATTACCTAGCTTGTGTATCTCCACTTGGGTGACAAAAGCGGTTGTGGAGTGAGCCCCTAGCGGCCTCACATAGGGGAGTTAACCCTCATTAAGATTGGCTAAATGTGCAAGTCTTTGAATCGACCCTTGCATGGCTTCATTCTCTTCTTCTCTCCCTCTCTTGTGAAAGGTAGTATGTTTTGATTAACATCTTTGGTGTCACTGTGTCAGGGATGAGCATTTAGCTTAGGGTCCTCCACACATTTAGCTTGCTAGAGCCATCACATTCCGCGGTTAGAGTGCAAATCCACTAGTTATTGCATGTTGTATGTGTTTGTTTGCTTGTTTGTTGATTTTGTTTACTCTTACCATGGCAAAATGGAGATCAATGGAGCATGAGGAGAATCAAATCCATGATCAGATGTGGGAGACACAAGTAGGTGCTTGAACTTTGCTCTTGAGATTCATACAATGTTTGGTTTTGTTCACATTTGTTAAGTTCTGTATAATTAGCTTAATCCTCAAATTAATCTCAGTTAATTAGGTTTTCTTAGGCATTCTAGGCATCATTGGTGGGTAGCTAGAGACTAGCTCTAGCCTCCTACAAAAACAAAAACTCAAAAAAACATCTAGGAAGTATTTGAATTATCAAAACTTTGAGGAGAAGAAGAGGTGAAGTTTTCACTCTGGATTGGTTTCTGAGAAGTGTATGGTCGTATCCTTATTAATGCCATGGCCATGGCAACTTTGCCACACCCATTTCTTTATGCAAAGTCTATCTTTTGATATCTCTAGCATTAAATTATGTAGAGGGAATTTAAAAAGGATATAAAAAATATGTTTCCCTGAAACAAAAAATCAAAATAAATTTTCCAAGGTGCAATTGGGATTAATTAAAAATGATTTAAAAGACCTTAGCCTAAGGGTCAAGATTTTTTGAAAATTTTGGATTATGGTCCAATTAAGGTTCCTATGGACCAATAAGATTAATCCAAGTGTTGGGATGAGATAAATTCAATCAATAAAAAAAAATACCCAAAAATGAGTAAATGCCCACATAAGATGAAAAGTTGACTGAGTCCAAGATTTATTAGTTAAAAATTATGAGATATTACTAAAAAATAAAATATTTTGGAGCAATCATTCATTTTGACACCTTGGTAAGGAAAGAGGGAGCCTTCAAGGAGGTGCCTATTTAACACATGTGAAGGAGTTTTAAACTCAAAAATATTAAGATATTTTTATCTCTTCTCTCTCCTGGATCAAACCAAATCAAAAAGGGAGCCAAACTGGTCCAAATCTTGTCCAAATTTAGCCAAACTGAAGCTGGAAAATTCTAGAACTTAGTTGGACTCAATTAGTGGCCTCCCTCACCTATAAATAGACCCTCATTCTTTTGTATTGTCATATGTGAACTAGACCATGCCAGTATTACTCTAAAATAAACATATTTTCTATTATCCTCTAAAAATCCTCTACAATTTGGAGAGATTGGAGCTTCTCTCTCTCTTCAACCTTCTTTGGAGTCTTCATCAACATACTAAAATGATTGATTGGTTGGGGGACTCTCCTAAGACTAAAGAATCAAGCAAAACAAGAGGTAAAGTGTGACTTTATGATTTTTTTTCTTCTTCTAAATGTTTTTCACTTCTCAACCCCTCTCAAGCTTGAGAAGTATTCAATTAAATGATTCTTCAATGCAAAGGAAGCTCTCTAATGAGTTTTAGTGATAAATCATATAAAGTTTACATTTATGCTTAAATTAAAATGTTTCTTAAGCATATCTCTCTCTCCCCCAAAGAATGGACATTCCTATGACCTATTCTGTATACAAATGACGCTTCTCATGGAGCAATTCTTAATTCAAAAAGTAAACTCTATGCTTGTCAAATTAGAGGCCAAAGAAGTGGCTTTTTAATGCTTTTATGTTACTTAATTTATGATAAAATTTGGGATTAAATCCATAAATTGGATATTGATCCGAATGATAGTTATTCTATCATATTGTATTAACTAATTTCTTATGATTTTCAAATTTATTGAAAAGTATGAGTAATAGTAGCGGAGCTATGGCAGAATTTCTAGAAAATTAACACATAAATCATTTTCATGCATAATATGAAAAGAGGACTTCCTACCATATTCTAGGATTAGTCATCCTAGGTTAATTGAACAATTGTCATCAATATAATCATGGAAAAAATATTTTTTAATGCTTATGAATTAAGAGAAAATTTAGTTAAATTTATTTTTTATGCATAGATAAATTTAAATGATGAAAGAGGAATTCCCACCATATTTGGAATTCAATCATTTAAATGAGAAAAGTGGAATTTCTAGCATAATGGAATTAATGGATATTTTTATGTAATTTTTAAGAGAAATTTTAGTTAAAATTATTTTATGCATGTATAAATTTAAATGATGAAAGAGGAATTCCCATCATATTTGGAATTCAATCATTTAAATGGAAAAAGAAGAATTCTTGGTATATTTAGAATATTAAATATTTTTATTTAATTTAAAGAGAAATTTTAGATAGATATAATTTATGATAAAAGAGGAATTCCCATGATAATTGGACTGCACTCATTAAATGAGAAAAAGAGGGATTTCAAGTTTGTTCAAAAAAATAGATATCGGTATTTAGTCAAAAGAAGAATTTTTATGATATTTAAGAAAAGAAGGATTTGAATTAATTTTTAGTGTCAAAAGATGAATTTCCACCATAATTCTACCTAGGGAATTAAGGTCGAGAAATTAAGTGGCAGAAAGAATATCTTTAGATATTTTAATTGATAAAATCACTAAATTGGTATTTACCCAAATTAGATGGTTATCTGAAAGGAATCCTTGTTAGAATTAAATCGAATGAATTTGGTTAGACTACGAGAGGGATGGACAGTAAACCTACTTGTCCATATCTCGATCTAAATCAAGCAAAAACTTAGTGACCGATCCCAGTTCCTAAATATAAAGAATAGACTACCGTTGAACTAAACAAGTTTTCCTTTGACCGAACTCACCAAGAATCTAGTTGGACAATCAGTCAAATGAATGGGTAGAATACCCCGATGAGAGATCAAGGATCCACATTTACGAAACTCGGAATTATGGAAAAAGGGGTTTTGTGGAACCAATCTCAAACTGGGAATTTTACTTGCATTGGAACCTCTGTTTTTCATTTAAATGACTATTTTACGCCAGAATATTGGAGGAAGCATTTGGCATGTGTTTTACTAAGAGGAGGTTCGTTGCAACAGCTGGCGGGGAGTCGTCGAGGGACGTTGATCACAACAAAGCTTGCCAAGGTCTTGACCAGCCTCGGTACGGTTAAAATGGTACGCGTTCGGTACGATGGGCGAGGACCGAGGAAGCGGTCCCTGAGTGAAGTGCTAGGATACCTAAGGAGGATCCTAGAGGGTTCTAACTAGGCAATGCACAGGCTCGCGGTTGCTAGGACACCCATGCGTACGTCGAGGAAGATTCCGATGGACTAAAAGGAAAGATTTTTGTGAATCAAATTTTGATACTGAATCTCGTTGGTGGGTGGCCACCAGCTGGTCTTCAACGGAGAGTCGGAAACATTTGGTAATACAAAGGACTCAGAATTTTGGAGGATGATGATCAGTAATATTATGATTTCTAAGGATTGTTTTAAAGCCAGCCGAATCTATTATAAATGGCAATTTCATATTAGGTGTGTACGTGGTATGCCTACCTTAATTTTTGCATGAATCGCCGGCTAGGGAGCCTGGGAACTCTTTTCCTCGTCGGTACCCGGGCAAAACACAACCAAATCTTTATAAAGGAATCCCACCAATACAGTGGTCGGGTGGTTGGTTAACCCTTGGGCTGGTGTTAGACTGGGGATCGGAGGATTCTTGCAAAACAATTAAGATGTGATTAGTTGCATTAGTTAGATTAAGTCCTGAGAAGACCTTGTTCTGTGGGAGGGGATCAGTGGTGGTGGCTGTGCCTCATTAAAGGAGAAAAAAGCGACGATTCTATGGACCAAGTGCAAGTCTCTTCTTGATCTGACCATGTGACTTCAGGTGCGGTTAGATCAGTTTAACTAGTTAAGACTTTGAACACCATATTAGATAATTTGGAAAAAATCCCATTCCCATTTGAAAAATGGGAGCATGGTGAACTTGTCCAAAAGTTTGTCAAAACCCCCTCATGTGACATATCATCGGAAAGATCTTGAAGAGTAGAATCTAAATCTATGATCTCCGACAAATTTGGAGTTAGTATGATTAAGATATATCCAAAACTATATGGAGTAATTGATTCCCAAAATGTGAGATTTTTTCCAAATTACCTAATATTGACTTTTTGACTCGTTAGAGAAATTCCCTCGTTAGAAGATTTTCCCATGGCAGAATCGCCCGTGCGCCTTCCGGGTGAGGGGAGTTTTTCCGGGCTCAGTTTCAGAGGAACCGTCGGGCTAGCCTCTCGTCTGAACATCTGCAGGCAAGGCCCTGAGTGTGGATCCCTGCCCCGCGTGGGAGGCCAATGCTGCTTCCGCCGCCGGTGCCCTCGGAGTGGGTAGGGATCCCACAGGTCCCCTATGCAAAAAATAATGGGTGACAACACACTATCACTCCCATACGACATCTGATGATGGTGAAACCTTGCGACTGGAGGGGTAGCAGCCCTGTGAATCCACTTGCAAACTCTCAATACCATCATATGCCATACGAGCATGACATCCCACCCAAACCTACTATTTTTTACATAGAGGACCCCTTGGGCACTATGTAGAAAATAGCAGGTGGTAACAAAACATCCTGCCCATCCATGGTGGTAAAACTTTGTGAGTGGAGGTATATTAGCCCCATGGACTCAGTCACCATACAAGCATGACGTGCCACCCAAATCTGCTATTGTTTACATAGAGGGCCCCTTGGGCACTATGCAAAAAAAGTGGTTGACAACACACCATCCCATCCATCTGGTATCTGATGGTTGTGAAACTTTGCAAATGGAGGGGCAGTAGACCCATGGACCCATTTGTGAAGTTTCACCCCCATTAGAGCCACAACAGCTTGAATTACCTCCCTCTCAAACCCATTATTTTTCACATAGGGGACCCCTTGGGTACTATGCAACACATTGTCCCCTCCATCCGATGGTGGTGAAACTTTGTGCAAGTGGAGGGGTAACAGTCCCATGGAACTTCTGGAAAAATTTCACCCGCATCCAATGCCATACGAGCGTGGTCACGTGCCACCCAAACCAACTTGTTTTTGCATAGGGGACCCCTTTGGGCACTATGCAAAAAATAGTGGGTGACAGCACACTGTCCCGTACATCCTGCATCTGATGGTGGAAAAACTTTTTTGCGATTATAGGGGTAGCATCCCTTTGGACTTAATTGCAAAGTTTCACCCCATCGGAGGCCAAACGAGCGTTTCGTCTTACCCGAGCCTGCTATTTTTTACATTGGCGACCCCTTGGGCACTATGCAAAAAATAATAGTTGGGACCACACCGTTCTGCCCATCCAGCATTGGATGGTGGTTAATCTTTGCAATTGGAGGGGTAGTATCCCAATGGAACCACTCGCAAAGTTTCACCCCCATCGAGTGCCATATGACCATGACATCCACCCAAGCCCGCATTTTCTTGCATAGGGGACCTCTTGGGCACTATGCAAAAAATACCAGGTGTGGCAATATATGGTCCCGCCCATCCAGCATCCGATGGTGGTGAAAATTTTCAAGGGGAGGGATAGGTGACCCAAATGGACCCACTTGTAAACCTTCACCCCCATCAGAAGCCATACAAGCATTATGTCCCATCCAAACCCGCTTTTGTTTTGCATAGGGGACCGCTTGGGCACAATTAAAACAATAGTGGGCGACTAGACACCGTCCCCCCCATCGACATCCGATGATGGTGAAACTTCATAACTGGAGGGGTAGAAGCCCCATGGACCCACTCGTAAATTTTTAACCCTATTGGATGCTACATGAGTGTGACGTCCCACCCGAACCCGCTATGTTTTGCATTGGGTACCCCTTGGGCACTATGCAAAAAATAGCGGTGGCAACACACCATCCCACCCATCCGGCATTTGATGGTGGTGAAACTTTATGTGCCTTTAAATAGGCTTGCTAGTGGCCTAGGGTTAGGGGTCTCCCTTAGGACCATTCACACCCACACACACCTTCTACACCCTTATTCACTAAGGCTCCAAGGCCTATATCTTAATACTCCCCCTCAATACCAGCCGTGAAAAAATGTGCTTGGAATGGGTGGTATTAGACATATGAACAACAAACTATGCCTTTATAACATTAGGCTTACAAGCATGTTCATGGTGGTGTGGTTATCTAGGACTTACAACTATGTTCCTATAGCCTTAGAGGCTAATAAAATGCTCGGGGGGGGGTCACTCACAAAAAAATGTGAATATCATGTGCGTTCAATAGAAGCATAATTTTAATTTATGAAACTTACAAAAATATAGTTACATAAGGGTATGATTTAAAATTTTTTCAAAAAAATTTACAGATTCATAAAGAAAAGGGGATATTATATAGATTAAAAAATTCACAAATAAGGGATTTAAAATATGGGCCTTGAACGCACGCGATAGGGATATTTTACATATAGTGACCCCCCCGAGATAAAATGATGCCATCTAAGTCTTTATATTTGATGTTGATGAAGATGTACACCTTAATGATGGTGCACCCCACTCTTTATGCTTGCTTGACCTATTGTAGTTGACATGCTTTGGAAATACATGCCATTGTTTCCACATGCTTTCCACCTTGACCATTCTCACACAATGATCAAAACAAGGTTGCCACCCTTGCTTAAGTTGTTTGCACATAGATGTTCCTTCAACATGCTTGATGCTTCTCTGCATACCATACCTCCTCCATGGGCAATGAGGGCATTCCTTAGAGTAATAGTTATGAGGTAGATTTATATGGGAAAGGGAAAGGGAGGGTCTTACCACTTGCCTTAATAGATTGGTCAAGGGTAGTGTCTACTCCATAATGGGGGATTTTTTTTTGCGAGCTTTTTTTGGAGCAATGAACAAGGAGTCCGAGCTTTGCAAAGGACCATGAACTTACTATGAGCTTTGTAAAGGACCAAGAACTTACTTACATATAAATAACAAGCTTTGAAAGATCAACAATATAAATTTCAGTCTTTTGATCCACATCATACTTATTGATATAATTACATATATTCATATATGTAACTAAATTCATGCACCTCATACATATACACATACAAAATATACATATACATACATACATGCAAGAGCTACCTACATACTAACATATATACATACATACATACATACATACTTTCTTACTTAAATATAAAAAACAATCCTTTAAAGATAAAAAATGTATATATAGATCTATAAAGTTCCAAACCATGAAAATCTCGATTACAAAGTCTTTTGATCCACATCATACTTATTGATATAATTATATATATACATATATCTACCTAAATTCATACACCTCATATATATACATATACATACATACATACAAGAGCTACCTACGCAGCACTAACATATATACATACATTACATACATACTTTCTTACTTACTTAAATATATAACACAATCTTTTAAAGATTAAACTTCCAAACCATGACAATCTTAATTACAGTCTTTTGATCCACAAATTATAGCATTCTTCTACGTGTCATCTCGACCTAATGGGGAGAAATCTCCCAGACATGCTTTGGCTACCTCCATGTCATTCTCTATCCCCATATAGTGCCTTTTTAACTCTTGGCATGCACGTCCCAAGCCTCCACATCCCGCAAAAATGTCCAAGACACCATCTCCTTCACTTGAGAAGGTCTCCAATGAAATACAATCATAAACGTGCATCTAAGTATTTTGAAAAAGTAGCTATGAAAATGAACAGAATGAAAATTGTCTCACCTAAAGAACATATGAGATCTTTCTGCACCACCTCGAATGTAGCACTCCAAGACCATCGTGCGTTGGAATTGATGCTTCTTATTCTTCTCAAAAATGAAATTTCGTTGAGCGTTGAATAACTTCTTTGAAACATTTTGCCTAGCCTCATGATCAATAATAGGGACATGGCAATTTACTCGATAGAACATAGTAAGCACCAATGTATCCACCTACCATAACGAGAAAACATTATGTTTGGATATCCATACCACATAACATGTATACACAAAGGAAAATATTTGAGAGATTATGACTTACCCGTTCTCCATTGTCATACAAATAACTTGATTCCACATGAACAGACATTGTTCGTGACCAATCCAGCTTTCTTTCCCATGGAATATATTTTAGGAAGTTGATCCATTAGACTTAAACACACAAACCAACCCTCATCAGCCACAAACAAACCAACAAAACTGAGTGTGGCACGTATCAATGATGAAGAAACTTGATTCCATGAGGGACACCCATCTGTATCTACATCAACAACCTGTAAACCTGTAGGAAAGTCAGCCCATACGAGGCGAGCCACTGTATCTGAGGGAGCACCTCTATGAGATAGAGCCTTGGGAATCTTCATCAAGAATTCTTCCACACTACATAAAAGATTTATGATGTTTGGTTTTGGTAAGTATAACTTGGAAAACTAATTATATGGTGAAATTATTCTTTTTACCTATCTGAGCCCTCCGAAAGAGTGTGGATGTCTACCAGCAATATGTGTGAAAAACATCTCTCACCTGCAAGTAAACAAGACAAAAAATGAGATGCATTTCGAAATCACACACTTCTCAAAATGAATTTGCGATGGAAAGTACTCTTACTAGTCATGTCCATGATGTCACGTTGTCCTGACACCTCCCCCTCTTGTGGAGGGTCTCTCTCTTGATCTTCATTTGTGGGGTCTCCCTCTTGAACATCATGCATAATGTCAATACGTCTCTTTGTTCGCCTCTCACATTGCACTTGAGACGATGTAGATGTATGCTCTTGGTGTGATTGTGGCACTCGTGACAGTGGTGTGGATGGTTTTGGGGCCACGCGCGAGGATCCAACTACCAGAGACTAGGTCAAGATTGTTGGCTGCGGGGAAGGTATTCTAGAGTCTTCTTGAGTTGGGGGCTCTCTTTCAAGCTCAGATTGGCAATTCTTAAATTCTTCAAGAAATAGATCAAGATAAATAGTAAAAAGGTAAAAATGCCCACACCTTTTTGTATATGTATATGTATACGCACGTGATATTCACATTTTTTTGTGAGTGACCCCCCCCCCCCCCCCCCCCCCCCCGAGGTTTACATAAACATATACATTTACATTTACATGCATATAATTCAGTAGAAAGCAAAAAAGTACCTTTTTCTAGGAGCTCCTCACTTGGAGGCACATGATTTAGAGGATATTCCAACCACCAAGGACATCTCTTAAATTCCCAATCAGAAACCCCTCTCTCAACCCATTCCTTCAGGTACATTGTTTCTGAGGAATTTGGATCTACCCATTCTTTGATTACTTCCGTCTCTTCGTCCATTAGACCTTGGCCAATGAGTAGCTGCACCCACCTACATATCCAAAATAAAACAAACAGCACTAAAATATTTTTTTAAATGCGTATATGTATTTTCTACAAAAATGTAATGGCATTAGAAGATATATACCTATAGACAACCCTCTTTGCGGCATTCTCCACCTCAGGTTCGTTTTGGCCTTCCTTTACTTTTCCAATCTTTGCCCACACCTCATGGAAGGCCCATGGTATGTGTTTCGATCGCTCCTCTTGCACCCATTGCATAAATGGTGGGATGTAGATAACATCATCATATACCAATAAACCCTCCAAAATAGAGTCCGCCTCCGCTATTAGCTCTTCCCAATACAACTCTTTCTTCATATGTAGCAACGTCTTTTTGTTATCCCCAAACATCTCTGAAATTACCTTTGTCCTTTGCCCTCCCGGTCATAAGCATTTGAAGCAATTCCGTCTTTCTACTTTAGCATCATACCAAAACCATAAGAGATTAGATGTTAACGTTAGTTTATGTTAAGGGAGGTTTATTGACATGTGACATACCTTTGAGTTGAAATTCGAGATATGGCGACTGTGTAGAGCTTTTCTTTGGTCAGAGCAACCAATCCCTTCTTGGACCAATCATAGTTATATACGAGTTGAAAGAATGCATCACCATTGGATGGGTTTGCAATTATGAGCATCTTGTATGCTCTATCTCAAAATGTTTGCTCTACACCACGTCTGGCTTTCTCACATTTTGTCTCATATTCTTGCAACCCCATGGCATGTCTATCAATGCATGATATAGCTTGCTTCACCGCATTTTCAAACGGTGTCTACGTATAACGAAAAGGACTCATTATCACTCACATGATTAAAAAACATTGATAATCCGTTTATTAATAAAAGATGGAAAATGCAAACACTACCTTCCACACAAGCTGTGCCAAGATTGTAGCTGGAGCATTGTACCATTGCTCTCCACTTCGTTGCTCCAAACTAAGCTCCATTAAAGCCCACCTCCTTACGTCTTCACCAAGGTAGTCCAATATGGATGATTTGTCCGCCATTCCAAATCGTTGAAACATGAAGATCTCATGTGACAATGTGGGTGTAACACTAGTGCGCACCAATCTCTGTTGTAAAGAGTCACAATGAGCCAAGAACTTAACTATGACTAAGTCACAATGTCCGTAATTAAGTAGAGAGAGATCACTTACTCATTTTGAGATCGCAAAGCCAATAGCGATTCTCCTTCTTGCTTCTTGTCCACAACCAAAAATTGACATTTGACCCAGACATGGCATGAAGGGCTATGAGACCAAGCTAGAGAAAACAAAATAAAGATATTACAATATATTGAGACCAAGCTAGAGAAAACAAAATAAAGATATTACAATATATTACTTTTAATGTTGCATAAAATCACTCTATGGCATTCAAAAGAACATACCTTCGCGCACTCGAGACATCCATGCCTTCACACAATGATTGCCATCCCAAACAAGAAACTTCTTACCACTGAGATCCTCCCACTCAGTTCCTCTGATTTCATCCTCAAATCTGTCATGTTGTATCACCTAGTTTGGTCCCCATTCTTGCAAGTCTATTTGTGTGACCGCGAAATACATAGAGCTTCCTGGACGTGTAAGTGAAACTAAAAAAGGAGGAGATGCTTCGACATAACCATGGCAGTCAAAAGAATCACGAAACACCTCAAGCTGGCTAGAAACTGTACGGATGGATTCATTTGGAATCAGCCTGCATAAAGGGATCAATGGGGTAGAGGAATTGCGTTGCACAAAAAACTTAGTGAATACATCACCAAGCAATCCCAATTCAATAGATTTTCCAAGAAGCCTTCTATGGGTCTCCCCTTGACCAGTACTAGATTCAGGAATCTTCGTGTGAGTTGGAGGAGGTGAGCTCATTTCGTTCTCCAACACAAGCGCTTCTTCCTCATGACCAAGAGAATTATGCGCTTCTGTTTCCTCTCTAACAGGAGATACATGTGAGAACACAGGTGTCCGTGATTGAGCTTCCTCGCTAAGAGTCAAACAAACACGCCCAGATCTAAGTGAGTATCCCCTGTTGTCTATAAGACACACACACACACCAAGCCCAAGTAAGTATATCTAAAACATTAAAACACAATCTCAGTAGAATCTTGGCTATTCACATCATATACCTTTCTTAGTCTTTGCATGTTGTTTTCCTGCTTTTCTTGGAGCCATCTCCCTTTCTTTTGCCCTGAATATGAGTAGCAAAAAATTTGAGCTGAATGACAGATAGAGATGATCAACCTCACACATAAACCCTACTTCATGTCTATAGGAAAACATCAACCTCACACACAAACCTTACTACATGTTTAAGAAAACATTCAGGATGGTGAAAGCTCTAGAGGCTAGCACACAACTTCACCCTTCGTCAACTAATGGGCCCCACTATGTTGGATCCACCATGCCCAAACGAGCCCCAATAGAGAAAAGTGAAAAGATTTAATGGTTCCCCCGACTCTGCCCGGGGCCAGGCATGCTCTACATAGGGCCATCTTTAGTGCAAACCACTGATTGCAAAGCCATCTTCTCCAACGCAGCCATCTTCTCCACCCGCAGCCACCTCCACCTCGTGCTGTGGATATAAACTTGTGTATGCCAGCTGCTCCATTGATTGGAGAGCTTACGAAGAATTGCACCCAAGACGCAAGGGCCAATGTGAGGTGGAACATCTTTGATGTGGTGTGCCCCTCAACCTCACCTTCCGAGTGGTGGACGGGGATCTGAGTGCTTGCCATCTTCTCTTTGTGAATTTGTTTCATGTTTTTAATTAACCCTTTCCCAACAATGTATATCTTCATCCTTAATGATATAAATTGAATTAGAAGTCTACTAAACATGCTTTTGTAAGCTAGCCACATTTAACACATATATGAACCAAGGTTGCACCATCACTAACATCTCCTTCTAGTAACCCCCAACAATGAGCGCCATTGTCCACAAGGCTAGATCTTGAATGGGAAGTCTACCAAACATGTTTTTGTAACGTAGCCACATTTGCTCCGGCTCCGGCTCCACCTCCTGCACCTCCTCCACCGAATCCGGCTCCACTGGCTCCGCCTCCTCGAGCACCGCCACGCCTCCATTGCCTTAGCTCCGGCATGTCCACTCCCCCAGTAGAGCCGAGGGATGGTCTGCGCTAGCGTAGACCATCCCCCGGATCTGCCGGGGGAGTGGACATGCCGGAGCTACGGCAATGGAGGCGTCTTCTCCAGTGCCGCCACCGTCTCCACCGGCTTGGCCTCCACCTCCTCCACCTCCTCCACCTCCTCCACCGTCTCCGCCTCCACCTCCTGCACCACCTCCACCTCCTCAAACTCCACCTCCTCCACTGGCTGCACCTCCTCCACCAGCTCCTTTCACTCCACTGGCTCCGCCTCCTCGAGCGCCGCCACGCCTCCATCGCCATTGCTCCGGGCCCCGGCATGTCCACTCCCTCGGCAGATGCCGAAGCAATGGCGATGGAGGCGTCTTCTCCAGCGCCGCCACTGTCTCCGCCTCCACCTCCTCAAACTCCAACTCCTCAACACCTCGTCCACCTCCTGCACCGTCTCCGCCTCCACCTCCTGCACCACCTCCACCTCCTCAAACTCCACCTCCCGCACCACCTCCACCTCCTCAAACTCCACCACCTCCACCTCCTCAAACTCCACCTCCTCCACCTCCTCAACTCCACCTCCTCAACTCCACCTCCACCACCTCCACCTCCTCCACCTCCTCAACGGGCTCCGCCTCGTCCACCTCCAACGAAGCCGCAACTATTACCTCCAACAAAGCTGCTGCCGCAACTATTACCTCCATTGCCATTTCTCTGGCATGTCCACTCCCCTGGCAGAGCCGGGGGATGGTCTGCGCTAGCACAGACCATCCCCCGGCTCTGCCGGGGGGAGTGGATATGCCGGAGCAATGGCGATGGAGGCGTCTTCTCCACCGTCGCCACCGTCTCTGCCTCCACCTCCTCAAACTCCACCTCCTCAACACCTCGTCCACCTCCTACATCGTCTCCGCCTCCACCTCCTGCACCACCTCCACCTCCTCCACCTCGTCAACGGGCTCCGCCTCGTCCACCTCCAACGAAGCCACAACTATTACCTCCAACGAAGCCGCCACCGCCGGCTCTCACAAAAAAGAAGAGCAGAGAGAAGAATCGAGAAATGAAAAAAAAACTCACCTCTTTTCCTGCATGCGTTCGCCTGCTTGCTGAGTTGAGAGTATCCTTCATGTACCCTAAATACCTCTTTTCCTTCATGTACCCTTAACTATGTACCATATATGTGTGTGTGGCCTAAAATATACTTAGCCTAAAGATAGATACATATATACACACACGTATATATGTCTAAAAATGTATTAAGCTATATGTATTTTATTGCACACACATACATTTTATAGTTTAGGCTATGTAAATATGTACATGTATATATTGATGTTAATAAATGTGTGTGGTGTGTGTGTGTGTAGCCTAATAGATATATAGTCTAATATATCTATATATCCTAAAATAAGTAAAAAACTAGTCTCTTTGTAAATACACGTGCACACACACACTAAAATACATATATCCCTGTCGGGTGATTCTTAGCCTAAAATATATACAATATAATAATATAAATATAGACATGTGTGTGTGTGTGTATTTACAAAGAGACAAGCCTTTTATAAAAATAATACTTAGAACCAATAAATGTATACATTTGTGTATTTTTTATATATATTTATAAATACATATATATGTATATATTTTTTATTAAAAAAATTTATCGTGATCATTCTCAATCGTGATTGCTCCACCTTGTTTTATCATTTCAACTGCCTACATTCTCAATCGTGATTCCTCCACCTTGTTTTATCATTTCAACCTCCTTCATTCTCAATCGTGATTGCTCCACCTGTTCCTTCGTTTTTATATTTTCATTTCACATTTTCATCTCTCCTGTCCTTTTTGCATCTTTGTATTGCCTTCCCTATGGAGCACACTGTCACCTTTGAGTGGGAGCTTAATGGCTGTAGCAAAAAATCTCAAACTTTAATACTTCTCCACCAGACCACGCTTGTCACTCTCACGGATATCTACAAGGGTTTTTGCCTTCTTCACACGCCCTTTCTGGAGTGAAAGCTACTAGGACCGATGGAAGCCTACAGGAAATCATCGCTCATTACGATATGGAGGGCAATAAAAACTACCTCATAGATATTACTCGAAGTAAAACATATATGCTACAATGTAGTCCTCTTTGTGCTGCTGATAGTCTTGATTCTAGTGCTAATGACATTGCCCAAGATGTCCGACATTTGGAGAGTTCAGTGGATAAAGAATTAGGGACACAAAACACCCATGTTCATATCTCGAGCTCCTCCTGTGAGAGTGACTTGAATGGCTTAGCAACTATTTTGGAACCAGGTGAAGGCACAAGCAATCCAAAAGGTTCAAAGCACAAGATCTCTGAAGATGAATGTATTGCTTCAGAGAGTATACTTTTGGTTCTTCGTAAGAAGGAGCAACCTTCTCTTCTACGTTCATTGTTGGAAAAAGTTACTTGAGTCATCCAAGTCCAAGAGGTGCCAAGACATTTCCATCCTAGAGTTTCCACCAACATATGGCAAAATAGCAAATATGGATGGAATGGAGCAAAAATATGATGGTCACCTATGGACACGTCCAGTAACATCAAACATGTCTGTAAGTTGTACCGTACGTATTAGCTATTGTGTTGGTACTTTGGAGTGCCATAGGCTCAGCTGTCCTTTTTACTTGAACAATAAAAGGTATAACAACACCTTCTTTCATGGACATCTGACAAAAAAGATTGCAATTGGACTTCTGATAGAGGATGAGAAATGTAAAAAAGTTTGTCACTTTTGTCGCAAAACTGCACACTATGTGCAAGTGTGTAGATGTATTGTGTATTACGTAATGCCTCGTGGCACAACTATTACAAGAATGATGCTCCACACTGGGTTGCATGAACATCAAGTTCAGCCAGGAACTTCAAGGTCAATGTTGGAGCGCGTGAAAATGTTTGTTTCTCAAGTGCTGAAAGCCCAGAGAAGTGCAGGTCCTCGAAAAATACAGATGGATATTGTGAAGGATATGCTATTTTCCTCCATGATGAATCAAAATGATGAGCTACCTACAAGTATTGGGGATCATGAGCTCTGCAATTTTTTGGAGGAGTTGAGTCCTCTTGTGGAAAACCAGAGGTGAGTATTCATTATGTAACTTAATTATATTTGGAAGTATTTTTCTACATTCGGTCCTCTCTTTATTGTTAAATTATGTTTTTTAGGTTTAGACGCATTGTATCCCAAGAGAAAAGAAAATTGATGCTAGCAGGAGAGGGCTTTGATAGCATCCTTCTTATATAGATAAGATCTCGCTATTCATTTATACAAGGTAGCCGTTTCCCAGGACAAGGTGGCCCTGATGACAAATGTTATGTCTTTAAGATGTCTTTGCGAGGACCAGCATCACGCATGGACTTGTTGGTGAATCGCATGCGGGGTGATAGTGGAGGTGACTTGTCAAAGTCCTGGGTTTTGTTCGATCACACTCATCGAGTTTTTGGTTGGTCAACAATGGCTTGTCATGTTTACGACCCAAGGTGAGACTACGTACTTCAATTTTTCCTTTCTTTCATTTACCTTGAATGATAGCTGAATGAAAAAAATTCTCTCCAAAATCTTATAGTGTTCAAGAGCTGTTAATGACAATTGCCACATGCCAAATGAAGGAGGAGGATACAAAACGCCAAGTACTATTTTGGGAAATGCTGAATAGCACAATGGAGCAATGCGGTTATGCACCCGCACACTTCTATGGGTTTATGGTGGTTGATGAAGCAGGGTCCAATTGGTGTACAATTAGGACCGTTTTCAATGGGGGTCCGCACAACATTATGGAGGACAGGGAGCGAACGTGCTTATTCCATTGGAAACAAAGTTTGATGAAGCATGCTAAACAATGCGTGAAGGCAAAAAGTCGACAACACCATATTTACTTGTGTGAAGAATGGAGATTGGCAACCAATAAGGAGTCAGCTTTCTTAAAAAGTAAAGAGATTCGTGGAGTGGTGGAGAAATGGACATATTCATGAGGGACAACTATCAGTGGATACGTGGATGAGTTGGTGGGAAGTACGAATAGCACATTGGGGCAACCTCATGTCAAGGGTGAGAAATTTTATGGAGAAATGATATGTTGTATATGGATGCATTTGCATTGGAGTCAATTTTGTGAATTTTTGTATGAAACATCTTGTGTGCAGGTGGTCTTAAGCTCAGTGGATTTAGCACAAACCCCTCGAACAAACTTATCTCAAAGTGTACATGGGAGTTGGCTTGCTGGTGAAGGATACAAGGAAAAGGTTAGCTTGTATGATGTGTGCATTTCAGATATGGCAAACGCTTTACTACAAAGTGCAAAGCAATATGCATATCAGATGGGGAAGCACAAAGGTGAGGGACCAAGCTTGAGCAAGTTGCTGGACAGGGTGGCAGCAAGGTCAAGACTGACACCACAAGTGGCTCGCATGGTCCATGAAACAGTAGCTAATACTCCTATGTATGAGGAATCAAGGCCTCTACACGGAGATAAGGAGACTATTCATCAACGGAAGAGGGTGAGGACAACGGAAGTAGACCAATGCTCACATCGTCCAGGTTATGTCATGCAGAGCAGACATCGTCAAAACTGGGGAACAGCAAGAAGAGTAAGTTTTGGAGATAGATCTAGAACAAACAGTGCAGCAAGTCCCGCTTCAAAGGGAGGACCAAAAAGTCCAATGACTGGAGGAAACAAAGATGTCGGACATGAAGAGCCTAAACAACATTATGGCACAATGAGCGGAGGACAAATGCATGTAAAGGAAGAGACTATTGGACGCACAATGTGGGCCATTAGACGAACCCCATTGAACTCAAAAGTCAAATGTTTGGGAGGTATTGATGGAAGACTTAAGTATAACTCATACATACAGGGAAGCTCTAGCTTCTACTCAGAGTGACGACATCCTGGTCCGAGAGGGCCAAAGGCTCAAATGATGTGGTTTTGTCCTTCAGATGTTTCACACACATGGCATGTAGATCCAAACATAATATACAAGCCATCATACCAAGATATGTGGAAAGTGGATGTTGGGACCAACATAACCAGCCAAGAGGTAGAGAAATTAGTAAAGGCAAGGTTCAAGTTAGATGTTACTCATGAAGAACCTTTTGTGTCGGGGGTGGGAGAAACGTCCACACAAGCAGCGGGCAACAAAAAAAGTGACAAGAGGCCACATGATGCTACACAGAATACAAAGAGATCAACCAAGTGGAGGCATTGGATTTCCAAAGAAGTAGAAAAGAGGATTGGTAGTGCCGAGGCCATGACAGCGACAGTCCTTAATGAGAGTGCAATGCAGCCATCCCCCTACTCTATTTTTCATTGGGCATGTGAGAGTGGAGAGGACTATTTTATACACATCAAGGTACAACCTTGGTGTACATGTCCTGATTTCATGCAAAGAGAATCTAGAGGAAAGTCTTACGTTGCATGTAAGCATATCTATTTTGTCTTCTTGCGAGTTTTGGGATTACATAAGAATGAGGATATGGTAATGCATCAACCGACACTATCACCAGAGGAAGTGGACAATATACTATCAAACACCATATTGGGGAATATGGGAATTTCCCACAAGTTTGGGACACGTGGTCAAAAGTTGGGATTAACCATAACTTGAACACCACTAATCCAAAATGAGCGCTTTATAGCTCTTTAGATTCCATTTTTCAAGCGCTTTCCAACGATAGGTCATATGATAGGGTTTTGAGAAACTTACAAACATGTTATCCATGTCCCCTTTTTTAAGTATTCAAAAATGGGAATTGGGAAATTCCCAAATTCACTAATAAGGTGTTATCACGTCCTCGAAGCACGGATGTTTGTGCCTATACTTAAGCTTTAATCAAGCCTCTCATGTTTGTGCCTACTTAAGCTTTAATCAAGCCTTCCATGTTTGTGCTTACTTAAGCTTGTAAGGAAATGTGAAGTCAATCTTTTTGTAAGAAAATTTGAACCAATATTATTTTTGTCTTGCTTTGGGATGGCTTTGGGATGGAGTATACTGTCACGTACTCTAAAGTCTTATTGTAGGTAGCTTGCGACGCTATGGTAAAGGAGTTGTACCAACCATATATCTTCTTGTAAGGAAATGTGAACTCAATCTTTTTGTAAGAAAATATGAGCCGGGTATACTTGTTTTTACTTGTGTTGAAATAAACATTGGAAGAAAGGTACATAGATAGGTATTTTTGTGCCTATATTTAAGTTTCTTGGACATAAAATGTGTGTTTATATGTAGGAAGGTAGGTATGTAGGTATGTATGTATGTATGCATGCATGTATGTATTCATGTATATATGTAGGAAGGTAGGTAGGTAGGCAGGTAGGTGGGTAGGTAGGTAGGTGTGTTTGAGAATATACATGTATATATGTATGTATGTATGTGAATGTATTTATTTCTCTTTCATAAATACTTACTATATAAAAGCTCACCAAAATGTATCATTTTTCTTACAAGCTCACATAAAACTATCTTATCTCCAAAAAGCTTGCCAAATAAAGCTCGCAAAAAAATCAAACCCCTCCATAATTACAACAAGAGCTTTTGTGCATGTTGGTTACATGATACCCATTAGGTTTTGAAAGTACAAGCTTAATGAAAGTGAGTAAGTGGCTAAGGTAAATGCTCAAACCAATAAGGTACATCATGCTTGGCTCAAGAAGGTGAGGGCATGGCTCATAATGTTGCCTATGCCTCTTACAAAGACAATGCCAAGAAATGTTTATAAAAAACATGACAACCAACAAGGTAGAGCACTTAGAAATGCTATGCTCAACCTTAAAACTCATCTTAGAAGATGAAAATGCTGAGTATGAGTGGAATAACATGCCTTGGGCTTGGGAAATGAGAGCATATGGCTTATGACATGCATATGCCTCTTAAAAACAAGAGCCTCAAGGGTGATACACAAAAACATTAAAGATGAGTGGAATAACATTTGTGGAATAACATGCCTTGGGATTGGGAAATGAGAGCATATGGCTTATGACATGCATATGCCTCTTACAAACAAGAGCCTCAAGGGTGATACACAAAAACATTAAAGATGAGTAATTAGTGTACATGTGCCCAACTTTAAACCACTTAAGGAACTGAGTTTGATGATGAAAAACCAGCAAACTTCAACCTCTTTGGCTTATGGGATGAAGACAATGGCTTATGGTTACACCATTTCTCCTTGGAAGCTTGCCAAGGTAAGCATAGAAGCGGGTTTATGATGAAGACTTATAATGTGGCACTTATGGTGTGTGCCCGGCCTCCAATACTGATGAAGAAGAGCCTCCTTAGTGTTAAAGACCTCCTCCTTTGACGGTTATGAGACCACTATTAGTGTTAAGGAGAAGATTAGTGTTAAACAACACTATTTTGAAGCTTTACAAATGGCTTCAATGGCGTATACATCGGGATTTGTTTGATGCACTTTTTCTTAGCTTGAAGAAGTTCTACTCCTCAGCATAAAAAGGAATGCCTTTGAAGATTAATGCCTAGAGGTAGTGTTTAATAACACTTTGGTGCTTAAAAACGCTAATTTTTGAAGCTTTTATAAAAGCTGCCATGGAAAACACGGACCCAGCCCTGGTTGTTGCGCACTCATCAGGCCACCATTAGGGCTGCGATTTGAGAGTCTAAGCCCTTAGGTCATGGGCTTTAAAAGCCCTAAATTGCCTTAGTCCTATGGTGCCCACAGGGGGTGAATGGCTATAGTATGACTTCAGCGTTGTAGAAAAATGGGTGCCGACTTGAACCAGATGTAATGTCGCTGCTCAGAGAGGAAAAAATAACAAATTGGTTGTACGGATCTGAGCGCTCGGAGGTCCTTCACACTTCTTTAGTTGAAATCTCGACGAGATTCGGCCTCCTCAAGCTGATGGAAGGCCTCCACTGGCTGGGGGTAGATGAGATGCACTCAAGAAACACTTTTTGACCTAGTCTACACCTTGCAAGTTGCCTAGCTCTAGATACCATGTTGAAATTCATGGTGCTTATGCTAGATCAAGAAGATGAGGAGAGAGACCCAAAATACAAGAATGACTCTTGCTTATTAAGTTGCCTACACATATAGCTAGGCTTCATGCTTCATACAAATGCCCTTGGCATGTGCCTTTAAATAGGCTTTCTAGTGGCCTAGGGTTAGGTGTCTCCCTTAGGACCATTCACACCCACACACCTTCACAAGTGGGCACCCTATTTGAGGAGATCTTGGAGGTGGCCTTAGATGCTCTCAAGGGGAACAATACATCATGAATTATGTCATTCAAGTAGATACCTTCTTCTATTGGTAGGTCACAATTAGCTCCATATACAACCATTGTATAACACTTGTATTAGCACTTGAGTAAAAGGGCTATGTGCCTAGTTCTTGGTGGACTACATCTTGTGTCAACCAATCATATAGCAACCTTCTCAAGTGTGTGTACCACACAATTGCTAAGGATATTTTGTATAACACTTGTATTAGCACTTGAGTAAAAGGGCTATGTGCCTAGTTCTTGGTGGACTACATCTTGTGTCAACCAATCATATAGCAACCTTCTCAAGTGTGTGTACCACACAATTGCTAAGGATATTTTGGAATTAATCAACCACAAGACTTGAATTTGGCCTCCACCTAGCAAAATATTGAAAAAACTGCTCTGTTTCTGCACATCTGTCTGTGCTGCCTGTAGGGGTGATTTTAGAGGTTTATAATGGCTATTGAGAGCATAGGTGAGTGCCCAACACTCTTAGGCATGTACCCAATCCATCAATGAGGTGATTTTTACAAAAAACCAGCTTTAATTTCATCCACAATGGATATCTCTTCTCTGTTTTTGTGAGGGCTTCAAACTAGTGAATTCCAACCACTTAAATGCATCATATTTGCTTCAAATTCATTGTAGGGCTTGCACATGAGTTGCCAATACATTCCCATTTGCCAGATACATGATTCTTTGTCAGATTTGCAACTATTTGCCTCATACATTCACCACACTCAAGCTTCAATGGAGAGCTTGCAAAACAGAAATTTCTCTTTGCTCAAATCTGGTGTTGTTTGTGTTTTTGCACATGCAATCCGCTCAAGGATGTTTAGTAGTCCTTACCCGGTAGGCCAAGCTCTCAGATTTAATGGAAATCGGTGTGCTCCAAGCTTCACAGCTCCAATGGCAAGCTTCACAGCTTTTCTTCTCCTTCTTTTCTCACTCACTCAGAAACCCTAATAGAGAGCACCAGGCTCTGATACCATGATGAAAAACAGGTAAAGAGAGAGGAGACACACACACACACGAGCAAACCCTATTGTATTATGTAAACCCTAACCATAGAGAGAAGCCATCTCCTTTCTCACACAATGCATAAAGCCATAATCCATAATCTACAATACACTACATGTGTTGTGTCCACACACTACTAACCCTAGCTAATGTCCACACTCTATGACCAGCTCGACGCGATCATTTATGTCTCACACATGTTACTACCTAACATGCACAACTGGC
Source organism: Cibotium barometz (assembly GCF_041138505.1). Classification (NCBI taxonomy): domain Eukaryota; kingdom Viridiplantae; phylum Streptophyta; class Polypodiopsida; order Cyatheales; family Cibotiaceae; genus Cibotium; species Cibotium barometz. Next base: position 47,417,532 of record NC_141083.1, read on the forward strand.
ATAAGCTAACATCAAGCTTGAATCTCAACATTTGGGTGGGACGTCACACCCGTATGGTGTCCGATGGGGTGAAACTTTTCATGTGGGTTCATGGGGCCTCTTTCCATCCACTCACAAAGTTTCATCACCATATGATGCCGGATGGGCGGGACGGTGTGTTATCACCCGCTATGTTTTGCATGATGCCCAAGGCGTCCCCTATGCAAAAAATAATGGGTTTGGGTGTGACGTTGATAGGACAAAAAATGTATAGACTTTTTTTGGTTCATGCTTGTAACTAGGGTGTGTGGAAATAAAGTTAGTGAGAGGGTGTTATGTACATATTTTTTTCCTTTGCAAGATGTGAAGAATGTAAATTTTCTTGGGCCAAGCCATGGGGCTTTCCTTGAAACCCCAAGGGGGTGCATGTATTAAATATGACTATGTAAAAGAAAGAGAAAATGTGAGTCTAGGGGGTGTGATTTTCTTAAAATTATGCCTTGGTGAGGTTTTTTTCTAAGTAGATTGAGGGAGTGAATTAATTCCAATGAAGAGGTGGCTGGAAAATCGTTCGTAATGGACACAAAGAAAAGACAGAGATAGAAAATGAAGATGTGGTGGCACCACGACTGGCAGCGTGTTACTTCTGGATGATCACGATTCTCTTCGTGGAATACATGCATTTAACTTGCTAACCTTGCATGAAGTCTGCTGGCTCTATAAAACGCTGGTACGCATGTCTGAAGGGAGGGGGAACTAAAGAAGAACATTACGATTTCTTGATTCACTGTGACAAAAAGTTCGTGACGTTGTGACAGACGGGATTGCTCGTCGTGACTGAAGACAGCCGCGAACCTGTGTGACGGGAGGCAAGAAGGTGAAGAAGACGCCAGCAGCAATACATTTAGAGGCGCGGCTTGCTGGATTGAAGTGATGATCATGATGCCCGTGTTTGGATTTTTGCTGTACGTGATGAAGTTTTGTTTCTGATTTGATCGTGGTCAGAGATAAAAGAAACAGCCTTTTCTTTTGGGCTGCCCGTCGGTGATCTTTTACTTAACTATTTTTTTTGTATTCCATCGATGGTGGGCTGGTATTTGAGCTCCTGGGCTGTATTGGAAAATCTCTGTGGTTGTTTTAAGCCAGGGACTAAGTGATTGGAGACTGATTCTATCTGGAGGGATTTGTTTTGAGGTCTTGTTTGGCCTATCGATGTTCAAGTGTGGAAGTCCCCTGGTCATCGAGTCCAGTCCAGTTATTTTGCTCAACCCTGGTGACTCAAATTGATTTTTCCTGAGTGAAGCATGATTCTGTCTATCGAACTCGACTGTTGTGTTGAAGAAATCCTGTTTTGTGGTTTTCATTTTGAAGTCATATTCTCCGCAGTGCATGGGGATTAATGGTCTTTGCTTTTGCAAGGTTGAGGAAGAATGGGAGAATGTTCGTTATCCTGCTAAAGAGGACCTCCCTGAATACATTTATCATCTTGAGTTCTGTACAGAAGTTGATATAATTTGATGGAAAGTGTATCTTATTTGTCACCTGAAAGCAATCTCCATCCAAAGTCTTTTTGAGGGAGTTTTTTTTCTTGCAAAGTGGGATGTGTGTACTCTTCCTTCCCAGGTTGTTTTCAGTTTTGTGTAAGAGAAGGGAGTTTGGAGATAGTTGCAGAAGAATGAGGCGCCAGGTCTTGGTTGTTTAGGAATAGATCAGAGTCTTTGCCGTTTTGTCTCACCATTCTTTGGCGATCCTACTGGGGACCAAAGTTTTCTGAATTGGGATTTGTGTGCACCCAAGACAAGACAGACACAGAAGTATGGTTCACGAGTTTGCTCGGTTTTATGGCTTGCCTAATGAGGATCAAGAAAGGTTTATAGAGAACATAGAATTCACCGCCTTGATTAAGGATCAAAATGCTCCAGATGTGTTGCTTCAAATTTTATCTTTTTGTTTGGTAGGAGAGGCTCGTTCCTGGTTGCAAACTTTTAGAGCTGATTTTCATGATGACTAGGGTGTTCAGAGGAACCCCACGTATGGTGAAGTGAAGGCTGCGTTAGTTGTTCATTTTGTTTAGGTCGTTTCACGGTAATGTGGAACAAGTGGCAAGCTGCATTGTTACCAGAAATCCCTCCCCGTGTGATTAAGAAGGACCGGTTTATTGCTGGTCTAAGATCTGACATTTGGGTAAAGGTGGAATGCAAGGAACTTCCCACATATGAAGATGTTCTCCGTGTTGCCAAAGAAAAAGAGAGAAAGATGAAGAAGCTGACTCAGATGGGTATAGAGGTGTCAAAAATACCAACAACTGTTCCAGAGCTTATTCCACATTTGGTAGCTAAGCCACCGAGAACAGAACCAAAAAAAGAAGAAACGCTGAAGGAGGAAATTCATGAGATGTCTGAACTCATGAAGAATCTCAGCTTAAACTTGATGGTAGGAAGAGGTCGGGGACGAGCTCCAAATGGAAAAGGACCAGGTGGTATGCCTCCTACTGGTGGTGCTCCATCAACATGGTTTCCAGGACGAGGTCGAGGTATAAATGCTCCTTATGTGCAATGCTTTAACTGCGAAGATTGGGGGCATTATAGCACTAATTGCGATAAGCCTCCAAGGATGGGTGGTGAAATCTATCCTTTGCCCTCTGGATTAAGTAATAGAGTGAATGATCATAGTGTGGAAATCAAAGATGCAGGTCAACCAGGATCAAGTAGCAGTTCCAAAGCTACTGCGGAAGAAAAAGGTAAAGGGAAGCTAGTGAGTCTGCTTGGTTTGGAAGATGATGAGGTGACTGTTTTGCCTTTGGGCAAGCGAGATCGAAATGAAGGAGCTGAACCCAGTGCTAAGAAAGGCAAGCAAACGGAAGAGGTGATCACTCATTAGAGGAAGAAAACCAGGAAGCCGAGGAAAAAGTACAAGACTTAAGACTATCCGATGGGGAAGGATCAAGGTGAATACGATCTTGTGGAAGACCTTTCTAAGAGGAAGCCAGATATCACTTTTGCCCAAATGATTGGATTATGTCCCAGATTGAAGAAGTATTGGCGACGTGCTATGAATCCAAAGAAAAAGATGGGAAAGACTGCTGGTAATGTATTGTCTATTTCTGAACTTCCAGATATTTGTCCTTCTGTTGAGGCATGGCATAATGGTTTGGACCTTGGTGAAGCTTATATTGATGGTGGTGCTCAGATCTATGTCATCACTCAATCTTGTAAGGACAAACTAAATCTGAAGGTAACTTCCCCTTCAACTTTCCGAATACGGATGGCTAATCATGCAAAGCTAAAATGCTTGGGAATGGTGGCTGATTTGAATGTTAAAGTATTCAATACTCTATGTAAAGTGGATTGTCATGTCATGCCTGCGGGATTAGGGGCCTATCCTTTGATTTTAGGGAGACCCTGGTTAAGGAAGGTTGGGACTATTCAGAATTGGAAAGATGGAGTGATTACTGTACATGCTTCTTCAGGGAAAAAAATGAGTTTTGATATGGTGAGTCGGACTAAAATCTCTGAAGTTGAAAATAGAGAGGTAGAAGATGAGTCATCTACTAGTAGTGAGGAAGACAGTAGTACAACTTCTGAGAGTGATATAGCTGATGTAGCATTTGTAGGTGGGGTTGAAGATTTGCATTTGGGTAGTACAACCATCAATGATAGTGAGGAAGAGGATAGATTTGAAGAAATGGAAAGGTTCTTACAACCAAAAAACTATGCAGAGTCATCTTTAACTCTAATGGAAGAGTCATTATCTCTTGGCCTATCTCCTGAAGAAAAAGAGGAATATTGCAGAGTGCTAAGGAAATATCCCAACTTATTCATCACTTCTCGTGAAATAAGAGGATTCAAAGGGAAGCCACTTAGAATTGAATTAAAAGAGCATGCAAAGCCAGTATTTCAAAGGATGAGGAGGTTGAATCCCGAACAGAGATTTTAGTTTTGAAAGAGGAAGTAATAAAGTTACTTAAGGCTGATATCATCTTTCCTATTGGTCTTTCTGATTGGGCCAGCCCAGTGGTTATTGTGCCAAAGAAAGATGGCAAATGGAGAATCTGTGTGGATTATAAACCTTTAAATGCAGCAACAAGGGCCAATCATTATCCTCTTCCACATATTGATGACATTTTGGATCGGGTAGCAGGCCATCAGATGTATAGTCTGTGTGATGGATATTCTGGTTACTTCCAGATTGCCATTGCTCCAGAAGATCGAGTGAAGACTACCTTCCTTACACCGTGGGGTTGTTTTGGCTACAAAAGAATGCCCTTTGGGCTCAAAAATGCACCGTCTCATTATCAGGAAAACTTCGACCAGGTATTGGCCCCATTCTTGGATAAGTTCTGTAAAGTTTTCATTGATGATATATGTGTCTATAGTGATCGTGCTGTACATAGTCAGAAGCTTGATGAAGTCTTTCAAAAATTGGATGAAAGTGGTGGACAGCTGAACCCAAGAAAGTGTCATCTAGCACAAGGAAGAATTAAGGTTCTTGGACACATTGTGCCTGAGAATGGAATAGAGCCAGATCCGGACAAGATTAAGGCATTGATGATGCTGCCCTCTCCTTCGACCACAAAGCAATTGCATACTTTCTTACAGAAAGTAAAATATTTGTCACGGTTCATTCACATGTTGTCACATGCATTATATCCTCTACAGCAAGTAGTAAAATATGATCCCTTAAAATGGAGTGATGAAAGTGAAGAAGTGTTTGAGGCAGTAAAACAAATGTTAGGACAGATTTCTAGTGTGAAGGCTCTTGACTTTTCCAAGACATTTTATGTGAATCCTTCAGTTGGAGTGAATGCAATAGGGGCTGTATTATTACAGTAGGGAGAAAATTCTCGGTATATGCGACCTGTGTATTATGCTAGCAGGGTCAAAACTGAAGCTGAAAGGAGGTACACAACAACTGAATTAATAATGGCCAGTTTACTTTTTGCTTGTAGAAGATTCAGATCTTATTTAATTCCTCAATCATTTGTTGTCTTGACTAGCTGCACCCTGCTACCTCAGTTGCTAAAAAACACTGCTCTTTCAAAGTGTATGGTTAAGTGGATAACTGAACTTCAAGAGTATTCTTTTACTTTCCTTGTTGAAAAGTCTACTAGAGCTTCACTGGCAGATTTACTTACATATAAACAAGGTCCTATATTGGTGAAGGAGGTTGATGATCGTACAGTTCCATTGGAAGAAAAGATGTTGGACAATGCTTTTGTTCTTCATTTTGATGGTTCTTTCAGGAAAAGTCTAAATTTAGCCAAGGGTGGCATGGTATTATATGATCCTGGGGGAGGCTAGTACAAAAGAAAGGTTTTCTGCTCAATGTTAGTAGCAACAATGAAGCTGAATATTCAGCTTTACATGAAGGCTTAAAGGTATGTCTTGAGAAAGGTATAAGAAGATTAGCCATTAAGGGTGATGCTTTGTTGATTGTTAAGCAGATACTTGGTGTTTGGAAGACAAAGCATGCTCATCTCAAGCGTTGGTTGTTGGCTATTAAGAAAATGTTGAGGCAGTTTGATGCATGGACATTACAACATGTGGAGAGGAGGCAAAATGTTGCAGCTCATGAAGCAGCTCAGGGTGAAACTGAGGTATGTCTGAATGTGGTAAGGATACAAGAACCACTGTTTAGAGGTAGAGAATTTTTGGCTAAGATTGAGAACTTTTTGTTGACTGGGAAAGTTTCTGATGATATTCCCAAACAGAAGAGATATAGATTTGTGAAATCCTCTACACCTTATTTTCTTTATAGACTTAAGGTTTTTTTTTCAATGTAGATTAAAAAAACCCCTTCTGTAAATGTATTTCTATAAATTTACCTTAAAATTTTGAATTAAAAAACCCCTTCCTTTGAAATCACGTATTATAACTACATATTTTTAAGTGACACCCCCGAGAGTGGACCCCTTGGGCATTATGAAAAAAATAGCGGGTGGCAACACACCGTCCCACCCATCTCGCATCCAATGATGGTGGTGCAACTTTTTGAGTGGGGGAGTAGTAGCCCCATTGAAAAGATGCAGGGGGGAAGAGAGCTTGAGCTCTTGCAAGCACACACACACACTCACAAAACCCTAATAGAGAACACACAAGGTGAGAGGCTGAAATCTTCTTCTTCTCTACTCAACACTCAACACACCATATACAAGATAAGAGTACACACAATATGAAAGGTACTCAACCAAATACATACACGGGTTCTCTATAATGTGAACCCGACTAAATGAGCTGGCGCTATAACTATGCCAGTCTCTAGAATGGCTGTCACACAGCCTGTCATCCCACTGGCCGCATATCTCCCATGATCTCACCAACCATGCCAGTGGTGTAAGTGTGGGGCCTATCCCCCAGGCGGGTCATCAGTGGCCACCGCCTCACTAGACGAGCTCGATATCTCAACCCTCCCCCTCGAGCTCAACTCCATCTCATGTACACCAAGCGAAGCCCTGAATCTGCGGAGCTTCTCTGTACCCAATGCTTTGGTGAAGATGTCAGCTACCTGATCCTCTGTGCTGACATAAACAAGGTCAAGGTCTCCTGCCAAGACCTTCTCTCTGACGAAGTGGTAGTGGACCTCTATGTGCTTCGTACGAGCATGAAAGACTGGGTTCCTAGCCAACTGTATACTGCTAATGTTGTCACAGAAAATGACAACTTGTCTATCCACTGATAGGCCCAAATCTGCAAGTAGCTTTCTCAACCAAGCTACCTCACATGCTGCCATAGCAGCTCCTCTGTACTCGGCCTCTGTACTCGATAGAGCAACTGTAGGCTACTTCTTGCTGCTCCAAGTCACAGCAGCACTCCCCAAAGAAAACATAAAGCCACTGGTAGATCTTTTGTCTGAGATACTACCAGCCCAATCAGCATCTGTGTACCCATGTACACATATCTCTGTCCCAGTCTCATAGAATAGTCCACAATGCAAAGTAGACTTCACATACCTCAGTATGCGTCTCACTGCATCCAAATGCAGTTTCCGTGGAACCTGCATAAACTGACTCACCAACCCAACAGCATAGCTCAAATCTGGTCTGGTGATCGTCATGTAGATCAAACTTCCTACTATGCTCCTGTACATAGTAGGATCCTCCAAGATCTCTCCTGAATCTGCACTCAACTTGCCATTCTGATCCAATGGCACAGAAATAGGCTTACAGCTTGTCATACCATACTTGGACAACATGTCCAAGCCATACTGTCTCTGCAGTAATCCAATACCATGTCGTGACCTAATCACCTCAATGCCCAAGAAATATCTGAGCTCCCCCAGATCCTTCATCTCAAACTTCTGTCTAAGCAAGATCTTTACATCAAAGATCTTTACATCAGAGATCTTTATATCAAAGATCTCTGCATCATTGTCCCCTGTAATGATCAAGTCATCTACATAGATGACAACAAGCACAACTCCTCTATCACCATGTCTCACATACAATGAGAAATCTGCATTGGCTACATGAAAGCCAATAGTGACAAGATATTCAGAAATCTTGTCAGACCATGCTCTTGGTGCTTGCTTTAAGCCATACACGGCTTTCTTCAACCTGCAAACATGCTCGGGGTGACCCTCATCCTCATAACCAGGTGGCTGCAACATATACACCTCTTCTTGCAAATCCCCATGCAAGAATGCATTCTTTACATCCATCTGATGTAAAGACCATTGCTTTGACGCAGCCACTGCTATCACAACTCTCACCGTTGCCATCTTGGCAACTGGGCTGAAAGTTTCCTCATAATCAATCCCATATGTCTGCGCATATCCTTTGGCTACCAATCTAGCCTTGTACCTGTTTATGCTCCTATCATTGTTATGTTTAACTTTGTACACCCACTTGCATCCAATGGCTTTCTTGCCTTCAGGCAATTGTACTAAATCCCAAGTTTCATTTCCATATAGTGCATCCATCTCCTCATCCATAGCTTTCTCCCAACACACATTTCCAATAGCCTCATCAATGCATGTGGGCTCTACAACCTGCACAACCTTTGCCATATATGCATAGTGATGTGCCACATAACCATCATAGGTAAATCTCTGCACAGGATTTCTCACTCTCCCAGATCTTCGCAGCTTTTCATTCATGGCTTCCATAGCCTTCTTTACACCAGGTGTTCTCATAGCTGGGATCCCAAGCTCCTCATCAAGGCTCATATCTGAGCCACTAGACTCTCCATCAACATGAGAATGCCCTGCAGAAATGTCGGGCATACCAAGGGGCTCAACCACTTTCTCTTTTCCTTTACGTGATGTACTAATCACATTTGCAGGGCTGGTATTATGACGCAGCCTGCCACTCCATGGTCTATCAATAGACCCACTAGATGAGGACTCTCCTGGTCCACTCAAAGACTGTGATTGCTGACCTGCATTCTGTGCAACCACACTTCCACTCACATCAGCCCCAACAGCTTCTTTCTCAGCAGCATACCAGCTGCTCATCTCATCAAAGACAACATCCCTGCTTACCCTCAACTCATGTGTAGCACGGTTATAACACCTGTATCCCTTTTGCTCAAGGGAGTATCCAATAAACACACATTTTTCAGCTTTTGGATCCAGCTTAGTTCTGAGCTCATCTGGCACATGCACATATGCAATGCATCCAAATACTTTCAGATGAGATAAATCTGGTTTTCTGCCAGTAAACCTCTCCTCTGGAGTTACATCATGTATGGCTGCAGTTGGAGTCCTGTTCATGATGTATACTGCTGTAGAAACAGCCTCAGCCCAATAGCAATGCGGCATATTCTTCTCTTCCATCAATGCTCGTGCAATCTCAGCAATGTGCCTGTTTTTCCGCTCAGCAACTCCATTTTGCTGCGGAGTGTATCTGCATGTATACTATCTCCGAATACCATTCTTCTTCAAATATTCAGAGAACTCATTGGAGAAGTACTCTCCCCCTCCATCTGACCTTAGGCACTTTACATATTTCCCTGTTTGCTTTTCAACCAAAACTCTGAAATTTTGAAAGTGAGTGAACACCTCACTCTTCTCCTTCATGAAATATACCCACACTTTCCTTGTGTGGTCATCAATGAAAGTCACAGAATACCTGCAGCCTCCCATAGATATGGTCTTCGTAGGACCCCATACATCTGAATGCACAACATCTAGTGCATTTCTGCTCACATATCTGTTACGTGGAAACACATGCTTTGTTTGCTTCCCAAATTGGCATGCTTCACAGATTTTATGCATACCTTCCACTTTAAATTTTGGCAGCCCTGTCACAATTCCTTTTGTCTGCATAGACTTCAATCTCTGCACATTCACATGTCCAATTCTTTTATGCCATATGTCTGTGTCTGCAACAATTCCTGAACCATTTGCAAACATCGCAGCACTCATCTCAGGCATGTCTACATCCAACGTAAACATTCTGCCCACTCTGTTGCCTTTTGCAACCAACCTGCACTTGTCTTTGAAATCTTCAACATAACACCTATCAGGGTTAAACCGAACCTGAAAACCCTGCTCAATCATCTGGCCAACTGAAACCAGATTCTTTGTTATGTTCGGTACATGAAGTACATCTGCAAGGTACTTCACTTTGCCATCCTGCATAGACAATGGCACATCTCCAACGTGGGCAATTGGATGAGCAGTGTCATCCCCTGTTTCCACAAAACCTGGTCTTTCCGGGTTTTTCATCTCCTTGAACCACTCCCCATGACTCGTCATGTGGTTCGAAGCGCCTGAATCCACATACCATACATTATCTTTTTGTGTTGCATCAACATTTTCAGACATGGCATTCACAACATGCTGCATAACAAACAACCTTTCATTATCCTCATTATTTCTACTTGAGGATGCATAGTTGTTTTGCTGCACTTTCCCATTTTGTATGTCAGCCTGCTTCTTATAACATTCTGACTGCACATGTCCAGGCTTACCACAATAATAGCATTCACGTGCATCATTATATTGCCTTTGCCAATTTCCACGGCCTCTTTGACTCCCCCTACCTCTGAATTTGCCTCTTTCACCTGCGTGTTGTTGTTGTTGTTGATTCTGGGACTGTTGTTGTTGCTGCTGCCTGCTGGCCATAATTCTGATTACCTGTTCAGCCACCTCCTTGACCGCGTCCACGGCCTCCTCTACCTCGTCCTCTTCCTGAACTCGTGTAGAAAGCCTGTTGCTCTGAACTGTTTTTACTTTGTGAAGACTGTTGGTCTTCACCCAAGTTCTTCTCTTCGATAATCAGCATAGACACCAAATCTATAAAGTTTGGAATGTTTTCCCGAGTCTGAATAGACATCTTGAATGCCTTGTATTGTGGCCCGAGACCACGTAGACAGACTTCCACCTTGTCATCATCATCTACTGACACACCAATAGATGCAAGGGATTCCACAATACCCTTTATCTTCAACGCATAGTCATTCACAGACATGCTCTTTTTCTCCATAGTATGAAGTTCATTCTTTAACTGTATCTTACGTGCCTTGGTATTTGTTTCATAAAGCTTTACCAAGGTGTCCCACGCCTCCTTGGGGGACTTGGCATCCTGAATGTGCCCAATCATGGTGTCTTGTATACTAATGGAAAGCCAATACATAACCTTCTTGGCTCCTTGGTTCCAGTCTTTAAACTCTTTCACATCTGCAGCAGTCGGATTTATATCCGGTATCTCCGGTGCCTCTTCATGCTCACCTTCTATGTAGTCCCAATAGCCTTTTCCCATCAAGAAATTCGTCAACCTGAACCTCCAAGCATGGAAGTTATTCTTATCCAGCTTCTCAGCCACAATCTGTGTTATGCCATCATTAGACATCTTGCCAAACACACAATTTTACCAGAAACTGCACTCTGGTTTTTCTACACAAACTGCTGTATTTTCTGCACAGTGGTACTGTAGTACTCTCAAATGTCACAACCAGTGACTTCAATGTGCATACATACACCCAATGGCAACTGTAGACCTCTTTGCAGCACCCACAGTGTCTGCACAGTCAATCTGTCTTCCTGTAGTTCTTAAAACGGAGTTCTGTAGAGAATCGATGACTTACCCGCAGTGCTTGAAATTGCCTGCTTTTTGAAAAACGGAGGTCCAGACGCGCCCGAAACGTGTTTTCGGCCCAAAAATCTCAGTCCAATAGGACTCTATAGTTACCCTATAGGACTCTATAGTTGCCCTATAGCTTTACTCCCGCGAAGAAAGCTCCTCAATCAGAGACCGTTTGCCGGTGCCTCCCGTAGAGCTCCCGACAAGGGTGTAGTCACCAACACAATAGGGAAGAGTAGTTGAAGCTCTTACTCTCGTACCGCTTCTTGTGGTTCTCTTGCTTGCAGCTCAGCCCTTAGCACGAACCAGGCTCTGATACCATGAAAAGATGCAGGGGGGAAGAGAGCTTGAGCTCTTGCAAGCACACACACACACTCACAAAACCCTAATAGAGAACACACAAGGTGAGAGGCTGAAATCTTCTTCTTCTCTACTCAACACTCAACACACCATATACAAGATAAGAGTACACACAATATGAAAGGTACTCAACCAAATATATACACGGGTTCTCTATAATGTGAACCCGACTAAATGAGCTGGCGCTATAACTATGCCAGTCTCTAGAATGGCTGTCACATAGCCTGTCATCCCACTGGCCGCATATCTCCCATGATCTTACCAACCATGCCAGTGGTGTAAGCGTGGGGCCTATCCCCCAGGCGGGTCATCAGTGGCCACCGCCTCACTAGACGATCTCGATATCTCAACACCCATGGACCCACTCGCAAAAGGTTTCACCCCCATTGGATGCCATACGGGCATAACGTCCCACCCAAACCCTCTATTTTTTGCATAGGGGACCTATTGGTGGCCACTATGCAAAAAATAGCGGGGTCTCCTATGCATAAAATAGAGGGTGATAACACACTATCCCGCCGTGCACATACGACATCCGATGATGGTTAAACTTTGCGAGTGCAGGGATAGAAGCCCCATGGACCCACTTGCAAAGTTTCACCACCATCAGATGCCATACCAACATGACATCCCACCCAAACCTGCTATGTTTTGCATAGGGGACCCCTTGGGCGCTATGTAGAAAAAAGCAGGTGGCAACACATCGTCCTGCCCATCCGACATCTGATGGTAGTGAAACTCGAGTTGAGTTATAGTAGCCCCATGCATTCACTCACCATACAAGCGTGACGTCCCACCCAAACCCGCTATTTTTGCATAGAGGGCTCCTTGGGCACTATGCAAAAAATAGCAGTTGTTGACAACAGACCGTCCCATCCATTTGGCATTTGATGGTCGTGAAACTTTACAAATGGAGGGGAAGTAGACCCATGGACCCACTTGCAAAATTTCACCCCCATCGGACGCCATAACAACTTAAAGTCCCACCCAAACCCACTTTTTTTCGCATAGGAGACCCCTTGGGCACTATGCAGCACATCGTCCCCCCCCATCCGACGTCCAATGGTGGTGAAACTTTGCGAGTGGAGGGGTAACAATCCCATGGACCCTCTGGAAAACTTTCACCCCCATCCAATTCCATACCAGTCACTGTGGTGATGTCCCACCCAAGCCAACCTTTTTTTCACATAGGGGACTCCCTTATGCACTATGCAAAAAATAACGGGTGTGACAACACACTGTCTCGCCCATCCAGCATTCAATGGTGGAGAAACTTTGTGATTATAAGGGTAGCAGCCCCTTGGACATAATTACAAAGTTTTGCCCCCATCGGAGGGCATACAAGCGTGTTGTCTTACTCAAACATGCTATTTTTTACATAGGGCACCCCTTGGGTACTATGCAAAAAATAACTGCTGGGAACACACCGTTCTACCCATCCGGCATTGGATGGTGGTTAATCTTTGCAAGTTGAGGGGTAGCATCCCCATGGACCCAATCACAAAGTTTCACCCCCATCAAATGCCATATCAGCGTGACATCCACCTAAGCCCACATTTTTTGCAGAGGGGAACCCTTGGGCACTATGCAAAAAATAGTAGCTTGCAACATACCGTCCCGCCCATCCGGAATGTGATGGTGGTGAAACTTTGTGAGGGGAGGGATAGCTTCCCCATGGTACCACTTGTAAAGTTTCACCCCCATTAGACTCCATACAAGCATTATGTCCCACCCAAACCCGCTATTTGTTTGCATAGGGGACCCCTTGGGCACTATCCAAAAAATACACACCGTCTTACCCATCCGACATTTAATGATGGTGAAACTTTGTAACTGGAGAGGTAGAAGCCCCATGGACCCACTCGTAAATTAGCATTCCTATCGGACGCTACACGAGCGTGACGTCCCACACCCGAACCTACTATTTTTTGCACGGGGTACCCCTTGGGCACTATGCAAAAAATAGCGATTGGCAACACACCATTCCACCCGCATCCGATATGGTGGTGAAACTTTGCGAGTGGAGATGTAGCAGGTTACCACCTATGGTTGTGAAACTTTGCGAGTGGAGATGTAGCAGGTTGCCACCTATGGTTGTGAAACTTTGTGAGTGGAGGGGTAGCAGCCCCATGGACTCACTCGCAAAGTTTCACCCCTATATCAGACGCCATACATGCATGAAGTCCCACTCAAACCCACTTTTTTGCATAGGGGACCCCTTGGGCACTATGCAAAAATAGCAGGTGAAACTTTGCAACTGGAGGGGTAGTAGCCTCATGGACCCCCACTCCTAAAGTTTCACTCCAATCTGACGCTATACCAGTGTGACGTCACACCTAAACCCACTATTTTTTGCATAGGGGATCCCTTCGAGATTATGTAAAAACAACGGGTGACAACACACTGTACCGCCCTCAATGGTGGTGAAACTTTGCAAGTGAAGGATAGCAATCCCATGGACCCACTTGCAAAGTTTCACCCCTATCGGACGCCATACGAGCGTGAAGTCCTATACTCAAACCCATTTTTCTTGCATAAGGGGTGAAACTTTGTGAATGGACCCACTCCCAAAGTTTCATCCCCATTGATTGCCATTATACGAGTGTGAGGTCACACCCAAACCCACTATTTTTTTGCATAGGGGACCCCTTTGGCATTATGCAAAACATAGCAGGTGACAACACACCATCTTTTGTCCATCCGGCATCCAATGGTGGTGAAACTTTGGAAGTGGAGGGATTGAAGCTTCATGGAATGCCTTGAAAATTTTCACCCCTATCAGACACCGTACAAGCGTGAAGTCCCACTCAAACGCACATTTTTTGCATAGGGGACTACTTGGGCACTATGCAAAAAATAGCGGGTGGCAACACACCATCACAACTATCTGGCAACAAGCAATGGCGAAACTTTGCAAGTGGAGGGGTAGCAGCCCCATGGACCCACTTGCAAAGTTTCACCTCCATCAAACGAGTGTGACATCACAACCAAACCCGCAATTGTTTGTATAAGGGACCCCTTGGGCACTATGCAAAGAATAGGGGCAGTTGGAAACATATCGTCCCGCCCATCTCAGCATCTGATGGCGGTGAAACTTTGAGAGTGGATGGGAAGCAGCACCATAGACCCACTGGAAAAGTTTCACCTACATCGGACGCCAGAGATAAGCGTGATGTCCCGCCCAAACCTGCTATTTTTTGCTTAGGGGACCCCCTTGGGCTCTATGCCACACACCGTCCAGCCCACCCAGCATCCGAATGTGGTGAGATTTTGTGAGTGAAGGGGTTTCAGTCCCATAGGTTTAATTGCAGAGTTTCACCCACATTGGGCATCATGTGACAGTGATGTCCAAGACAAACTTGCTATTTTTTGAATAGGGGACCCCTTGGGCACTATGCAAGATATAGCGGGTGACCACACATCGTCCCACCCATAAAGCATCCGATGGTGGTGAAACCTTGCGAGTAGAGGGGTAGAAGCCCCATGGCCCACTTGAATGGGTGGGACAGTGTGTGGTCACGTGCTATTTCTTGCATAGTGCCTAAGGGGTGCCCTATTCAAAAAATAACAAGTTTGTCATGGACATCACTATCAGATGATGTCCAATGTGGGTGAAACTCTACAACTAAACCTATGGGGATGATACCCCTTCACCCGCAAAGTCTCAGTGCCACATGCGAACGTCAGATGGGCTGGTGTTGCATAGTGCCCAAGGGGTCCCCTATGCAAAAAATAGTAGCTTTGGGTGGGACATCATGCTCATCTTTGGCGTCATGCAGGTGAAACTTTGCCAGTGGGTCTATCGTGCTGCTTCCCCTTATTTTAGAGTGAGCACACATTCCCACCATTAAAATTTAATCTAAATTTTAATTAATTAAAATTATTTTTATATATATGTGTGTAAATCTATTTAAATGTGTGTGTGTGTGTGTGTGTGTGTGTGTGAGAGAGAGAGAGAGAGAGAGAGAGAGAGAGAGAGAGTATACATGCATGTGCATGCATGTGTAAGAGAGAGAGAGTGTGTGTGTGTGTGTGAAGAGAGAAGGAGTGTGTTTGCGAGAGAGAGAGAGAGAGAGAGAGAGAGAGAGAGAGAGAGAGAGAATTTCTAGGTGTTAGATAGTTTGTGTGAGAGGAGAGAGTGTGTGTTTGTATTAGTGCATGTGCGAGTGTGTACATGTGTGTGTGTGTGTGTGTGTGTGTGAGAGAGAGAGAGAGAGAGAGAGAGAGAGTGTACATGCGTGTGTGTACATTTGCATCATCTGTGTGTGTGTGTGTGCTTGAGCTTGAGAGAGAGTGAGATGGGGCATGCTTAGAGAGAGAGAGAGGATGAAAAGAGAGAGAAAGAGAGCCAGAGATACAGAAAGAGAGTGATATATATATATATATATATATATGTACGTTGTCGTGACGTGTGCGGTATAGCCAGGAAAGTACGAAACTTCTAGCTGTGAGAGTAGGTGCCAAATCTAACAAGAAAACTCACACACAAAATTCTCCAGGAAGCATAGGATAAGTCCATTTTTAATGACATATTCATGTGTCAATTCACCTCAATACGTCCTTGAACTCATCTTGATGATTGCACAAAATTGTGTACCAAGTGCTTGTCCCTTGATTCACTGACTCCTTTCTCCAAATCCCTTGAACCAATCACATGTAGGCATAACATAACCTTCAATTTTTTCCAACATACATGTGACCATTTACATTCTTTACATCCAGTGCCATCAAAACCATCATTTCAAGATGTTCTTTATCACCTGAAAACCTGCCTTAATATGCTAACATCTCACAAGCAAAAGATGGCATACGGCATAGCTATAACATGCTCATGATTTCCAAAATTCAATCAAGCAGAAGTAAGACCAACTTCCCGTGATTTAAATGTGCTTTAGATACCTTTTTCCCACAAAACACCAAGTTCCAAAACCATTAACTTGTTCTCCAAAGCTTTTTACTCATTTTCCAAATCCTTTAAGGATTTATGAGTTTTCGCCTTTTCCTAAATCAAAAGAATTAGTAAAAAAAACTTATCTGAACGTTTCGAGTGAATTTACACTTTGATTTTATTTTTGCTAATCTCAAAAAGTCGCTTCAGAGCTGACTACGCGATGGAGAGAACGCGGGAAGCAACAGTCGCTTCAGCGCAGACCGTGCGATGGAGAAAACATGGAATTAGTCGAAATCATCTCTTCATGTAGTACTCAATTCCCTCTTCATTTCTAGCACCTACAAGCTATGAACAGTAGGTATATCCTTCATTTAAATTTCTCTGGTAGCCAGCGCTCTAGTTCTCCCATTTTCTGCAGATATCCGCACTCTGATTTTTGCCGCCCCTTATACTCTGGTTTTTCTCCTCTTTTTCCCGCAAGGAATGCGGCCTTCACCACCTTTTGCAGCTAAAAATGCGTTTTTCCATTTCCAAATTTCCACGCTGCGCCTACCATTCCACTTCTAATACTTTCCATTATTTTCCCTTTTAATGCCACGCAAGCTGCCCCCTTAGTGTAATACTCCTAACCTTGGCATTAAGGCAAGGTTCCCAATGCAAAATAGATCATTCAATTTTATTCCCCCGCATTCAATAAAGACTTCGGCACTCTAATGCCCATTGAATCTCCATTACTCTTAATGCCTCCATAGTTTATAATGTCATCATATCGACCATGTGATTTATAGAATCCCCCAATTGTTCACTCAAATATTTTTCCATGTCTTCATAAATGCATTCCTTTGTGCATTGGCATGCCCTCATGTTTGCATTCCATAAGAGGTATTCACTAATTTGACCCATCGATACCATTAAGAAGCTACTACACATTATGCACATGGGAAGCCATTAACATCATTAACTTATCCCTTTGGCGTGCCACTCATACCATCATATATAACTGGATGTTTCTAACTTACCCATGAGCTCTGAGTAACAGCAGAACCATCACCCACCACACTCATATACAAAAACTCCTAGATCTGGCTCAGCCTCAGCTCGTCTTATTGAACCTCATTTACAATATGAACATATGTACATGGCATCATATAATGACTCGTCATGGCACTTAACCCCATGCATCTGGATGTGTATTTGATGGCCTCACATGCATGGTTTCACACCATAGATGTGCCATGGCACGACATCCACCCCCTCTAAACCTGCACATCCTCTGGTATGTGCCAAATCATCACCAAGATCCACATATAACTGGATGTCGTCTTCATCTTCTACATTACCAGGAAGATCATCTTCTTCCTCTTCAACCATATCCATACTACCACTGTCAAGCCTCTCATCCTGAGTTTCCTGTGAATCAAAAGGATCACTATCATGCCTTCTTTTAAACATCTTGATTCTTTTGCCTGCCACAAGATTCTTTATCTCTGTTCCATCAAGCTCACACAGAGTATACGTGGCATTTCCATGCACATACTTGACTATGTAAGGGCCAAACCATCTTTTTGCAAATTTTCTTTGAACAGTGAATTGGTTGTCAAGGCTACTATCATACATTAGAACCCAATCACCTTCTTCAATAGGTTTTGGCCGGAGTCTGTGTCTTCTATCAAATATCTTGCATCTTTTAAGCGAGCTTTAGCAAGCTCTACATCTTCAGGCCTCCTCTCCAACTGTCTTATTCGCAATGCAAGGAGGTCATCTCTGCTCAATCCTTCCACCCAGGGCAATACATTCCAAGTTAGAACTACTTCTTCAACTGGCATCACTGGCTTTTGACCATACATTAATTCTGCAGGCATGTATCCTGTTACTGAGCTATGAGTTGTACGGTCAGCCCACAAGGCATATGGTAGCAGCTTTGGCCACTCTCGCATTCTTTCTCTGCATGCCTTAGCCAAAGCTTTAATGATTGGAGGATGTCCTCGCTCACTTTTTCCATTGCCCTCAGGATTGTAAGCACATGTTAGGGATAGTTTGATACCAATTCTAGAGAAGAATTCCCTTGCTTCTTCAACATCTAGCTCACCCCTATCAGCTGTTATTTTCCCAACACAACCATACCGGCAAATCACATCCTCCAAGAGAAATTTGCATACTATTTCCGTACTCTTTGTTCTAAGAGCACGCCCTTCTACCTGATTTGTCAAATCTTCTCTTACAAGTACTATGTACCGCATCTGCCAAATTCCAAAAGGCATTGTAACTAGATCCACTACCCATTTGTAGTGCATGGCAGGTGGGTAGGTTGGATGCAAGCCATCACGATGCCGCACATTTGAGTACATCTGGCATACCATGCATGTTTCCACATATCGGGAAATATCCTTGTACATTCCTTTCCACCAATATTTTTCCTTTATTTTGGTAAACGTAGCCCACACACTTCTATGTCCAGCCCAGAGACTCTCATGGAATTCTTTCACAAGCTTTCCTTGAGTCTCTTTATCACATATGACTCTCTGTGGCATAGCATTCCTCTGCTTTAGGATGCTTCCAGAGGTACCCATCCTTTAGGAAATAACCATATGCTTTTCTGCGGATCCTCTTAAATTCTGAGTCAGACCAATTTCCCTGTCTTGTCAGAGTACTCAAGTATTGACCAATAAGCAACCAATCTCCTTCATACATTTCCTCAGTAAAAGACTCAAGTGCATTTGATAGGCAAATATGGTCCCCCTTTGCATATGCAGTAGTATAGAACCTTGTACCCACATCATCAATGTCACTAATCATCTCTTTCTCATCTTCATACCTGGCTCTTGATAGCATATCTGCAACTGGATTATCTTTTCTCGCAATATGCTCAAACTCAGGATTTAGTGACTTGATATAAGCAATCCACCTAAGCATAGCAATATCTGGAGTGGTACAACTTGCTATCATCCCAAGAAGTGGCAAGCAATCAGTTTCCACAAGTACAGATGCCCCAATAAGATATTCTTTTTCACATTTTAGAGCAGTGACTATTCCCCATAACTCTCTCTTGATCTGTGGATACTTTCGTTGTCGAAAGCTTAATACCTTTGCTCCAAATCTGATTACATACCTGTGATCATCCTCATCATCTTGCCCTACTGCCCATCCTATCCCAGTAGGACTAGTATCAACTGTAACAATCACAGGCCTGCCACACTCATAATCTGCCTTTCTCAGAGTGGGTGATGATTGGAGCAAACATTTCAGCTTCCGCATAGCTTTAATATGTACTGCACTCCACAGAAATTTTTGATTTTTCCTCAAAAGTTGATAAAGAGGATCTGCTACATGTGTATAATGTGGGATCCAAATAACATAAAAGACACATGCTCCAAGAAATCTCCTCAGCTCTGTAACATTAATGCATGTCTCTTTCATTCTTTGTATTGCATCTATCTTGGCTGGACAAGGTCGGCGTCCACTAGTACTACAAAGATGTCCCACTATTAGCACTTCACCAACTCCAAACATTGATTTCAGCCCAGATAAAGTAAGATTCACTTCTTCAAGCCTGGATAGAATCATGTCACAATCCTTTATATGATTTGCCACAAACTTGCGGCACCCCTTTGAATCGAAATCCCCATCTTTGTCTTTCTCATCACAGCCTTTTATTGGCACATCATCCAGAAATGGCATAGTTATTTGTGGTATGAAGTCTCGTAAAACTTTATTCATTCCATTCATCATATGTGCCACCGAGTTGGTGGCTCCCTGTGGTAAGGTACACATCCTTACTAATCCCAAAGGAGTTCTCATTGTGGTCAAGTCCCTGCTTTGTATATCCAGCTGGAACTGATCATATCCCGAATACAGATCACCCATAGAGTATATAGCTTTTCTTGCAAATGCTTCTGCAAACTCATCCACAATCGGACCTGCTCCCACATTCCTGATTGTGACTTTGTTTACAGGCTGCATGTCTTGAATAAAGCGCAATGTCCCATTTTTCTTTGGCACAGTAAACCATCGGTTGGAATATGGAGCACATGATGGCTCCAAGATTCCCATCCTGATCTTTTCTTTTAGTAATTCCATCAGCTTTGGCAAGAGAGCCTTTGGTACTGGAATTGGCTGCAGGTTCCAGGGCACATGTGGAACAGTAAAGATCACCATTGGTGCTGTTACACTTGGATCAACACAGCCTATCTCATGCGGCTGAAAAGCGAAGGCTTTCCCATGTTTCACAAGCATCTCCTCAAAGCATTTCTTTTCAACTGGCAACAGAAAATCCTTCTCACCAATCTTCAGCTCTTTTAGAGTTTCCTGTGTAAACTTATGCCCAATTTTTTTCGGATCTCTAAGATTTGGTTGCATAGAAGCTTCATCTATTTTCTCCTTGCTTCCTGGTGGCAAAGGCAAGGCAACTGGTTTCACCTTCTTTGCAACTGTTTTGTACTTTGTATCAACATGAGCATCCATCTCGCAATTCATGTTTTTACATTCCACCCCCTCAAATTCCCGGATTATATCATACATCTCCATAGATGACACCTCTATCATCTCATTTCCACCCTGTAAGCATGCTCTTCCCATATCAAAAAGCACATCCATAGTATCTACAAATGACACCTCATCAAGCACCCCTGAAATAAACTCATTCTTCTCCAAAAGACCACACTGCTCAAAATTTTTTTGTTCATTTTGTATATGTTTTCGCATGCCACGCTTCAAATCCTTACTTTTTACAAAAACCAGTGACCCATAGCTGGAGAATCCCTGAAAGTTTGCTGAAAAGTTATTTACATTGATTGAGTCCTGCGAGAACTCATTTCCCCTTGTACCATTGGAATCCCGCTTTACAATGGCACCTGGCCAAAATCCCTCATCTCCCTGTAATTCATGAATTCTCTATTTATCTTTGGGAGTGATTGTGCTCGAAGAGACTCACGATTCCTTTCATGGTTAATGCAAACTGTCAAGAACTGAACAGCTTTCTTGCCATCCTTACTCCTTATTCTTGCATATGCCGAGCCATCGTCCAAAACTTTTGTTTCCATCCTCACAGCTGTAATATAGGGTTGCCCAAGGATGAGGGGATACGATGACATCTCCTGAACAAAGAAGTTTTGATCATCTTTCACATCCCCTATGGTTACCCTTACATTTGGACATGATGCATAGAGCTCTCCAGATGAGTTATTAGCTGCTTTAATCATCCACCCATGATCCACATCCATTGGCCACTTACATTTGTTGTAGAGATTTTTAGCCATAAGATTTATTTCAGACCCATGATCAATTAGAGCGACATATGGCTCTTCCAAATCACCTATCTTGACAAGGGTTTCAGTAGTTGCTCTTGCCCAATGGCTCCTGGAGTAATGACTCTTTGTAAGAACTTCTTTTTCATCATCCTCTTCCACAAAGCGCACTTGTCGTGCCCCATCAGCAGAGTGATTACATTCCACCACATTTTCTCTCTCTTCCTTTTGCTGTACCTGTACTCCATGAGTCTTGAAAGTGCTTGCCTCCCCTTGTGATGGAATAGATTCAATTATGGACTGCCTTTTTCTTCGTATAATATCAATTATCTCATCATGAAATTCTTTCTTTGCAATCCCCAAGACTTCCCCTAGTGTAAATTCCACCCTGCTGTTTAGAATCCTCTCTTCAAGCACCTTTTTGAGATCTGTTGCTGCTTCAATATCAGACTGAAGCTTGTAGAGTGGACTTTTCCCTTTACCCTTCTCCTTCATTTTTGTTGGCACTTCTTCCATTGAAACTTCCTGTGGAGGTCTGCTATGCTGTGGAGGCATATGTGATGGCCCAGGATCCTTCTTTTCACTTCCACGTGTAACTCTTTTTGATGGCCCTCCTTCCTCATTTTCCCTTTTATGCTTCTCCTCTACCTGTGCCTCATTATTTTGGCATTTAGCAATGTAGGCATGAACAGATAAAGAATCCACAGGCTCCTCCCAGCCAGTCTCAAGACGTATACAATCACCTGCCTCATGCAAAGCTTGCTTAGACACCTTCTTTGATGCAATTAATTCCATTGTTGATGGCCAAAAATCCTCATTCTCATAATCCTCATCATTCTCAAATCCCTGCTTTAATTGACCAACCTTTAATCCATAAGTTGCTGCCTCAACCATAGAAATGGCATGACTAGCAGCCATATCCTCAACCAGCTTTTTCATCCCTCCTTTCCCAAAATTTGTACTCAATGGAAGACCAGTCTCTGTAAGATGGATTTTCCCATCTTTGAAAAACACAAGTTGATTTTTAAGAGCTTCTTTATAGCTAGCACAGTCTTTCTTTGCATGTTCTGGGTCATCACACCATATGCATCTGTATGTAAACCCTTCTTTGCTTTGAGGCCTTTGCATAGAAGCCTGCCCCAATGGTAGACCCTTTTCTTCAATCCTGGACATCTTCAATTTTAGGTCACGCATACCCTTAATAAGCTCATCCATCGGCCCATCTACCTTTGGAATTGTAGCAGCTGGTTTTGGTAGATTCTCAGGGGTAACAGCAGTTATGGGGGTTGCAGAGCCCATCACCATTTTATCCCTCCTCCGCTGCCGCTTTGCTAACATGGTGACTGCATCCTCAACATCATTCCAATCACTCTTTAATCCCTGCTCTGTATCCTTATCCTCAAGGAGGATTTCCAATTTCTCTTGGAGATCTTTCCCAGCTGCTTGTAAGAAGAGCTCTGTTTTTTCTCTATCCAAAGTTGTACGCTCTATCCTTGATAGCTGGGCATAGCGCTTCTCAAACTCTCTTAGCAATTCTGTGGCAGAAATTCCCATTTTAGGTTTTGTGACCCATTCCAAGAAAGTTCGTTTGGTCACTCGCTCAGAATCCTCCATGAAATATTCATCCTTTAAAGCAAGCTTGAACTCCTCCCAATTTCTGCCACCATGTGCTGTCTGCAATCCTCTTATACGCTCTCTTATTTCAGGAACACATACCAGCTCGAAACTTCGAACCATATCCTCCTCAGTCACCCTGTTTAGCTCCATCTCCTTTATATAATTGCGCAGGTACTTTGTGATGTCCTTCCCATCAAATTGATCCACCTTTTTCACAATTGATTGTAATGCTTTGGTCGTGGAAATTTGTCCTCTTTCAGCAGCTTGTTGCTGTTGCATGTACATGGTAAACATCTGAAACATCTGCATAACTCCGGGGTCAAAATGAACCCCCTGACCCTCAGAATTCTCAGCCATAGCTTCCCTGTATATTTCACCACACTCTCACCCCAGCAGTTTCACGTCGGGTTCACCAAAGAGCTGTCATGACGTGTGCGGTATAGCCAGGAAAGTACGAAACTTCTAGCTGTGAGAGTAGGTGCCAAATCTAACAAGAAAACTCACACACAAAATTCTCCAGGAAGCATAGGATAAAGTCCATTTTTAATGACATATTCATGTGTCAATTCACCTCAATACGTCCTTGAACTCATCTTGATGATTGCACAAAATTGTGTACCAAGTGCTTGTCCCTTGATTCACTGACTCCTTTCTCCAAATCCCTTGAACCAATCACATGTAGGCATAACATAACCTTCAATTTTTTCCAACATACATGTGACCATTTACATTCTTTACATCCAGTGCCATCAAAACCATCATTTCAAGATGTTCTTTATCACCTGAAAACCTGCCTTAATATTCTAACATCTCACAAGCAAAAGATGGCATACGGCATAGCTATAACATGCTCATGATTTCCAAAATTCAATCAAGCAGAAGTAAGACCAACTTCCCGTGATTTAAATGTGCTTTAGATACCTTTTTCCCACAAAACACCAAGTTCCAAAACCATTAACTTGTTCTCCAAAGCTTTTTACTCATTTTTCAAATCCTTTAAGGATTTATGAGTTTTCGCCTTTTCCTAAATCAAAAGAAGTAGTAAAAAAAACTTATCTGAACGTTTCGAGTGAATTTACACTTTGATTTTATTTTTGCTAATCTCAAAAAGTCGCTTCAGAACTGACTACGCGATGGAGAGAACGCGGGAAGCAACAGTCGCTTCAGCGCAGACCGTGCGATGGAGAAAACATGGAATTAGTCGAAATCATCTCTTCATGTAGTACTCAATTCCCTCTTCATTTCTAGCACCTACAAGCTATGAACAGTAGGTATATCCTTCATTTAAATTTCTCTGGTAGCCAGCGCTCTGGTTCTCCCATTTTCTGCAGATATCCGCACTCTAATTTTTGCCGCCCCTTATACTCTGGTTTTTCTCCTCTTTTTCCCGCAAGGAATGCGGCCTTCACCACCTTTTGCAGCTAAAAATGCGTTTTTCCATTTCCAAATTTCCACGCTGCGCCTACCATTCCACTTCTAATACTTTCCATTATTTTCCCTTTTAATGCCACGCAAGCTGCCCCCTTAGTGTAATACTCCTAACCTTGGCATTAAGGCAAGGTTCCCAATGCAAAATAGATCATTCAATTTTATTCCCCCGCATTCAATAAAGACTTCGACACTCTAATGCCCATTGAATCTCCATTACTCTTGATGCCTCCATAGTTTATAATGTCATCATATCGACCATGTGATTTATAGAATCCCTCAAATATTTTTCCATGTCTTCATAAATGCATTCCTTTGTGCATTGGCATGCCCTCATGTTTGCATTCCATAAGAGGTATTCACTAATTTGACCCATCGATACCATTAAGAAGCTACTACACATTATGCACATGGGAAGCCATTAACATCATTAACTTATCCCTTTGGCGTGCCACTCATACCATCATATATAACTGGATGTTTCTAACTTACCCATGAGCTCTGAGTAACAACAGAACCATCACCCACCACACTCATATACAAAAACTCCTAGATCTGGCTCAGCCTCAGCTCGTCTTATTGAACCTCATTTACAATATGAACATATGTACATGGCATCATATAATGACTCGTCATGGCACTTAACCCCATGCATCTGGATGTGTATTTGATGGCCTCACATGCATGGTTTCACACCATAGACGTGCCATGGCACGACAACGTATGTATATATGCATGCATGTATGTATGTATATGTATATATATATATATGTGTATGTGTGTGTGTGTGTGTGTATAATATATTTATCTGTATATTTAAAAGTGAGCAAACCTTACCACCCATCTCCACACATTAAAATTGAATCAAAATTAATTAAAATTATGTCTGTATGTGCATTTATATGCTTAAATACATGTAAAAATATATGTATAAGTATATGCGTCTATGTATAGTTATATGTATCTAAAACATAATATTGTATATACTATATATTACGTGTGTGTGTGTGTGCGTGAGAGAGAGAGAGAGAGAGTGATAGTGCGGGTGTGTATATGTGTGTGTGTGGGTGTGGGTGTGAGAGAGAGAGTTTCAACATTTGAGAGAGTGTGTGTGTGCACGAGAGAGAGAGAGAGAGAGAGAGAGAGAGAGAGAAGGAGAGGGTCATGCGTATGTGAGAGAGAGAGGGAAACGGTCATGTGCATGTGTGTGTGTGTGAGAGAGAGAGAGAGAGAGAGATGGGGGCAAGCCTAGGAGTGAGAGAGGGAAAGAGAGAGAGAGAGAGATGGCTGTAGAAAGGGAACCAGTTCTTTTCTACAGCACAACGCGAGGGTCCAACACTAGTTGACCACAATTGCTAGCATTAGGGAACCAGTTCTTTTCTAGAGCCTTGGTCACCCGCAACAACGTGCAGGTCCAATACTAGTTGACCACAATTGTTAGCATTAGGGAACCGATTCTTTTCTAGAGCCTTGGTCGCAGGAGGAACGCGTGGGTCCAATACTAGTTGACCACAATTGTTAGCATTGGCAATTTGGGCTTCTTATCGTCTTAAACAATGTTTCCTTGCAGTACGAAATGACTTTTAGTACATTGAATTTGGTTCAAGCCTTATAAGTTGCATTTCACACAGGAATGTCTTTGGGAGTGGATTAGTGCGTTTGATTCCGATTCGAATTGTCATAGCTTTTCAAGTTGCGTAAGAGGTCATCGAGGCTGGCCGGACTGAAGAGGGAGCTGTCGCCTTCTTTGGGTCTGCCGAGGTCACCGGGGCTGGGCGTCCAGAGAGCGGATGTGCAGGCCGCCTCTGGCAATCGCATGATGTCCGGACAAGTTGATTTGGACAGCTGCTGTAGATGGAGCCTTGAAGGGCGCGTTAACATGCTTTTTGGATGATGACACGCCAAGACGTCATGCTCTGATGGTGTTGACGAAGTTGAATTGTGGGAAGTGCTTCCAAAATGCGCTAGTGAGACCGGTGGCCTCCCTTGGACATGGCCCGCGTATACTTCTGCAGCTTGCTCCGGCTGCATTAATGCATTGTGACCCTTCGGAGGAACGGGGCCGGCTCCTTCAGGAACGCTTGCCGCCGTCAAAGCTAGCCGCATGAGACGCTTTCGTCGAAGGCGACAGATCGTAGAGCCGACATTCTGCTCCACCAATCTGCTCAAATATTAGCGAGCCTAATCGCCATATTGAAGCAAGTAGAAAGAAGATTTGGAAATGATCAATATGTCATATCCCATGTAAAAAATGAAAGATAAGCACGCGCGGCTTATTTTCAAGGGTTACGGCGCTCCTGTAGCTAAGATAGGTAGAGGGTGGTGGATGGACGGACCTGAGGATGGATATTGTATTTGAGGTGTTGATGTGAGGACGGGTCCATTCTGTACTCGTTCATGACCCAGCAAGTTTTGGTACCCCTGGGTGCTCTGCCCTCGTAGAAGACCAGAGTCTTTCTCAAGGCTGAGAAGTACTGATGATGACTCTGATGATCATGCTCATGATGATGCTGCGCCCTCATGGCGCCCTCATGACTGCCGGCATGCAGTAGCGTGTCCGTGCCAGTGGCCTTCCAATAGCCAGTCGTGGTGAGGCGACTGGGCCTTTCGCCATTGCGGAACTTGCTAGAACGAGGCACAAAGAAATACCAGTACTCCGCCGGCTCATGACAGTCTGTTTGAGCCGCCATGGCTGCATGCAAGGAGGAAAAAAAAAAACTTTTATAAGATAAAAATATGCCGAAAATGTCACATCATGATAGAAAATGCCAATGACTACGGTAAAATTTCTGTTTTATTTTACCAATTAGAGGTAATAACAATAATCAAAATGATACATAACTTTTATTTTAAAAAAACAATATGGCCATGACAGGACAGGTGAAGCCCATTGCTACGATGCCATCGAGCTGCGCGAGGAGGATAATGTGTTGTGAGCCGATCTATATATATATATATATATATCTCTTCTCGCAAACATAAAACGCAATGTATTCCCGCAAACACAAAAGGCAGTGTAGTGACAAATCAAGTATGTGTGAGATTTAAAGCAATATGTTCGTAAGTTGCTTTTAGGGCTGGTGATGAAATCTGTTGTGGTAAACTTTTTTGTACTTGAAAAATCGATTCCATTAGAAAAATATATTAGTATGGATTTGAGTTTATATAAGTAAGAAAAGAGCGAGGAGAGATTTTCACGAGATAGGGAAGAAGAGAAATCAATACTCTGGTGGACCTTAGGGAGATAGGGAAGAAGAGAAATCAATACTCTGGTGGACCTTAGGGAGACGAGAGAAGAAACGTGATGAACCAAAGGTTGCCTCATATTAATAGTGGTCATTGCACGGGTGCACTAACATCAACCTTCTCTTGCATTTCTTCTAATTAGTCATGAAAACAAAATTGTACCAACTGCAAATGTAAAGAAAACGCCATCAAATGATGTCTGATCAAGTCTTATCTTATTTGCTTTCTCATGTAAGATCCTTTTTAAGAATGGAATCTTAATAAAAGGTAAATCCATGGAAATTAATCACCTAGCCCAGATCATTACTTAAAGAACCACTTGAGAGACAATTCATAAAAGATCATCATCGCTTTCGTAGAAATCTTTACAATTCACGAAAGATCTAAATATGTAGACTTGACAATTCGCAAAAGATCATCGTCACTTTGGTAGAATAAGACCATCACTTTGTTGGAAATAGGAGAAATTCTCGAAAGATCTTTCTCTCTCTCTCTTTTATATATATATATATATAATATTAACTTATTAGAATTAAGGGAAATCTTCATCTCCTTTGGAAAAATCAAATCCAGAATATCAGTTAGAGCATGATGTAGTTAACAGGCCAACGAAAATCTGCGGGCTGCTTGCAAGGTTGGTGCCAAGGTTAGCTGCATACACCACGGAATCAAAGCAAATGAGTGAATTAGTTTAACCTGGGAGCTCCCAAGGGTCGTGGCTATACAGATCGACGGTGGGAATGAGCCGAACCGGAAGCTTGTGGCCTTGCAGCATCCTTCTAAGGTAGTAGCCTACCAGCTCCTCTTCGGTTGGGTGGAATCGGAAGCCTGGCGGGACGGCACTCTCGTGCTCACGATTAGTGTTACTACTAGCTGTATCACTTCTCTGCACATATTGAACTAGCTCATGCGCTCTCGCATCTTGATCAGCTGGTTGACGCTCCATATATTCACAAGGATTCGGAAAGGATTATCGGTCGCCGCTGCTATTAAAAAAGCTTATAGTGCTGAGGACAAGGCAGACATATATTCAGGTAAGAGCTATGACTATTTGAAGAAAGTGGTGTGCGCGTGCAGGGCGATGAGGGCGTGTGAAGAAATTCTAATTTTCTATAAGAAGGCCTACTTTTTATAACCGATACGTAACTCTTACCAACACTGTGGCTAGAAATTGCTCTTGGCTGGTTATAATTAGACGCATATCCTAGTCAAGGATCTGGTCATCGTGTTGCGTGTTCACTTGAATGAACTAATTTCAATGATTTATCATCAGCAGTGATGTACCACTGAAAAAACGCTTCAAATAACTCTTTTAGTCAAAGCCAAGGCATGCTTGACAATAGTTTTTTTTCCCCTTGTGACTCGTGAGTGCTTGACAACCGTTCTTCCCCCCTTGATTTTCCTTCAACCAATCAAAATTAAGACAGCTCAATAATATGTTGAGAATATTTACTAACTAGAAAATGTATTAAAAAGTCATGCTTGGAAATCTTTCTAGAAATACAGTACAATGTCGTGTGTAGCGTGTGAGAGAGAGGAGAGAGTTTTAGTTGGTTCATAGTCAAACAGATCAAAACAACTCGTATGCATACTCTTGTATTGTGCACTCAAAAATCGACAAGTATTGCTTCAATTGAAGTATTCCACATGTGCCTATGTTGTCGAGAGAGTAATCAAAGACAAGACTAGTGTATGTTTGCTTTTTTCCTCTTTTTTTTTGGGGGGGGGGGAGAGTGTTATTAGGTAGGTTTCTCAAATGGCTCCTCCAGAAGGCCAACGTTGCAATTTTCTGGCCATGTGCACATGGCATGCCACTAATTATGTTGTAATTGAGCCATCAAGTGTCTTCAACATGCCTAAAAATTGCTCAAGGCCACTAAAAGTACTAGGAAGTCACATAAACCTCTACGAAGTATGTTGAATGTTGTCTTGAGGTATTTATTTATTTATTTATTTATTTGGAGGGGGGGTTCTCTTTTTCATTTGGCTCCTCCACAAGTTTTTCAAATACGAGACTTTGTGGTGATGACCACATGATGTGCCACTAATCTTGTAATTCAGTCATCGCTTCATGACTTGGGGCTATTTGCAACAATTATTTACAAGCTTTTTGTAACACATTGCATTGCTATACACAATGTTTTTTTGGTTTCTATAGGTGATGGTATTTTTAATACCATACGAAAATAGTAACGCTTACATTGGCACTTACATTATTGAGAATATCCGTGGTGGGAAAAAATGATACTCCCCATTCCTTGCATCAGTCCAGGTAGCATTAGAAAAAAAAATCTAAACATGTTTTCAAGTTATGCACCAATGCCGTGTAGCATAGGTTGAGGTCTCAAGGCACTCTCATTCTCCTCATCTCTCTCTTTAATGCATCAATGCCATGTAGCATAGGTTGAGGTCTCAAGGCACTCTCATTCTCCTCATCTCTCTCTTTAATGCATCAATGCCATGTAGCATAGGTTTAGATCTCAAGGCACTCATGTTCTCCTCATCTCTCTCTTTAATTAAGTAGACTCAACACCATTTGGCTCTCTCACAAGTTTTTCAAATGCAAGACTTTTTGCAATATGACCACATGTTGTGCCACTAGGCTTGTATTGAGCCATCACTTGAAGAGTCTGGCCCATTTGTAATAAATTTTTAACCTTTTTGTAACACAATATTATTCACTTTTATACACAATGTTCTTTTTGTTGCTATGGGTGCTGGTATTTTTGATGCTATATCCAAGAATAGCAAGGTATATATTAGCACTTACATCATTGAAAATATCAAGGGTATATAAAAAAATAGCAAGATCACGTATATATATATATATATATATAATAGAAAGGACACTTCTATTAAGTATGACTAGACCATACAGAATCACAGCTGGAAGTCTTGATTTTGTATAGAAAAGGACACTTCTATTATATATATATAATAGAAAGGACACTTCTATTAAGTATGACTAGACCATACAAAATCACAGCTGGAAGTCTTGATTTTGTATAGAAAAGGACACTTCTATTAAGTATGAATAGACCATACAAAATCATGGCTAGAGGTGGAAGACCTTACTCAAGTTGCACTACAAGAGATGGGCAGTATAGCTATGCAATATAGCCACATGAAGAGGGAAGAGAGTAGAGAGAGGCCCGACCTAGGCAAGTGCACAGAGCGTACGTAATTTCAGTGCGTGGCTATAGCCACATGGCTATGAATAGACCATGTGCATAGCCACGTATACGGAATAGGCACTCTTTGAATGAGGAGAAACTTGCGTGACATACCACCATTTCTTGTCATTTATATCCACATGAAACACAACCTTGTAAGAAGAAACACATTGAGTCTAAATGAAACATGTATAAGGATGATCTAATAAAAGCTTATGGTTAGAATTTACTTGTTCTTCACAATGATGTGTCCCTATCTGTTTGACAAACTTTTGTGGAATCGATAGCCATAAATCCATTTGGCTGTCTTTTCATAATTGCTTGAGTGTCTCCATACACACCCTTGAACCACTTCACATCCGATATGAAAATTTGGAATGTCCTAAATCCAACCTTTAGGATGTTTTGAATCATGCCACAATAATCAAGCATTGCTCCCACACTTCATTGCTCAAAGTTTGCCATAACCCCACAATCTTGGATATTTCTTTTTGTATCTTTACGTTGATTGCGAAAATGCCTTCCTTCGGACCACATGGCATTATTTACCTTATACTACCATAAACACCAAATGAAATATATTTATGATATTGAATAACCATATCATGATATTCTAGTTGAATAAAAAAAGAGAAAGTAGAGACATACTCACATGAGGCTTGCATCCTCTTATATGCTCCCACTCTTCTTATGTCACCATCTCTCCATGTTCTTTGGCCTTCTATATTTCTTCATAAAGCTAATCAATAGTACAATCGTTTAAAAGTGATGCAAGCCCCGGAGGAAATGGCAAGCCTCTCGAACACATCCTAAATACTCTTGTCTACTCATGTCGGTTTCTCCTAACCTCTTTATACCTTTTCGTCTACGTCTTCTTCATAACTTCACTATTGAGAATACAAAATGTATTCACCTTCTTTAACATTGATGTGTCCACTCTCCTTGCTATTCCTTTGCGTTGTGGTACGTGGGACACCATGCACTCATCTTCCCCATCACTCCACAATTGTGGCATTGTAGGATGCACTTGAGAGAGATACTCTGAAATGTGGACACATTCTTCTTGCGCATAACCAACCCTCTCACATGCTTCCTTCTAGCCTAGCTCTTTTCCTAACAAAATCCTTTAAGGTCTTCATGAAAAGATCAAGGAAAAACATCCACCTAGCAAGCACAACGTTGCACACTGACACTTCATCTATCAAGTGTACCACAAGATGTAATTGACTAGTGAGAATAGTTCTTGGGAGATTTTCCTCTATCTTGCACACTACCTCCATTGCCATTACTTGGGCTGCATTAATAGTGCATGGATGATCTCCTTGGAACTTATGTACCTAAGACGGAGTTGATTCCATTTATTTAGCATGACATGTCTTATAAAATAGCGCAACAATAAAATAAATCCATGTTAGAGTTTTAATTTTTCATACCTCACCACCACCCCCATTTTCTAGATGGCCTATGCACTTTTTGATCTCCACACCTGCTAATGCATATAGGAAGAATGAACTATGTAACACAAAAAATTATAATTAATGATATGTAATTAAAATAAAAGACCATCACGAATCTTATATAAGTAAATTAAACATACCTGAAACATCTTGTGCCAATCATGTGTTTTTAGACCATACAATTGAGTTGCTTCTTTCTTCTTTGTTTTTGTGAATGCCCCAATTTAAATAATGTATGACCATTAGAAAGCCTTTGGACATCTTTTGGGCCCTTTGCTAATGACCCTCATTAGCAATGGACCAATGGGAAGAAAGCAGTTTGCACATTTGGTCTCCTCCAAAAGTAGGGGGCAACTAGGCTTGTCTTCCTCATTAATACAAATGTAGGGGTTCCAATCATTTTCAGCCCCCATCAATCTCGTGGGTCAAAAAACCCTTAAAAATGGGTTTTTTAAAAATTTTCAAAAAAGTGGTTTTCCCCCCTTAAAAACCCAAACCAAACCATATTGTATAAAAAATAGCTCTTTTCGCCTCCATCTTCTCTCTCTACACTCTATTCTCCCCTCCAACATCACCCTACATTCCCTCCAAAACTAGCAACTCAAATCTCCACAGCTCTCTCTCTCTCTCTCTCTCTCTCTCTCTCTCTCTCTCTCTCTCTCTACTGTGTGTAGTAATGCAGTTTATTCATGCATATTATGCTTAGACCTGCATCTTATTCATCTCTCTCTCTCTCTCTCTCTCTCTCTCTCTCTCTCTCTCTCTCTCTCTCTCTCTTTCTCTCTCTCTCTCTCCCTCCAATTATTGCAGCATAAGAAATCATGGAGGGAGGTGCATCTTCGTCGAGAAGAAGGCGAAGAGGCACAATAGAGTCTATGATCTTGCACAATGTGAGGGATGAGCACTATGCTTGGCTTGGGATGCATTTTTGGAAGGGAGATTGGGTCTATTTGCAACTCAGTGCCACTAGACCCCATCGAGTACGACATCGAGATGTTATTGAGCACCATTGGAAGGGGCATCTACTATGTTTCAAGGACTCAAGGCATGATGGGTTGGTGAAACTTGTACAACATGTATACTCAACAACAACGGATATTTCATTGCGGTCACAATGGCACACTCCTCTTTTCCTTGTAACTATATGGATTTCTCTCTAGTAGGTTGGTTTACATGGGCTCTTGTTTTCAACCTCATTTAATGGATCTATTTGTTTCCAGATATTTTTCCTTCCAACTTCATTGAGGATCAGCATGTCCGAAGCCTAAGAGGGACATTCTATGCCATGCATGCTCATATATGGGATGGAATACTCTCCAACATTTCCAATTTTCTAACCATGCTCATCGGTGGAAAGTTTTCCTCTACACAGAGAACTATGTAGTGCCCACACAGGCCAACGGGTTTGGTAAGCTTAAAGAAATCCCCTCCCCTTTCCTAATGTTTGGACTACCATTTCTCTTAAGACAAATATTGCGAGTGATATACAAGCCTCTTTGAAGTACACCAAGGCCTCAAGATTAGTGGGTCTTACTTGGGCATGTCCTACACATGTTGGGATACAAGGGAATCAGCAATGCTTGCTTCAAATTGCAAGGCAGTAAGGTAAGGTTGTTTGCTCTTTAAACAAATTTATTTTCTCATAACTATCATAGTTCACTTACAATGTGGTGTGTTTGGATAGATTGGAAGGTGGCTAGAAGCAAGCACAAAGGTGTCCTTAGATTGGGGGCACGATGACGTCACTTTGGCTCAAGGGACCTAAGTAGGAAGTGTCCATTTTGTAATCTCACTGCTTTTTGGGTAGATGTTTTGTAATCTCACTCCATTTCGAAGTTGGTCTGTAATCTCACTTCGTTACAGAGTTTTATAAATATATTTTTTTTCTACGATACTTTGGTTTAATGAATAGGCATTTTGGTTTATTGAAATTTTGGCTTTGTGGTATGGTTGGATTATTTACATACAACCTTCTATAAATACCCAAGGCCCCTTCTAGGTTTTTTTTTGGTCCAATGTGATAGGACACAAACCTTCTGTAAATATCCGAGGCCCCTTTACGTGTCGGTTTTTTCTTCGCACTCTCCAAAGCACCAAAGCACCTAAACAACCCTCCTCATAATGATGCCTCTAGATAAATTCATGGACTTTCTACGTGAAACTGACTTCCCTGAGGCCATGCACCTGCATTCTATGTTCACTCGCATGGTTAACTGGACCTCCACCATTCGACTGCACTCAAATCTATTGACACACTCCCCTACATGGAGACCAAGCTAAGGCCGCACTCACTGCATTATGGGGTGATCATGGCTTGTGGGCGCCGTGTAACCTTCTCAAGCACATAGCCCACAACAAAAAACCCTTCAAAAAATGGCTTAAAAGATTTGAACATATGGCGGCACTCTCAGATCACTTCATAGAGCATGAAAACAAACAAGTCTGTAAGCTCGGCAAGGGGATATTGGCTAGCGCTTCCTCTTGTTTGGCATGTTTTGTCTTCCACATTTCTGAAGGAACCGGGAAGGTGAGGTTGAGCTTCCCCAGCTACGCCTTGGTGGGGGGTTTGTCACAGAGAAGGGTGATCAAGACAGGGTAGCCGTTTTTTGTCCCAGTGAATTAGTGCTCGTCCAAAAGGACTTCCCGCAGGGTGCATTGGGGTTGGCCGAGAACCCTCACCACTTCTAGGCCAGTGCTAGCGGCATAGAAAGTGAAGAGGAAGATGACTTTGCCCCCATTCTAGCAATAGAAATCAAATGTTTATGTCTAGTGGGATTCGCGACATCAAAAAATCTTGTGGGATTCACATGGATGAGTGCCTTAGCATGCTCAAAGTAAAATGTGAATTCCCTATAGATGATTCGCGTACAGGATACCTTGAGGATATCCTCCTGCCATTGCCAAATTTCATGGAGGACATAGTGGCGATCACGTTAGAGGTGGCAAAGAGCACATAACAAGTTCATGTAACTGAGGAAGAGTTTCAGACTGCCCAAAAAAATCTCCAACTTGCAGATGTGTCGTGCCGGGAGATGGCTGGTGGAAGTCCAAAGAGGGCAGATTTGGATAAGACAAAGTCCAAGATTGATTTTGAACACAAAGCCGAACAAAGACAAAGATGAAAAGCATGAAGCTACGATGGAGGACAGCTAGGCTGCACGAGGTTGGGGGTCGCGTGGTTCCATTGGCTCATACCCAACCCTGAATCATTATATTCCCCATCTCCTTGTGGATTATTTTGTAATAATCAATAAGGATTTCACCTCGTCTTGCCACTTTCCCATTTTTTGCATTGAAAGCATTGTGAAAGTAGCTCTGTGGCCACTTTAGGCTAGTCAGTTAGCTATGTCATATTAGTTAAGAAATCTCTAGTAATAACTACATTTAGTAGGAACTATAGAAGAAAGTTGTAGGCCCAAATAGGAATTGCACAAAATCCGCAGGCCAAAACTTACCCAGGACATAGCAGAAGGAGTCTTAATAGGGGAGCTACCCATAGCTAAAAAGCATCGGACAACCCTTGTATCCTGAATCCCACCATCTCATATGTAAACTCTTATGTGAAAGATCTCTTTCATAATTTTATGTTGCAATATCTATGAATCATTGTCCAACTGTATTGCAATCTCTATGAATCGTCTTTTTATGTTCTCTTTTCTGTGCATTCGAACTGCACAAAATATCAAAATCCAAAGGGGCCGGAGGGGTACCAAAAGGCCCTATGTGGGCCTCCCACATAGGCCTTTTTCACACCCTTCTGGCCCACTTATTTTTTCATTTATTTGATTTTTGTTTACTCAAAACAACCTACAAATTGATTTAATTGGTTTGATTTGATAACTTTAGTTGAACTCAATTAAATTATTCGTACTGTAAAAATTAACATTTTGTGTCTTAGGTTTAAATATTTCTAAAAATTTACATTGTGTCTTAGGTTAAAACCCAGAGGGGCCAAAGCGGTGCAAAAATGCCGTGTGTGCGGGCCTCTCGCACAGTCCTTTTTGCGCCCTTCTGGCCCACTTGTTTTTTCATTTATTTGTTTATTCAAAACAACCTTCAAATTGACTCGGAGCATAGGGCCTCCTGCACAAGCCTTTTTTCACCTTTTGGCCCACTTGTTTTTTCATTTATTTGATGTTTGTTTACTCAAAACAACCTTCAAATTGACTCGGATTTAATTGATTTAATTTGTTAACTTTAGTTTAACTCATAAATTTTTAGGTGAATCAATTAAATTATTCATACTGTAAAAATTAACATTTTGTGTCGTAGGTTTAAATATTTCTAAAAATTTATAGGTTTAAACCCTTAACATAGGCCTTTTTTCACTCTTCTAGTCCACTTGTTTTTTCATCTATTTGATATTTGTTTAGGCCTTTTTTCACTCTTCTAGTCCACTTGTTTTTTCATCTATTTGATATTTGTTTACTCAAAACAACCTTCAAATTTACTCGGATTTAATTGATTTAATTTA
Organism: Cibotium barometz; assembly: GCF_041138505.1. Taxonomy (NCBI): domain Eukaryota; kingdom Viridiplantae; phylum Streptophyta; class Polypodiopsida; order Cyatheales; family Cibotiaceae; genus Cibotium; species Cibotium barometz. The sequence continues at coordinate 47,454,423 of NC_141083.1, forward strand.
TTAACTTTAGTTTAACGCATAAATTTTTGGGTGAATCAATTAAATTATTCATACTGTAAAAAATAACATTTTGTGTCTTAGGTTTAAATATTTCTTAAAAGTTATAGGTTTAAACCCTAAACCCTTAACATAGGCCTTTTTTCACCCTTCTAGCCCACTTGTTTTTTCATCTATTTGATATTTTTTACTCAAAACAACCTACAAATTCCTTGAACTTAGATTTAATTTGATAATTTTTTGAATAAATTAAGGGCTAAAATCCAGTGAACTCTAGTAAATTCTAGAGAGAGAATGAACCATTCTCAATGAAAGGATATGTATTAAAACCTAAGATTTTGGGAATATGAGTAGAATTGATAAGTCTTGCTAGTAAAAACTCAATTATCATATGGCTTACAGTACTTTTAAAAAAAAACTTAAACATTGCAAAAAACATCGAAATCCAAAGGGGTCAGAGCGGTGCAAAAATGCACTGTGCGAGCCTCCCGCATAGGCCTTTTTCGCACACTTCAGGCCCACGTGTTTGGTAAAGTTTTAAAAAAAGCAATCAATCGCATCAAACACAATCGTAGACTATGAAACTAAGATAAAAAAGATATATTGCATTGACAATTGCAAAAATGTTACATTTGTACTCGATATGCCAATTAGATTAAAAATCTCCATGTCATGTGTTCTTGAAGTACACTCCTCTTGCACGGTAATAACTCTTCTCTATTCCTTGGGTACTCCACATGCCAAGGGAGCCCTATGTGTTGATGAACCATGTGCCATGAGCATAAAATATGTGCTGTAGTCAAAGAACAAAACCACATTTTTGTAAAATGCATTCATAGGAGATATCTTTAGTGCAAAGCTTAGAAATCTATGGAATACCATGTAATACATGATATTCAATTCATCCCATGTGTTGACCACCGCTTTAATGAAGCTTTGCAACTCCACTTGAAATTGTTTGCATTGTTTCTCAGTTGTGCTGCTTAGATTCATCAACCGCACAACCTTGTTAAAATCTACCCACACCTACTCACACAAGACAACAATGTCTAGAACCTTCTTGCCTGTGTTTGCAGGCTGCTCGAGAAACCTTTTGGTCTTTGCACCACTCATCGAAACCTTTTGCGTAGCCATATGAGAACCTCCTAAGGTCTTTTGGTTCACTCGAATCTCCACATTACCACCATGAAAACCAATCTCATTGAGAATGTTCTCTACTTTTGTAATTGTCTCATCTTGTTGAGCTTTACCTGGCACATTCCTCTTCACCAATGTCCCTTCCCTTGCATTTCTTCTTGCCTTTTTGTTTCACTCCATGCATGCACCAAAGGCATGGATGAGCAGTATTTGCACCTTGAGTGCAACTAAGCATACACTTGATTGTCCTCAAGTCCCCACCCAGATGCCAATCAATGGCGAAACTTCCTAGACACTTAGTTACATCCAAGTGCTCTTCACCTCTATTTATGCCTTGATCACATTACTAACCCTAGGCAATCTCTCAGAGACCCATGCTAGCACCTCGTTTGTCTCCTTGGGAACAGGGATTTCACTGACGTAAACGAACACATGTGAACATGTTAATAACATATGTTAATAACACAAAAAATCTTGTGATCACATGTTATATTCACAAAGCTTTCACAAGGGCCTAAAAAAATTATCTTTTTTGGGCATAAAAAATCTTCTTAGGTGGCCATTGACCTGCTATTATGTGAAGATGGTAACATGAGAACATGTAAATAGCTTATTCCCATGTGTAGCCAGGTTTTTAAGGGGTTCCCAAATGGCAAGTGACCTGTTATTTTGTGAACGGTAACATGAGAACATGTGAATAACTTGTTCACATGTGTTATTATCACAAAAAATCTTGTGATCATGTGAATATTAAATCCCTGCTTGGGAATCTCAAAGGCTCCCAACCACCAAATTTCTTTCTCCGATTTAGTGTTTGTTCTACTCTCATCACTAGCTTCATCAGTAGCTTCATCAGAAGCTTCATCACTAGCTCCATTAATCTCCCCATCACTAGATCCATCACTCTCTAGCTCCTCACAACCATCGCCAGCTTTAAAGGCTTCTACCATAGCGGAGTTCATGAGTGTAATACTCACTGTCTCTAGTATCCTTCCCTTCATTATCTAACACTCAACCAACATCAAAATGGATGAGACTGTTTGACCTATGAAATCCATAAAACAAACACAACGTTACACTCTTTGCGAAAACCATTAGGAATTTTTTGAGGTCATTTTTGGGCCTTGTAAGGAAGTTTGACCGGAATATTCCCTCCAAAAAGGGGCACCGGATAAAATTTTTGCAAACGAACTCCAAATTTGTCGGGCCTCACATATTTAGATTCTACTCTTCAAAAGCTATCCATTGATATATAACACGATAGGGTTCCTTTTTGCCTAGGGAAGATTCACGTAATGTGAATCTTCCCTAGGCAAAAAGGAATCTTCTAGGTATCTATCTTGTCCCTTCTCCGAACCCTTTGGAGAAGGGACAAGATAGATACCTAAAAGATTCCTTTTTGCCTAGGGAAGATTCACGTTACGTGAATCTTCCCAGGCAAAAAGGAACACTATCGTGTTATATATCAATGGATAGCTTTTGAAGAGTAGAATCTAAATATGTGAGGTCCGACAAATTTGGAGTTCGTTTGCAAAAATTTTATCCGGTGCCCCTTTTTGGAGGGAATATTCCGATCAAACTTCCTTAAAAGGCCCAAAAATGACCTCAAAAAATTCCTAATGGCGTACACAAACAAAAACAATATAATGTTACAAACATCACTCACAGCCTGCAAGAAATCCATAGAATAATATCATAGCCTTTTGTAGCATTTGCCACCGCCGGTCCATAAATATGTTGTTGAATTTGTTGTAAGGGAACAAAACCATATCATGTGCAGTCTTGTTTTTCCCCCATGCTGCAATGGAGAGGGTTTCGTGGATGTGATAGTACTCACCAATCCTGCATTTGACATCTTCATTGTTTACTCCCTTAGCTAATTATAGCCTCTGAGGCGGCGAGAAAAGGTTGTGCATGATACCTTTCTTGTGGAGGGTGTCTCCTAGCAACTGATGAAGTGCCTTTATAGCCCTTGGTGTTAATGCCTACCTCATCACATGCATTAACAACCTCAGCACTTCTAATAGTTTAGGCTACCTCAGACATGATATCATTGGCCACACCACCAAATGTATCTTCTTGCCACGAGGATCCTTAATCATTTAAAGCACATGCTTCCTCGTTTTGTGATTGAGCGTAAGAGCTCATTACAGTCCCCAGACTTATCAGCACTTGTTACATCTTAGAGGAATACCCTCCAAAGAAAAAAGAAAGCATTAACATTTCCAACTTGGAAGTGCACTGACAGTACATAAACATTACGAGTGGAATGGTTAAGTGCCATACCGCGCGCTGCATAAACTCTTCACTTACAAGCACCCCCTCTCATAGCAAGTGTTTCAATGTGGTTGAGTGGCCTCTTATGCTCCCTTACTCCAACATGGGTGCTCTTTATGTGGTTGATGGTCTGCCTTAGATTTTCAATGCATGTTTCACTCTCTCGATTTACATCGTGGAGCTCCTTAACCTTTGTGTCACTACAAGACAATGCTGCCATACACGCGTTTCATACACGCGATAAATTACGAACGCGTGTATGGTCGCGCCTGTATTTGAATAGAATCGGGCGCGTGTATTTTTGCATTTAAATTCGCGTGTATATTTGCATTAATAAACGCGTGTATAAAAGCGTCTATATACACGCAGTAATACACGCACCTATACACGATAATATTCACGGGGTAATACTCGCTATTATACACGGATAAATACACGCTACTATACACGGATTAATACACGCATGGCAGAGAAAAACTGAAAAAAAACTGAATTCCTTTACAAAATTAAAAACTATTTTCCTTAAACCATCTCATAGTACATTACAGTATACATCATTACACAATCCCACTACATGCATTTACAACAATGAAATATATTCAAGAATAAATCATATTGCATATGAGATGATGGAAATGTCATCAATTTAGAACATACAGTGACGGATTGGTTAGGGTTCGATCTCACCTGCTTCTCCTCTTTCTTTGATATAATCCATGGTGCAGGCGGAAGACGAACGTGCCCACCCACCTCTCGTGGCCAAGCTTGACGCATACGTCCTGCGACCCGCAAGTCCTCACGTACGCTAACATTGTCTCGTTTACCAGTAATATGTTCCCAAATACCAGATCCCACATTCTTGAAGATGTGCATGGGATCAAGAAGATGGTTGATCTTAAGATGGGTCCAATATGGCAGCCGAAAAAAAATGGAGTACCTGCACAAGGGATTGCTCTATGTGACCTTTAATCCAATTAGAGACTACACAAAACAAGATTGAAAAAACATCACTATACCTGTTCATGCCATCTGGAGGAAGAATAGTTGTAGACTCCCAAATACGCTTCCAATCTTTTGCACGAAGTGTTTGTGGAGGAATGTTACTCTTACTAGCAACATATTTAGGATGATCTGAGGGGAGAAATCGATGATGATTATCGAATATAGTCTTACACAAACCATCAGCATACTCATGTACTAACGAAGGGCCACAAACAGGACATGCATGTTTACCCGATGTTTTCAAACCTGTTAAAATATAAATAAAAGTTAGAATAATAAAGTCAAACCGTCTAATTAATATATATAGCCAATAGTAATAGAGTAGGGAGGTAATTAGACGTCTTACCAGAACAATCGCTGTATCCTGGAAAGTCATGCATTGTCCACATCAACACTGCTTTTAAGTCGAAGTGTCGAGAGGAGGGAGGCCTACTAATGTCCACCACCGCAACACCTCTCCATAGTTCCTCCAACTCATCAATCAGTGGTTCAAGATAAACATCCATATGCTTGACTTTATGTTTCCCTGGAATTAGAAGGGATAACATAAGATGTCCCTTCTTGATCGCCATTGATGGTGGAAGGTTATAATTCACCAGCACAACTGGCCACACGCTGTACGCGGTGCTTTTGAAACCAAATGGATTCACTCCATCCATACCCAGGCCAAGTCTCAAGTTTCTGGGCTCTGTTTTAAAGCTGGGCCACTCATCTTCAATATGCTTCCAAGCAGGAGTGTCTGCGGGAATTCTCCACATGCCATCATCCGATCGATGTGAGGAATGCCATGACATGAGCTCTGCTATAGATTTGCACTTGAACATGTGTTTGATGCGAGGAATTATAGGAAAGTGTCGCAAGACTTTACGAGGTACATCAAAACTCTTCATATCTGTTCTGTACCTTGCTTCACCACAAGTGGGACATGTCAGAGCCTCCTTATGCGTCCCACGAAAGAGAATGCAATCATTGACGCATGCATGTATTTTATCATAATCCAGTCCTCCAAGAGATGTCACATAGCGCCTCGCTATGTCTCTTGAGGTGGGCAGTCTATTTTCCTTTGGAAGCATATTTGACAATAGCTTGCATCCAATATCATCAATTATAATTAGTCTTAAATCCTAAACCTTAAACCACTAATTCAAATTTATAAGTTAGAATGCTTACTTCAACAATGCGTCAAGACTTGCATTGCTCCATCCATAAACTGTTTGTATATTAAGTAGTTCAAGGGAAGCACGTAAAACTGAGAATGTGCACCCTTCAAACACCGGTGTCGATGAAGCTTTATAAAGATGCTCTTGTTCCATATCATCGTCGTCCATACCTTTGGGATCATCCTTAAAAAGATTTCGCACCATATCATCAAGCACCTCCTCTTCCACAACTTCGTGAGGTGCAGGGCTATTGTCGTCCCTTTCCCACTCATCTCTGACATTAGATCCCGAAGCTCCAGCATCATCTCGTCGACGCTTTACGTGCTCTCGTCGCGCGTAGGGTACCATGTTAGGGTGTGGTACTGCATCCTGCTTCAATTTATCAAATTATATGTTACAACTCTATTAATTTAATTTGGATACCATGAGTCATTTGAATACCATCAATTTACATCTACTCACCTCCAAACCTGTTTGATTCCATTCTCCATACATGGAGATATGATTCAAGGTAATTCGACGTGCTCGTACAATGCATCCTTGACATCGATTACACATACATTTGATCCGTTGTCCCAACCACACATCGCGATTACGATGACGCATTGTCTCATCTTCCTCAGAACTGCTTGAAGAGGTTGATGACATCCTGTGTACAAATCAGAAAACACAAACTCATTATATATTTTTAATGAAAGCACAAAAACGCGTGTATTCACGCGGCTATCTCCTACAATTTGCGTGTATAAACGCGGCTACTTCCTAAAAAACGCGTGTATTCACGCGGCTAATATCTGCAAAACGCGTGTATAAACGCAGCTACAATCATGTACACGCGAATATACCTGCGTTTATATACGCGAACATAAACGCACCCATAAACGCGGCGGCATATTTAAACTAAACATAGCCCGCCTTCCCCAAATATAGATTTTGAACTTAGAAATCAACAGTGCGCCTGTTTTCGCCTCTTCCAACAGCAAAGAGGGAGCAGAGAAAGGAGCACACACACGGGAGAAGGAGGGAGCAGAGAAGGAGCAGAGAGGACTCACTTTTTCAGAGGTGAGTCACTTTGTCCTGTGCCTTGTCTCTTTTGTCAGATTTGTTTACTTTGCTCTTTGCTCTTTGGGTTTGTCTTTTTGCACACGATTGGGTTGCTGCATCCTGACAGGGGCGACAATGGCTGGTCCTTTTGTAAGGACATTCTGTTTTTGTCGGGGGGTCGGTCTTTTCGAGAAATTTTTTTCGCAGGTCGCGTGTAGGAACGCGTGTAGGAGCGCGTGTAACCTGTCTGCAGAGTTTTTCCACGCGCATATACACGCGTTTTTTGCCGGGTATATACACGCGTTTTTTGCCGGGTGTATACACGCGTTTCTGCAGACAGAAAACTGCCGCGTTTCAGATTTCAGGGTTTGCAGGCATTTGACTTGTGTAATGACAATGTGTGAGTCAAGAGACAGCCCATGATGTACATGATGATGTTTGTTGCAGGTTCTTTATGGATATTCCAGGTTCTTCATCCGATCCATTTGCGTACAGCAATTGGTTGATGGAGATGATGAATCACTTTGGGCGCCAACCTGGTCCGGTTGAGCTTACAGAGTATATGTATGTCCATCCCCCTCCTTCCCTGCCTGGTGTCTATACCCCTGTCGCGAGTATCCAGGGCACTCCAGTGCCGTCTATTCCTCCGAGTCCGACGAGACGGCATGCAGCTTCTCCTCTTCCACGTCCACCGAGGAGACATACCTCGTCCCAGACACACTCACGTACACCCTCACAGCCACCATCACGTGCTCCCTCAGAGCCACCGTCACGTCAGGGCTCACAGCCACCGTCACGTAGACAATCCCCCAGTCGTGACTCCACCCGCAGCAGTAGGAAGAGTGGGAGTGGGGGAGGATGCGGCGGGTGCTTTGGTGGGGGAGGTGGGGGAGGTGGGGGAGGTAGTAGGGCACGGGGTGAGAGAGGAGATAGAGGGAGAAGAGTTAGAGGAGACAGTTCGGAAGAGGAGGAGATGAGAGAGATGGAGAGAGTGGTTTGCTATGATGTGACGGATAGGGGCGGGATAGTGATGGATGCGAGGGGGAGGGAGGTAATGGAATACATGCGTGGGGTAGTATCAAACTCATATAGAAATTGTTTTATTAAATTTAAAGATCAAAATAGCCGATTAGTTGGGGAGGTGATAGAGGCTGTACACAGTCGGTACCCCAATCCCCCACATGCTACATTCTCGGATGTATGGGGAAGGACGCGAATAAGGGAGATCTTAAGTAATAAAAGATCTCACCTTAAAAAACTCGCGTACGATGACCGGCTAAATGTAGCTGCGGGTGGCTATCCTGCCGAGAAACCTGCCACTGCGCACAAACGCGAGTGGAAGGAGGCAAAGAAACGAGCAGAGGGTGGCATGAAGAGCAGGCAGCATGTGGAGGCACGACGGATCCAGATGGAGACCGTTGGATCTTCGCATTTCGGATCTGGCGGCGTCGAGTCATGGGAGGCAGAGTTCGTAAGTATCCTGTCACTTTATTTGATTGTTTACTTAATTCATTGATTCTATGAATTGTTTTAATCTTACAAATTGTGTTGATTATGATACAGCGACGGGTTACGAGGAGGAAGCCCACAACCCACGATACTGCGTATGCTCGCCGGCATAGCAGACGTGACACGTGGGCCATCTTCAGAGCCGAGGGACGTATTACGGACGCGCAGTTTGAGTTGGCCATGAGACCATACGGTCGACAGGTACTTGAAAATTCGTAACGAATGGTTTTGGTTTATTGAATTGCATATATATATATATATATACTTATATACTATATATTACTTGAACAGGCACAAGCTGCTGATGATCCACCGGCCGCCGCTGCAGAGGGTGGACGTGAGCACTACTCCTCGGACATTCCGACCGATGCGAGCTCATCTGAGCATGAGGGGAGCACCGAGTCATCATCTGGGTCTGAGTAGTACTCAGATTTGTAGTATCACATTCCATATTTAGGATGTGATTGTATATATTTTTTTGTAAACTCAAGCCATGGGCTACTTCGAGATATGGACTCCCTTGTATACATGTATGAAATTTTGATAGTAATATTGAATTGATTGATCGATAGTATTACATTCATGGCTGTCTTGAATCGTGTAATGACAATGTATGCATTCATGTCGTTCTTGTCTTAATCTCCCTCGTGCATATGTTCTTCGTGGATGGTCTAATGCACCAAAAACCCTAAACCAGAGAGTGCTATTGGGTGCTGGAATGCTGGAACAGTATTCAGGCACCAAATAGCACTCTCTGGATTTTTTTTTTTGCTCTCTGTTCGCGTGTATAAACGCGTCAAAACTGCTAAAACTTGCGTGTATATGCGCGGATACACTGAAAATAACGCGTGTATACACGCGTATAAACTGGCAGTAACGCGTGTATAAGCGCATCTAAATAAAAGAAACGCGTGTAAAGACGCAAGTAAAAACGCGGCTGGGACATTGGAACTGAACAGGATGCGGCTATACACCCGTGTATAACCGCGTCTAATAGAATAAGACGCGTGTATACTGGCGTGTATTAACGCGTCTGAAAAAAAAAACGCGGCTAAACACCCGTGTATACGCGCGTCTGAGAGGCACTGTACACGCGTTTTTACACGCATGTCTCTGGCCGCGAGAATACACGCGCTGATACACGGGCCCGCTACTTTTTTTCACAAGTCATTTTTAGCGGCTAAGAGCGCGGGTATGAGCCCAATCCCTTGTAGTGTGTGAGACTAAATTAGGGCTTGTGGTGCAAACCACCTAATGTACCTTGAAGAGCATGCAATTGCAAGGAGAATACTCTCCCAACATCACTTGATAATCTATTGCAATACCCGAGCATCCCATTGTTACCATCTCCCACATACTGAATAAATGAGGGCAAGTATCTAAAAGTTAGTGGATATTGCGTAGAAGCGTCTGCTGGGTATAGATTTCCATCAACCCACAGATTCACATTTGTGTGACCACCTTGTCTCCATGCAATCTTCTCTTGTGCTGTGAGATAACCCTTCCCCAAAGATGTGTACTCTTCCAACACTCAAACATGCAAATCCACCTTGTGTCATTATGGCACATTCGCCAACCATTAGTGATCTTGTGCAAGGCCATGATTCTACTTAGGTGACAAGTTGCACAACCAGATGAGCTCCAAGTGAAGAAAAGAATTAATAGGTTAAATAATGTTGGATGAACAACTGTATGTTGATCTTAAGTCATTAAATCACAATAGAGAGAGAGTGACAATGGCATGAAAGAATGGTAGAGAGGGAAAGTGACTATGCAAGCCATAATCTCACAATAGAGAGAGAGAGAGAGAGAGAGAGAGAGAGAGAGAGAGAGAGAGAGAGAGAGGGAAGGGAAGGGAGAGAGAGGGGATAGAGAGGGAGTGAGAGGCTGATTTGGAGGGGAAAAGGTAGAGTAGAGACGATTTTAGATGGAAATTGAGTATGTATATGGGTTTGGGTTAATTTTTTAAGCATGAGAATTCAAAAAAGATTTAAAAAAATCATTATTTTTGGCCCCCACCTAGTTGCAAGAATGATGATTGGAAAAGTGATAGAATAATTTGGAGGCATTTAATGAGGGTGTTTTGGTTGGGGAAGTCCATGGAGGCAATAAATAAGGGAGAAAAAGATGTCACATTTAAGGAGATAGAGGAGGTTTTGGGGGGAAATGGAGGTTGAAAATTGAATTTTTGATATATATAAGGGTTTGGGATAAGTTTTAAAGCCAAAAAACCTTGTAAAATGGAAAAAAGAAACACTATTTTGGGGGTCCCCTTAGTTACGAGCTTAGTGACGTGGAAAGTGTTTGCTACAAGAGAGAGAAAATGACTACAAGTTAGACCCTAAAATTATAGGCTAGAAAGAGAAAACTATAGGCTCCAAGTAGGCCTCTTTATTACCCGTCTCCTTAAGAATTCCCTTAATCCCTAAAAATTAGAAATCCTTACAAGGCCCAGAAGATGTCCAAAGGCTACCTACTCTACTGACACCCATAGGGGTACAAAAGGAGGCAATTTGACCCTTGACTCTCTTCTCCTGGTTCTTTGTCAAGATCTAAGGTGCTTCATGTAAAATTACCTTCCCATTCTCTTTAATAATTGGCCAAGCAATGGGGAGGCGTTTAATCAATCTCAACTCCTCCCAAACTGGGACTTCAAGCTCGTATAGCGTCCACTAGGGGTGAAACTTTGCGAGTGGATCCATGGGGCTACTACCTCGACTCCCAAAGTCAGATCGGTGGGAGGCTACTATCTCTCCTCTCGCAAAGTTTCACCACTATGCTAGATGGTTGGGATAGTGTGTTGCCAATTGCTTTTTCTTGCATTCCCAAGAGGTACACTATGCATAAAATAACGGGTTTGGGTGGTACATCATGCCCCTGTAGTGTCCGATGGCAGTGAAACCTTAGGAGTGGGACATCACTTGTCTGATAGGGGTGAAATTTTGTAAGTGGTTCTTGGGACTGGTACTCCTCCACTCAAAACATTTCAGTACCATGGGAGATTCCGGATAGGCAGGATGGTGTGTTGCCACCCGCTATTTTTTGCATAGTGCCCAAGGAGTCCCCTATGCAAAAAATAGTGGGGTTTTAGTGGGACATCACCCTCATATGGATTTTGATGGGGGTGGGACTTTACAAGTGGGTCCATGGGGCTGCTACCCCTCTACTTGCAAAGTTTCACCACCATCGGATGCCAGATGGGCGAGAGGTTTTGTTGTCATCACCACACTATTTCTTGCATAGTGTCCAAGGGGTCCCCTATGCAAAAAATAGTTGTACTGGGACATCACGGTCATATGGCGTCCAATGCTATTCAAACTTTGCAAGTTAGTATATGGGGCTCCTACCCCTTTACTCGCAAAGTTTCACCACAATCGCATGCCATATGGGTAGGACGGTGTGTTGCATAGTGCCCAAGGGGTCCCCTATGCAAAAAAATAATAGGTTTGGCTGGCACATCATGCTCCTCTGGTGTCCAATGCGAGTAAAATTTTACAAATGGGTCTATGGGGCTGCTTCCCCTCCACTTTGAAGGTTTCCCCACACCATCGGCGGACATCAGATGGGTGGGACGGTATGTTGCTAGAGCTGCTATTCTTTGCATAGTGCCCAAGGGGTCCCTTATGCAAACAATTGCAGGTTTGGGTGGCACGTCACACTTGTATGGCATCCGATGGGGGTGAAACTTTCCAAGCCAATCCATCGGGCTGCTACCCCCCCCGACCTGCAAAGTTTCACCACCATCACATGTCGGCGGATAGGCGGGACGGTGTTTTGCCACCTGCTATTTTTTGCTTAGTGCTCAAGGAATCACCTATGCAAACAAAAGTGAGTTTGAGCAGGACTTCATGCTCATATGGCATCCGATAGGGGTGAAACTTTGCAAGTGGGTCCATGAATCTGAAATCCCTCCACTCGCAAAGTTTCCTACCATTGGATGCCGGATGGGTTGGAGAGTGTGTTGCCCGTTGCTATTTTTTGCATAATGCAGGTCCCCTATGCAAAAAATAGTGGGTTTGGGTGTGACATCACGTTGGTGTGCCATCTAATGGGGGTGAAACTTTGTGAGTGGCTCCATGGGGCTTCTACACCTCCATTCGAAAAGTTTCACCCCCTATGCAACAAAGGTGGTTTTGAGTCGTACTTCATGATCATATGGCATCCGATAGGGGTGAAACTTTGCAAGTGGATCAATGGGGCTAGATTCGCTCCAGTCGTAAAGTTTCACCACCATTGAACGCTGGATGGGTGGGAAGGTGTGCTGTCACCCGCTATTTTTTACATAATGTCCAAGGGGTCCCCTATGCAAAAAATAGCGGGTTTCGATGTGACATCACACAGATATGGCATCGGATGGGGGTGAAACTTTGCAAGTGGGTCCATGGGGTTGCTGCTGCTCCGCTCACAAAGTTTCACTTGCTTTTGTTTGCATAGTGCCCAAGAGTTCCCTTATGCAAAAACATGGGTTTGAGTGGGACTTCACACTTGTATGGCATCTGATAGGGGCAAAACTTTATGAGTGGGTCCATGGGGCTGCTACTACCCCTTCACTCACAAAGTTTCACCAGCATCTAACGTTGGAGGGGTGGAAGGCTGCTACCGCTCCACTCACAAAGTTTCATCTCACCATCGGAGATGCCAGATGGGTGGGTTGGTGTGTTGCCACACGCTATTTTTTGCATAGTGCCCAAGAAGTCCCCTATGCAAAAAATAGCAGGTTTGGGTGGGACGTCACACCCAAGTATGGCTTTTGATGGGGGTGTTACTTTACAACTGGGTCCATGGGGCTGCTACCCCTCCACTCGCAAACTTTTACCACTATCGGATGTTGGATGGGCTAGAGGGTTTGTTGTCACCCACTAAATCTTGCATAGTGCCTACGGGGTCCCCTATGCAAAAAATAGTGGGTTTGGCTGGGAAATCATGCTCATTCCGCATCCTTTGCGGGTGAAGCGTTGGTGAAGGTTTGGCATCCAATGTGCTGGTGAAGCTTTGCAAGTGATTCCCTTTGCAAAGTTTCACAACAATCACGATAGTGTGTTGCATAGTGCCCAAGGGTTCCCTATGCAGAAAATAGCAGGTTTGGGTGGTAAATCACGCTCATCTGGCATCCTTTGCGGGTGAACCTTTGAAAGTGGGTCTATGGTGCTGCTTCCCATCCACTTTCAAAGTTTCACCCACCATCAGATGTCGAATAGGTGGGATGGTATGTTGCCAGCATTGTTTGCTTAGTGCTCAAGGGGTCCCTTATACAAACAATTGTGGGTTTTGGTGGGATGTCATACTCGTATGGCATCCTATGTTGGATAGGCAGGATGATGTGTTGCCAACTTCTATTTTTTGCATAGTGCCCAAGGAGTCTCCTATGCAAAAAAGTGGGTTTTCGTAGGAGTTTACGCTCGTATTGCGTCCAATAGGGGTGAAACTTTGCAAGTGGGTCCATGAAGCTGAATCCCTCCACTCACAAAGTTTTCCCACCATCAGATGTCGGATGGGTGGGACAGTATTTTGTCACCTGCTATTTTTGGATAATGCCCAAGGGGTCCCCCTATGCAAAAAATAATGGGTTTAGGTGTAACGTCATGTTGGTGTGGCTTCCCATGGGGGTCAAACTTTGCGAGTGGCTCCATGGGGCTACTACACCTCCATTCGCAAAGTTTCACCCCCTATTGAAGAAAAGAGGGTTTGAGTGGGACTTCACGCTCGTATGGCATCGGATAGGGGTGAAACTTTGCAAGTGGGTCCATGGGGCTACTATTCCTCCACTTGTAAAATTTAACCACCATCTGATGCTGGATGGGCGGGACGGTGTGTTGTCACCCTCTATTTCTTGCATAATGTCCAAGGGGTCCCCTATGCAAAACATAGCGGGTTCGGGCGTGACGTCAAACTGGTATGGTGTTCGATGGGGGTGAAACTTTGCGAGTGGGTCCATGGGGCTACTACCCCTCCACTCTTAAAGTTTCACCCGCTATTTTTTGCATAGTGCCCGAGGGGTCCCCTATGCAAAAAAAGGTGTTTAAGTGGGCCTTCATGCTTGTATGGCATCCGCTAGGGGTGAAACTTTGCAAGTGGGGCCATGGGGCTGCTACCCCTACTATCTCTCCTCTAGCAAAGTTTCACCACAATGCCAAATCGTTGAGATAGTGTGTTGCCAACTGCTATTTTTTGCATTCCCAAGGGGTACCCTATGCATAAAATAACGGGTTTAGGTGGTACGTCATGAGTCTGATGGAGGTGAAACCTCACGAGTAGGATGTCACACTCGTATGGTGTCTGACGAGGGTGCAAGTTTGCAAGTGGGTCCTTGGGGTTGCTACTCCTCCACTTGCAAAAACTCACTACCATCTGAGATGCCGGATGGGTAGGACCATGTGTTGGCACCCACTATTTTTTGCATAGTGCCCAAGGGATCCCCTATGCAAAAAATAGCGAGTTTGGGTGGGAGTCATGCTCATATGGGGTCCGATGGGGGTGAAAATTTACAAGTGGGTCCATGGGGCTGCTACCCTCCACTGCAAAGTTTCACCACCATCGGATGTTGGATGGGAGAGGGTTTGTTGTCACCCACTATTTCTTACATAGTGCCCAAGGGGTCCCCTAAGAAAACAATAGCAGGTTTGCTTGGGAAAACACACTTGTATGGATTCCAATGCTGTTGAATCTTTGCAAGTGAGTCTATGGGTGGGACGATATGGGAAAGTTTCACCACTATTGGACGGCGAATGGGTGGGACGATATGTTGCCAGCTGTTATTCTTTACATAGTGTCCAAGGGGTCCGATTATGGAAACAATTGCGAGTTTGGGTGGGACATCACAGCAAAGTTTCACCACCATCATATGTCGGATAGGTAGGACGATGTGTTTCCACCTGCTATTTTTTGCATAGTGTCCAAGGAGTATCCTATGCAAAAAAAGTGGGTTTGAGAAGGACTTCACGCTCATATGGCATCCGATAGGGGTGAAACTTTGCAAGTGGGTCCATGAAGCTTCAATCCCTCCACACTCACAAAGTTTCCAGCTCACCATTGGATGCCGAATGGGTGGGACAAGGTTGTCACCCGCACCCGCTATTTTTTGCATAATGCCCAAGAGGTCCCCTATGCAAAAAATAGCGGGTTTGGGTTTGACATCCCGTTGGTGTGGCATCTGATGGGGGTGAAACTTTGCAAGTGGCTCCATGGGGCTACTACACCTCCATTCAAAATGTTTCACCCCCTATGCAACAAAAGTGGGTTTAAGTGGTACTTAATGCCTGTATGGTGTCCAATAGGGGTGAAAATTTGCAAGTGTGTCCATGGGGATACTATCCCTCCACTTGTAAAATTTCACCACCAGTGAACGTCAGTTGGGCAGATCGGTGTGCTGTCACCCGCTATTTTTAGCATAACTAGCGGGTCGGTTGGGCAGATCTGTGTGCTGTCACTCGCTATTTTTTTGCATAACTATCCCTTCACTTGTAAAGTTTCACCACCATCGGTCGTCGGTTGGACAGATCAGTGTGCTGTCACCCGCTATTATTTGCATAATGTCAAATGGGTCCCCTATACCAAAACTAGCGGGTTTGGGTGTGATGTCACACTGATATTGTGTCCAATGGGGGTGAAACTTTGTGAGTGGGTCCATGGGGATACTACTCCTTGACTCACAAAGTTTCAACTGCTACTTTTTTCATAGTGCCCAAGGGTTCCCCTATGTAGAAAAGTCGGTTTGAGTGGGAATACACGCCTGTATGGAGTTCAAAAGGGATGAAACTTTACAAGTGGGTCCATGGTTCTACTACCCCTCCACTCACAAAGTTTCACCACAATCCAATGTCGTATGGGTGGGAGGCTGCTACGTCTCCACTCTCAAAGTTTCACCACCATCGGAGATGCCAGATGTGCGGGATGGTGTGTTGCCACCTGCTATTTTTTACATAGTTCGCAAGCGGTCCCCTATACAAAACATAGTGGTTTGGGTGGGACATCACCCCCGTATCGCTTCTGATGGGGGTGAGACTTTACAAGTGGGTCCATGGGGCTGCTACCCCTCCAGTCCCAAAGTTTTACTACCATCGAATTCCGGATGGGAGAGAGGGTTTGTTGTCACCCGCTATTTCTTGCATAGTGCCCAAGGGGTCCCCTATGCAAAAAATAGCAGGTTTGCTTGGGACAATACACTCATATGGCATCCAATGCTATTGAAAATTTACAAATGAGTTTGTGGGGCTCCTACCCCTTGCAAAGTCTCACCACAATCGCCTGCAAGATGGGTGGTACGGTGTGTTGCATAGCGCCCAAGGGGTCCCCTATGCAAAATAATAGAAGGTTTGGGTGGGACATCACGCTCGTTTGGCATCCGATGTGGTTGAAACTTTGAAAGGGGTTGCTTCCCCTCCACTCTGAAAGTTTCACCACCATCAGACACCGGATTGTTGGGACAGTATGTTGCCAGCTGCTATTCTTTACATAGTACCCTTATGTAAACAATTGCGGGTTTGGGTGTGGGATGTCACACTCGTATGGCGTCCGATGGGGATTAAACTTTGCGAGTTGGTCCATGGGCCTGCGACTCCTCCACTTGCAAGTTTCACCACCATCACATGCTGGATAGGCAGGACAGTGTGTTGCCACCTGCCCTTTTTTGCATAATATCCAAGAGGTCTCCTATGCAAAAAAAGTAAGTTTGAAAAGGAATTCACGCTCATATGGCATCTGATAGGGGTGAAACTTTGCAAGTGGGTCCATGAAGTTGCAATCCCTCCACTCACAAAGTTTCCTCACCATTCGATGCCAGTAGATGGGTGGGACAGGCTTGTCACCCATTTTTTTTTTCATAATGCCCAAGAGGTCCCCTATGCAAAAAATAGCGGGTTTGGGTGCGACATCATGTTGGTGTGGCATCTCATGGGGGTGAAACTTTGCTAGTGGCTCCATGGGGCTACTACATCTCCATTCAAAAAGTTTCACCCCCTATGCAACAAAAGTGGGTTTGAGTGGTACTTCACGGTTGTATGGCGTCTAATAGGGGTGAAACTTTGTGAGTGGGTCCATGGGGGCTAATATCCCTCCACTCGCAACGTTTTACCACCATCGGATGCTCCTTGGGCACGACGGTGTGTTGTCACTTGCTATTTTTTGTATAATGTCCAAGGGGTCCCCTATGCCAAAATTAGTAGGTTTGGGTGTGACGTCACACTTATATGGCAGCCGATGGGGGTGAAACATTTTAAGTGGGTCCATGGGGCTACTACCGCTCGACTCACAAAGTTTCACCCGTTTTTTTTGCATAGTGTCCAAGGGTTCCCCTATGTAGAAAAGTGGGTTTGAGTGGGAATAAACGCTTGTATGGCATCCGCCAATAGGGGTGAAACTTTACGAGTGGGTCCATCAGGATGCTATCCCTCTACTTACCAAGTTTCACCACCATCTGACGCCGGATGGGTGGGAGGCTGCTACCTCTCCACATGCAAAGTTTCACCACCATCGAGATGCCGGATGGGTGGGATGGTGTGTTGCCACCTGCTATTTTTTGTATAGTGCCCAAGGAGTCCCCTATGCAAAACGTAGTGGGTTTGGGTGGGACGTCAACCTGGTATTGCTTTTGTTGGGGGAGAAACTTTACAAGTGGGTCCATGGGGTGCTACTCATCCACTCGTAAACTTTCACCGCCATCGGATGCCAGATGGGAGAGAGGGTTTGTTATCACATCCTATTTCTTGCACAATGCCTAAGTAGTCCCCTATTCAAAAAATAGTAGGTTTGGTTGGGAGTCACGCTCGTATGGCATCTGATGCTGGTGAAATTTTATAAGTGAGTGCCTTTACTTCCAAAGTTTTACCACAATTGGATGCCGGATGGGTGGAATAGTGTGTTGCATAGTGCCTAAGGGATCCCCTATGCAAAAATATCAGGTTTGGGTGGGACATCACGCTCATCTTGGCGTTTGTGTGACAAACTTTGCAAGCGAGTCTATGGTGCTGCTTCCCATCCACTTTCAAAGTTTCACGACCACCGAGCATCAGATGGGTGGGAAGGTATGTTGCCTACCGCTATTCTTTGCATAGTATCCAAGGGGTCCCTTATACAAACAATTGATCTGATTGGGGTGAAATGTTTTGAATTGGTGCATGGGGCTACTACCCCTCCACTTCCAAAGTTTCACCACCATCACATGCCGGATAGGCGGGACGGTGTGTTGCCACTTGCTATTTGCTTGCATAGTGCCCAAGGAGTCTCCTACGCAAAACAAAAGTGGGTTTGAGCAAGGCGTCATGCTTGTATGGGGTCCGATACGGGTTAAATTTTGCAAGTGAGTCCATGCAGCTACATTCCCTCCACTTGCAAAGTTTCCCTACCATCGGGCGGATGTTGGATGGGTGCGAAGATATTGTCACCCGCTATTTTTTGCATAATTCCCAACAGATTTCCTATGCAAAAAATACCAGGTTTGGGTGTGACATCACGTTGGTGTGGAATCTGACGGGGGTGAAACTTTACGAGTGGCTCCATGGGGCTGCTACACCTCCATTCAAAAAGTTTCACCCCCTATGCAACAAAACTGGGTTTGAGTGCATAAGTCTTGCATAGAGCTTATGCATAAGACTTATGCATAGAGCGTATGCATAAGACTTATGCATATGGCTTATGCATAGAGCTTATGCATAAGACTTATGCATAGAGCTTATGCATATGGCTTATGCATAGGCGTATGCATAAGACCTATGCATAGAGCTTATGCATAAGACTTATGCATATGGCTTATGCATAGAGCGTCTGCATAAGACTTATGCATAGAGCTTATGCATATGGCTTATGCATAGAGCGTATGCATATGGCTTATGCATAGAGCTTATGCATATGGCTTATACATAGAGCTTATGCATAAGGCTTATGCATAAGACTTATGCAGTTGGCTTATGCATAGAGCTTATGCATAAGGCTTATGCATAAGGCTTATGCATAGAGCTTATGCATAAGTCTTGCAGCCTTATTATGCAAGCTTATACTTATGGCTTACAAGCCTTACTATGCATACGATTGCATAAACCTTATTCATAAAGCTTGCATAAGACTTACGTATAGAGCTCAATGTGTAGGCTCTATTTACAGAATCTATGCATTTAGATTTTTGCATAAGGCCTTTATAAATAGCTATTTATGAATAGAGATAGCTTCTCTCTCCATCCTTGTGCAAATTTATCTTAATTTTGTATGGAGAGAAGATAAGCTAATGTATAAGTTATTTTTAAAATCTCCCTCAACGGCTGGGGAAAAGAAGCCCGTTTGACGCTTTTTTAAATATTTTTAAAGTCCCCCTCAACGGCTGGGGAAAAGAAGCCCGTTTGACGGTTTAAATTTTATTTTTTAAAATCTCCCTCACGGCTGGGGAAAAGAAGCCCTGTTTTATGGTTTACATAGTGCTTTGTGTAATGCATAATGATTTGTGTTTAATGAGCTGCATATACATGTTATCCTGCTAGATGGAGCCTCTCAATCTTGAAGAGAGAATAGCGTGTCCATGCATGCGATGTAAGTACCAAATCTTTCGAAAACGAAGGATTTGCAACCAGCATGTTCATGACGCTGGCATATTTCCAATGGAGCGCTTGCAAAATTTACGATTTCAATCGTACAACCAAGCAAGTGTGCAAGAGCATCTTGATAACATTGCGCCTGTGAATTCTCGTCCCCAACAAAGGATGAGGATATCGCAGGAGGGAGTGACAGATGGAGCTCAATTAACAGCACCCGAGGGAATGGAAGAAGGTCAGGAAATGGAAGAAGGTCCAATGGAAGAAATGTTGGATGCCTTCATCGAGCAACAAGAAGCTCTCTTCGAGGAGAATGAACATGAAGATCATCAACCACGACATTCTCAACGGTCAAATTATGAACCAAAGGAAGAGGCCATGCGTAAACTTGCACGCCTTCCATTATACAATGATGCCAACATATTTGTATTGCGTGCATCTCTTACGATGCTAAATTTGCAGTCAATTTTTGGATGACAAGTGTCACTGAACTATTCAAGTAAGGACTTTTTTTGGAGATTACACCTACTGTTAAAATGATAAATTATCAACTTGTATTTGAGAAAATCTTAATAGTAACGATCAGATATTGCCATACTTGCAGGCTTTTGAAAGACCAGATATTGCCCCCTGGCAACGAGATGCCTCCATCTCGTGCAGATGCGAAGAAGTTATTGAAATCCATAGGCATGGATTACAATAATATGCATGCTTGTCGCAATGATTGTTGCCTCTTCCGCCATGAATATGAGCATTTGTAAGAATGTCCCCATTGTGGCTCTTACAGATATAGAGAAGATGTTCAGGGGGAAGCTGTCCCGGTAAAGATTCTCAGGCACTTTCCAATCATCCCAAGAATAAAAAGCATGTTCAGGTGCAAATCTATAGCAAGCTTGATGACATGGCATGCCACAACTCGATCCACAGATGAAGTGATGCGTGTGCCTGCTGACTCACCCGCATGGAGACACATTGAAGAGAAATGGCCGGCTTTTAAGGAAGAACCTCGAAACCTCCGTCTTGGCCTAGCAATGGATGGTGTAAACCCTTTTGGTTTAAGGAGCTCTTCATGGAGCACATGGCCTGTTTGCCTTGTGAATTATAATCTTCCGCCATGGTTAGCAATAAAGAAAGGTCATTTGTTACTCTCATTAATAGTTCCAGGAAAGTACAAGGTGAAGAACATGGATGTATATTTGGCACCACTTATTGATGAGGTACGCACCTTGTGGAACAGAATTGAAGTGAAGGACATGTTAAAGCAGCAGAGTGGCCAAAGACTTACAACTGTGCAAGGTATTCTCATGTGGACAATGCATGATTGGCCTGGCTATGGAGAATGCTCAGGTTTGTCTATATCGGGTTACAATGCATGTCCTGTATGTGGTCCTCGACTTGATTCAAGATACTCAAAAGCATTACGAAAGAATGTCTACCAAGGACATGTTAGGTATCTTTCAGAAAATCATGAATTGCGGGATGGTAATCTAGGAAGACCTCCTCCAAGTGCATTGAAGGCAAGTGATTGGAAGATCAAATGGGAGGAATGTGGCAACTTGGCATGTCCTGGGATGAAGAGGCTCTCTATCTTTCACCAACTCCCCTATTGGGGTGATCTCCTTATCATAACCATTTGCTTGACCCGATGCATATTTTCAAGAATGTAGCTGACATTCTGTTAAGACCATGACAGGAAAAAAGGAGACTAAAGGCCAAAGGGATGACTTGGAAGAGATTGGTTGCATGCAAGAGTTGTGGGCTCGCACTAGACCCAATGGAAAGGTGCTACTTCCAAGAGCCCCATGGGTTTTTAGCAAGATGGAGGAACAACAAGTCAAGAGGACAATTTCAGAGTTTCGGATTTCTACAGGTTGTATGCATTGCTTGAAAAGTGCATTTACAAAGGATGATGATCTTAGTGGCCTCAAGAGTCATGATTGGCACAAGTTTCTACAATTTGTGCTACCCATAGCAATAAAAGATTGCCTCATTGAAGACATTAGAGATACTATCTATAAGATTGGCACATTGGTGTGCTGGATTTCTTCAAAAGAGATAAAGAGAGACACTTTGGAGACAGCGCGTTTAAACTCCATAGAGGCAGTCTGCATGGTAGAGAAGTTTTTCCCTACAAGTTTATTAACAATCCAGATGCATCTGCTAGTTCATGTTGTAGATGAGGTTGCAGTTGCTGGAACATTCCATTCAAGATGGATGTTCTTTTTGGAGAGGTTTATGAAGACATTAAAGGGATTTGTTCGCCAAATGGCTCGCCCAGAGGGTAGTATGTCAGAAGGGTGGCTGATACAAGAGTCCCTTGTTTACATCACTGAATATTTAAGTTCCTCAGATCTAGAGATACCTCGACTATGGTCTCAAGAGTCTAACAGGCAAGTCATTGGTGAGGAACCTCAAGGCCAAGGCATTAAGAGAAAGATGGATAACAATTTGAGGAAAAAAATCAACAAATTTTGCATCTTGAACTCTCATGTAATGGAGAAGTGGATTGAGACATATGAAGCTCTCAAGCGACAGCGAGTACAAGATCGTTTAAGTTTCAGAAGGAATCGCACTACAAGAAATCTCCCATATCCAGAAGGTATGCAAGCTCTTCCGGACTTTCCCACAGGTAGATGGCTAGAAGCTACAATTTTAGAAGCCAAACGTGCTGGTTTAACTATAACAGAGGAGGAGGAGGAGCTTACAAAAGGATGCGATTGGCATGTAAGTGTTTAAGTTCTACATGTCTCTCTTTTTTTTCTCTACATGTCTCAGTGTTTGATTCTCCATCAACAATCTTTTTGTGATATTTGTAGTATCACAAATATGGGGCGTTTTGGTCACATGGACATCATTTTCGAGTAGAACAAATAGACCAAAGAAGAGCAACCTTTGATTGTGGTGTCACAGCACAGTTTGTTCAAGAAAGTCGTGCAAGTTCAAGTGATGATAACACAATTACTGGAATGCTTGATTACTTTGGAACCATTCAAGATATATTAAAGGTTGGCTTGAGAAGTTTTGAGTTGTTTATCTTTGATGTGAAGTGGTTCAAGGTAATCATGAATGGGCCACATGCAACTGTACGTAGAGACAAGATTGGCCTCATCCAAGTGGACTCCATAAAGGTATGGACCGATCAGCAAGATACTTTTGTGTGCCCAGAGCATTGTGAGCAGGTTGTCTTTAAAGCGGATCCAAAAGATCCACGCTGGCTGTTTGTGGTTCGCAGTAAGCAAATTTTTGAAGAATTTGAGCTACAACAAGGTGATGTGGATGCACAGGGTAATGGAGAGCAGCAAGAACAAGCCGATATCAACAATGAAGAGGAGCAAGCAATTGAAGAGGAGCAACTAGAGCAAGATCCAAATGAAGAGGTGCAAACCAAGGAAGCTGAAAAACATGTTGAGGAAGAAGACATAGATGATGAAGACATCCTTCATCAAGGGACTTTTAATGATGAGGATGCTAAAATGTACATAGACATAGATCTCTTTGGGGCTACTAATCTTAATGAGGATGATAGAATAGATAATGATTTTTAAAATGATGTATCTTACTGATTATGCAAATAGTTATGACATATTTGTAATGGTTTTATGACATTGAAGGTCCTTTCATTGTTTACCATTGTTAATGTTTACCATCATAATCACTACTGTAGGAGCAAGTTGATATAGTTTTACCAATGTTGTTTATCATTGTTAATGTTTGTCATATGGTTCTTTCATTGTTTACCGTGTAATTTTCATTTCGCAAAAGTTTGTCATATGGTTTTTTGTCCAACAGGCCATGGGTGACTCACCGCCCTACAACTACAGTCCAGATTTCTCATTTAATCCTACACCGCAGGGCATGAGTCCCTAGCAGTTATATGGTTTTCTTTCGTCCATGACTCCAGAGCAGAGAGCCATGGCTCAGAGTTATTGGGGTTCTGGAGCAGGGACATCTGCCTCACCATCTGGCTTCCCGACGCCAGTTCCCACACCCGTGGGTACGACAGCAGCTCCCACACCTCATACCACACAGCCTTCCACTCCTCTTACAGCTCGATCTACCACCTCTTCACATAGACGGTGCTCACGTAGGAGGTTGTTGTGGTGGTAGTGCCACAGATGCTGTGACACCACCACCACGTGAGCGTCGTCCTTCGCTCTCATCTGTTGATAGCACACCCATAGGGTCACCTTCCACTCCCTGGGGTGCACATGACCATGACAACAGCAAGATTTACACAATTAGGGATGGGGCACCAATAATGGATAGTGCAGGGAAGGCAATGAAGACACGCATTCAACAATTGTGCACTATACAGTTTCACGACTCTGTCATGACTAAATGGGATCAACAAGATAAGGGGAAGAAAAATTATATAAATACAAAGATAAAGCAAGAGTTTCAGCCATCTGACCCTATGAATGTCGTCTCTAATGAGTGGATACAGTATACAGCTCGCATTTTGATGGGGCATCGTAGGTCAGAGGCGAGGGACGCATTTAGAGAGGGGAAAGAGAAACCTGTTTGGCTAGATGACAGGGAGTGGGCAGCCATTGCTCAGGAGCTCACCGAGACACCAGAGAGGTTTCAACAACAAAGAGAGGCGGCAAGGGCAAGACTCCAAACAGTAGGGGCTTCTCATCTTGGGAGTGGTGGTTACGAAACCATGCGCCATGAATTCGTAAGTATTTGTAGCAATTTTATTTATGTAAATGTATGTATGTGGGCTAAATGTTGATTTCTAAAAGTTATAATTGTTAATCGTTTGTGCAGGAGTTGGCCATGAATCGCCCACCAAGTAGGCGAGAGGAGAAGTACGCTCACAAACATGGCCTTGTGGCCTTGTTTGAGATGCTTGAAGAAGAAGGAGAGACCGTCAATTGGGAGGCATTACCATGATATAAGATGACCTTCAAACTAATGAAATATGATCAAAACATTCTTGAGTATTAATGTTTAATTTAATTTCTTGTTTGTCGATCAGGAAAATAAAAAAATGAGCACGGTTGTTTTTGTGCTCTATTTTAGACAGAATGATGCTGTCTGTTTGCTGTTGTTGATCCTGTTCATTGCAGGCAGCCAGGCAACAGCCAGGCAGCACTATTCTGCCCAAAAAAATTTTCTGGTACAGCATCGGTATATTCCCCGGTACTGGCATCGGTATATTCATTGGTATATCTGTCGGTATTCGTGTCGGTATAATACCCGGTATACACCCCGGTATATGCACCGGTATAGACGCCGGTTTAGCCGTCGGTATTATCCCCGGTGAGCGTCAGTATAGACAACGGTATAGGCGCCGGTATTGTTACCCGACGCTTATACCGACGCTGTGGTTCCGACGCTTATACTAGCGTTTATATCGATGACGGGGCTTTTTTAGACCCCGTTAAATGACGTCGGTATAAGCACCGGTATTAGGCTAACATGTAGTAGTGTTTGTATCGATCTTATGTCCTCTTTATAGTGATTTTATTTAACTTGTAATTAAGTTAATTACATCGTAATGGTTGTGTTTATCTTTGATCCTCCCTAGATCCTCATTTCAACACTCTAACCATGGAGTCATCGTGGTCACTCTTCTAAGGTAGGCATATGACCGTTTGGCCATAGGGGTCAAGCTATGAGGCATCCAGAGTTAAGCCTAACATTGTTTGCTCAAAGGAGTCTCCTCAATCCATGGGGTATTTGGGTAACTAAGGAGCGATGCCTATGACCATTTGTCCATAGGTGTCAAGCTATGGAATCATTAGGAGTTAGGCCTAACACCGTTTGTAAAAAGGAGTCTCATCTTGCCATGGAGTGGTAGGGCCACTAGGAAGTGAAGCCTATGGCCATGAAGTCTTAAGATCTCCTCATGCCATGGAATATTGGGGATCATTAGGAGTTAGCCCTATGTGGTCATTAGAATTTAGGCCTAACACCATTTGCAAAAAGGATTCTCATCTCGCCATGGAGTGTTAGGGCCACTAGGAAGTGAAGCCTATCACCATTTGGCCATAGGGCTATCCTCAGGTCATGGAGTCTTAAGGTCTCCTCATGCCATGGAGTATCAATTGGGGATCACAAGAGATATAGACCTATGATTATTTGACCATAGCGGTCTCCTCAAGCCATGGGATCATTAATGAGTAAGGCCAATGACCGTGCAACCACGAGGATCACCACTGAGAAAGGCTTGTGAGTGATGACTGATTGGCCATAGAGGTCTCCATGGAGTATTGGTATCTCCTCAAGCAATGGATCCTTGTGGGTCACTAGTAGGGACTTTTAGGGCTATGATCGCTTGGTCATAGGACTTTTTTTTTAAAGCCATTAATTTTGGACATAAGGATCAAGGTTCAAGGAGTTTTGTGTGGACATAGGGTCTACTTAGGCTATGGAACCTTACTCTACCTTTGATTGATTTTTGTTCAAAGTTTCTTGACATGTGGAAGAAAATTCATTCCACTTACATGAAAAATATTGGCCTGTACTTAAAATTTTAGATAATTTGCTTTAATGCAGTTATTTGAATGATGACTTCTTTATTTGTTAGTTTGTCTATACGTATGAAATTTTCTTGATTTTAAGTGAACCTACATGTCATATAATTCAAATATCTTAAAATCATCTTGTTCCATGCATGCCAAACCATTAAAATGTTTTCTTATGTTGTGTATTTGAAAGTGACTTATATGTGGTCAACATACGAACCCCACTTCAACAGTGAAAACCATTCATGTCTTTGAAAGTGTCTCATACAATGAAACAAATCAATACCACACTTAAAAGATATCAATCATAACAAAAATGCTTATGATACTTTGGTTCTAGAATAAAATCAAAACAATACACCTCCCTTTTGAGTGTCCATGTCCCATCCCCAAAATGTACTGCTTACATTATTTCCACTTTTCAACATAAGGAAAGTGGATCTCACTTGATTTAGGAAATAGTTATGGGGTTGCATAGAACACAATAAAAAAAATGGGTTTCTCTCCTTTAATTTGACTTTCAATTTAACTATAAAGTTATCCTTCACTTTCTTGTAAGCTATGGGATGAGTAATATGAGTATTTAGCCATAAAGGTCACTATGGGATGAGTCATATAAGTGTTTGGCCATAAGGATCCAGTTAAGTCATGGAGTCTTGGGCATCTCCTCAATACATGGAGTCTTGGGCATCTCCTCAATACATGGAGTCTTGGGAATCTCCTAAATCCATGGAGTCATGGAGTCTTAGGTATCCCCCCAAGTGATGGAATCTTTGGGCATCTCCTCAAGTTGTGGGTCCTTGGGCATCTCATCAATCCATGGAGTCATGGAGATCACAAGTGGGTGATTGTTATGAGAAATTGGCTGTTGGGATCTCCTCAAGCCATGGACGCATATGGATCACGTATGGAGTGAGGCCTTTGAACATTTGGCCATGTATTCATAGGGGTCACTATGGAGTGAGGCCTATGACCATTTGGCCCCATAGGGGTCCAAAAGTCCATAAAGATTGGAGGATCACTACTATGTGAGGTGTATGACTGTTTGTCCATAGGGGTCTCCTTAAGCCATGGAATATTAGTTCCACATCCATGGTGTTTTTGGGGATATTGAGTATGGTCTATGACCGTTTAGCCATAAGAGCCCAATCAAGTCATAGGGTATGGGACATGTCCTCAATGCATGGAGTATTGGAGATCACTAGTAGTGAGTGAGGCTAATGAGCAGTACACATAGAGGTCTCTTCAAGGCATGGAGTCATAGAGGTCAGTATATGGAGTGAGTCATATGACCATTTAGCCACCATAGGAGTCTCATCAAGCCACTCTTGGGCACTATGCAACACACCGTCCCACCCATTCGGCATGCGATTGTGGTCAAATGTTGTGAGTAAAGGGGTAGGAATCCCATAGACTCACTTGCAAAGTTTCAACAGCATTGGATGCCATATGAGTGTGTTGTCCCAACCAAATTCGATATTGTTTGCATAGGGGACCCCTTGCGAACTATGCAAGAAATAGTGGGTGCATAGGGGACCCCTTGCTAACTATGCAAGAAATAGTGGGTGACAACAAAGCCTCCCTCCCAATCGGCATCCGATGGTGGTGAAACTTTGCGAGTGGAGGGGTAGGAGCCCCATGGACCCACTTGAAAAGTCTCAGCCCCATCAAAATCCATACGGGGTTGATGTCCCACCCAAACCCGCTATGGTGTACATAAGGGACCCCTTGGGAACTATGCAAAAAATAGCTGGTGGCAACACACCATCTCGCCTATCCGGCCTCTCTGATGGTGGTGGGCTTTTGCGATTAGAGAAGTAGTAGCCCCATGGACTCACGCGCAAAGTTTCACATCGGTTGGATGCCATACAAGAATAACGTTCCACCGAAACCCGCAATTGTTTACATAGGGGAGACACCTTTGGCACTATGCAAAAAATAACAGATGGCAACATACCATCCCGCCCATCTGGCATCCGATGGTGGTGAAACTTTACGAGTAGAGGTATAGCATCCCATGGAACCAATCGTAAAGTTTCTCCCCCATCGGACACCAGACGAGCGTGATGTCCCACCCAAACCCATTAGGGAAACTTTGGACTCAAATTGGGCCCTTTAAGGATTTGTACACATTCTCTCTCGACAAAAATGAGCTCATGGTAAAATTTTTGCAAATCAGCTCAGAAGTGAGTAGAACTTGGAAAGGTCTCGAAGATTGCAGCTTCATTTCTGAATTGAAAAGTTTCACCCCTATCAGACTCCGTACAAGCGTGAAGTCCTGCCCAAACGTACTTTTTTTGCATAGGGGACTCCTTGGGCACTATGGAAAAAATAGCAGGTGACATCGTCCCTCCCATCCGACATGCGATGGTGGTAAAACTTTACGAGTGGAGGTATAGTAGCACCATGGACTCAGTCGCAAAGTTTCATCCCATTGGTCGCCATATGAGCATGACGTCCCACTCAAATCCACTATTTTTTGTATAGAGGACCCCTTGGGCACTATGCAAAAAATAGTGCTTGACAACACACCATCCCACAATTGATGGTCCTGAAGGGGGTAATAGATCCATGGACCAACTTGGAAACCTTCACCCCCATCGGACACAAGATAAACTTGAAGTCCCAACCAAACTGGCTATTTTTCGTATACGGGACCCCTTGGGCACTATACAACACATCATCCCCCCCATCCGTTCGATGGTGGAGATACTTTGCAAGTGGAGAGGTAACAGTCCCATGGATCCTATCACAAATTTTCACCCCCCATTAAATTCCATACGAATATGACATTCCACCCAAACAAACTATTTTTTGCATAGGAGACCCCTTTGGGCACTATGCAAAAAATAGTGGGTGACAACACACCATCCCGCCCATCCAGCTTACGTTGGTGGAGAAACATTGCGAGATAGGGGTAGCAGACCCTTAGACTTACTTGCAAAGTTTCACCCCCCATCAAAGGCCATACATGGGGTTTGATTTTTTTGCGAGCTTTATTTGGCGAGCTTTTTGGAGATAAGATAGTTTTATGTGAGCTTGTAAGAAAAATGATACATTTTGGTGAGCTTTTATATAGTAAGTATTTATGAAAGAGAAATAAATACATTCACATACATACATACATATATACATGTATATTCTCAAACACACCTACCTGCCTACCTGCCTGCCTACCTGCCTACCTACCTGCCTACCTACCTACCTACCTACCTATATTCATTCACATACATACATACATATATACATGTATATTCTCATACACACCTACCTACCTACCTACCTACCTGCGTGCCTACCTACCTACCTACCTACCTACCTACCTTCCTACATATATACATACATACATGCATGCATACATACATACATACCTACATACCTACCTTCCTACATATAAACACACATTTTATGTCCAAGAAACTTAAATATAGGCACAAAAATACCTATCTATGTACCTTTCTTCCAATGTTTATTTCAACACAAGTAAAAACAAGTATACCTGGCTCATGTTTTCTTACAAAAAGATTGAGTTCACATTTCCTTACAAGAAGATATCTGGTTGGTATAACTCCTTTACCATAGCGTCGCAAGCTACCTACAATAAGACTTTAGAGTACGTGACAGTATACTCCATCCCAAAGCAAGACAAAAATAATATTGGTTCAAATTTTCTTACAAAAAGATTGACTTCACATTTCCTTACAAGCTTAAGTAAGCACAAACATGGAAGGCTTGATTAAAGCTTAAGTAGGCACAAACATGAGAGGCTTGATTAAAGCTTAAGTATAGGCATAAACAGGCTTGATTAAAGCTTAAGTATAAGCACAAACATCCTTGCTTCGAGGACGTGATAGTATATTGTCCACTTCCTCTGGTGATAGTGTCGGTTGATGGATTACCATATCCTCATTCTTATGTAATCCCAAAACTCGCAAGAAGACAAAATAGATATGCTTACATGCAACGTAAGACTTTCCTCTAGATTCTCTTTGCACGAAATCAGGACATGTACACCAAGGTTGTACCTTGATGTGTATAAAATAGTCCTCTCCACTCTCACATGCCAAATGAAAAATAGAGTAGGGGGATGGCTGCATTGCACTCTCATTAAGGACTGTCGCTGTCATGGCCTCGGCACTACCAATCCTCTTTTCTGCTTCTTTGGAAATCCAATGCCTCCACTTGGTTGATCTCTTTGTATTTTGTGTAGCATCATGTGGCCTCTTGTCATTTTCTTTGTTGCCCGCTGCTTGTGTGGATGTTTCTCCCACCCCCGACACAAAAGGTTCTTCATGAGTAACATCTAACTTGAAGCCTGCCTTTACTAATTTATCTACCTCTTGGCTGGTTATGTTGGTCCCAACATCCACTTTCCACGTATCTGGGTATGATGGCTTGTATATTATGTTTGGATCTACATGCCATGTGTGTGAAACATCTGAAGGACAAAACCACATCATTTGAGCCTTTGGCCCTCCCGGACCAGGATGTCGTCGCTCTGAGTAGAAGCTAGGGGCAACAACTCCAATAGAGCTTCCCTGTATGTATGAGTTGCACTTAAGTCTTCCATCAATACCTCCCAAACATTTGACTTTTGAGTTCAATGGGGTTCGTCTAATGGCCCACATTGTGCGTCCAACGGCCTCTTCCTTTACATGCATTTGTCCTCCGCTCATTGTGCCATAATGTTGTTTAGGCTCTTCATGTCCGACTTCTTTGTTTCCTCCAGTCATTGGAGTTTTTGGTCCTCCCCTTGAAGCGGGACTTGCTGCACTGTTTGTTCTAGATCTATCTCCAAAACTTACTCTTCTTGCTGTTCCCCGGTTTTGACGATGTCTGCTCTGCATGACATAACCTGGACGATGTGAGCATTGGTCTACTTCCGTTGTCCTCACCCTCTTCCGTTGAATAGTCTCCTTATCTCCATGTAGAGGCCTTGATTCCTCATACATAGGAGTATTAGCTACTGTTTCATGGACCATGCGAGCCACTTGTGGTGGTGTTAGTCTTGACCTTGCTGCTACCCTGTCCAGCAACTTGCTCAAGCTTGGTCCCTCACCTTAAATTCTTCATCCACTAAACTCTCCAAATGTCGGACATCTTGGGCAATGTCGTCAGCACTAGAATCAAGACTATCAGCAGCACAAAGAGGACTACATTGTAGCATATATGTTTTACTTCGAGAAATATCTATGAGGTAGTTTTTATTGCCCTCCATATCATAATGAGCGATGATTTCCTGTAGGCTTCCATCGGTCCTAGTAGCTTTCACTCCAGAAAGGGCGTGTGAAGAAGGCAAAAACCCTTGTAGATATCCGTGACTGACAAGCGTGGTCTGGTGGAGAAGTATTAAAGTTTGAGATTTTTTGCTACTGCCATCAAGCTCCCACTCAAAGGTAACAGTGTGCTCCATAGGGAAGGCAATATGAAGATGCAGAAAGGACAGGAGAGATAAAAATGTGAAACAGAAAGGATAGGAGAGACGAAAATGTGAAATGAAAATATAAAAATGAAGGAACAGGTGGAGCAATCACGATTGAGAATGAAGGAGGTTGAAATGATAAAACAAGGTGGAGCAATCACGATTGAGAATGTAGGTGGTTGAAATGATAAAACAAGGTGGAGCAATCACGATTGAGAATGACCACGATCAAATTTTTTTATAAAAAATATACAAATATATATGTATCTACAAATATATTAAAAAATACACAAATATATACATTTATTGATTCTAAGTGTTATTTTAATAAAAAGCTTATCTCTTTGTAAATACACACACACACATGTTTATATTTATATTATTATATTGTATAAATTCTAGGCTAAGAACCCCAGATGGGGATATATGTAAATACACATACACACATGTTTATATTTATATTATTATATTGTATATATTCTAGGCTAAGAATCCCCCGACGAGGATATATGTATTTTAGTGTGTGTGTGTGTATTTACAAAGAGACTAGTCTTTTACTTATTTTAGGATATACAAATATATTAGATTATATATCTAGTAGGCTACACACACACCACACACATTTATTAACATCAATATATATATACATATTTAAATAGCCTAAACTATAAAATGTACGTGTGTACAATAAAACACATATAGCTTAATACATTTTTAGACATATATATATGTGTGTGTATATGTATCTATTTTTAGGCTAAGTATATTTTAGGCCACACACACATATGTGGTGCTTAGTTTAAAGGGTACACGAAGAAAAGAGATATTTAGGGTACATGAAGGATATTTAAATAGCCTAAACTATAAAATGTACCTGTGTACAATAAAACACATATAGCTTAATACATTTTTAGACATATATATGTGTGTGTGTATATGTATCTATTTTTAGGCTAAGTATGTTTTAGGCCACACACACATATGTGGTGCTTAGTTTAAAGGGTACACGAAGAAAAGAGATATTTAGGGTACATGAAGGATACTTTCAACTCAGCAAGCAGGCAGACGAATGCAAGAGAAGAGGTGAGTTTTTTTTTCATTTCTTGATTTTTCTTTGTTCTTCTTTTCTGTGCGCCGGCAGCGGCTTCGTTGGAGGTGTACGTTGTAGCTTTCGTAGGCGGTGACGGTGTTGAGGACGTCCAGTTTGTGGCGTAGGCGGAGATGATGTTGAGAAGGTCTTTTGTGAGGAGACGGGGGCAGCGCTGGCCGCAACGCCTCCATCGCCTCTCCTCCAAGGAGAGGCAATGGAGGCATGTATGAGTAGAGGTTGAGCCGGTAGCATTTGAGTAGGTGGAGGTGGTGCAGGAGGTGGAGGCGAAGACACAGGCATCGTTGGGCGAAGACACAGGCGTTTGGAAGGTTCTCTGCAAAATTCGAGCAACAATTTTTTCCAGTGATATTTTTCTTTATCTCTAGCGTATTCTGAAAACATTGATATTTTTTTTAAATCTCTAACGTATCTCTAGCGTATTCCTTATCTCTAGCGTAGGCGGGTATCTCTCCTTATCTCTAGCGTACGCGGGTAACAATGGTTGAGAACTCTCCTTATCTCTTGCATTTGGAATGTTGCTCTCTCGAATGCAGGTGTAGGGACTATTGGGGCACAATATTGTGCGTTGGCGCTCTAGAAAAAGAGGGCACACATTGCCTGGGGTGGAAGCATCAAGATGTACATAGGAGAGGGGAGGTGGGTAAAGGAACCTAAATGTTAGGTACCTTATGTTTACCTTTTCCTATAAACATTAAGTACTTTAGTTCTACCACAACCTTTAGCCATATAATATATACATAGCATAGAGGTCATGTGAATTTATACACAACATAGAATTTTTTAACTCCCATTCAAATGTTAGATACCTTAGGCTTACCTTTACGTTCATTGAAATGTTAGATACCTTAGGCTTACCTTTACGTCCTTAGGCTTAGCACCTTTACTCCCATTCAAATATTAGATACATTAGGCTTACCTTTACTTCTCCCAATAGGAATAGGAAACTTTAAAGCACAAGCTCACACAACAGAGAGTCGTGTAAGTCCCATTTGAATGGTGCATTTCTTGTACGCATTGCTTGAACATATGGCACAATGAATTTGAGCTCACATTTGGCTATGGATCATCGTAATGATGATGACGAAGAAATGGGCAGACGAGTTCAAGTGCATTTCTCAGTAGTAAGGCTTGCATAATGGTTCTTGCACCTGCACGTCCTTCTACGCTTATATCATGGTCCTCTCGGATGAAACACTGCAATGGGTTTGCATCACTGCCACCATGAACAGCCAATATATATTAGCTCCTTCAATGGCTCTTGTATTAAGCTAGGAAGCTCAGGTTTATTGGTTTCTCCTCAAAAATGTGCACTCTAACCAGAAGAGCCGTGGCTTCACTTCATGTCTATGCTATTCTCCCCACACAAACACACACTAGTAGGAGATGTTTGTGTGTGAGGTTGATGTTTTCCTATATACATGAAGTAGGGTTTATGTGTGATTCAGCTCAAACTTTTTGCTACTCATATTCAGGGCAAAAGAAAGGAAGATGGCTCCAAGAAAAGCAGGAAAACAACAGGCAAAGACTAAGAAAGGTATATGATGTGAATAGCCAAGATTCTATTGAGATTGTGTTTTATTGTTTTAGATATGCTTACTTGGGCTTGGTGTGTGTGTCTTACAGACAACAGGGGATACTCACTAAGATCTGGGCGTGTTTGTTTGACT
This sequence comes from Cibotium barometz, assembly GCF_041138505.1. Taxonomy (NCBI): domain Eukaryota; kingdom Viridiplantae; phylum Streptophyta; class Polypodiopsida; order Cyatheales; family Cibotiaceae; genus Cibotium; species Cibotium barometz. The sequence continues at coordinate 47,488,738 of NC_141083.1, forward strand.
CTTAGCAAGGAAGCTCAATCACGGACACCTTTGTCCTCACATGTATCTCCTATTAGAGAGGAAACAGAAGCGCATAATTCTCTTGGTCATGAGGAAGAAGTGCTTGTGTTGGAGAACGAAATGAGCTCACCTCCTCCAACTCACACGGAGATTCCTGAATCTAGTACTGGTCAAGGGGAGACCCATAGAAGGCTTCTTGGAAAATCTATTGAATTGGGATTGCTTGGTGATGTATTCACTAAGTTTTTTGTGCAACGCAATTCCTCTACCCCATTGGTCCCTTTATGCAGGCTGATTCCAAATGAATCCATCCGTACAGTTTCTACCCAACTTGAGGTGTTTTGTGATTCTTTTGAATGCCATGGTTATGTCGAAGCATCTCCTCCTTTTTTAGTTTCACTTACACGTCCAGGAAGCTCTATGTATTTCGCGATCACACAAATAGACTTGCAAGAATGGGGACCAAACTGGGTGGTACAACATGACAGATTTGAGGATGAAATCAGAGGAATTGAGTGGGAGGATCTCAGTGGTAAGAAGTTTCTTATATGGGATGGCAATCATCGTGTGAAGGCATGGATGTCTCGAGTGCGCGAAGGTATGTTCTTTTGAATGTCATAGAGTGATTTTATGCAACATTAAAAGTAATATATTGTAATATCTTTATTTTTCTTTCTCTAGCTTGGTCTCATAGCCCCTCACGCCATGTCCGGGTCAAATGTCAATTTTTGGTTATGGACAAGAAGCAAGAAGGAGAATTGCTATTGGCTTTGCGATCTCAAAATGAGTAAGTGATCTCTCTCTACTTAATTATGGACATTGTGAAGTCATAGTTAAGTTCTTAGCTCATTGTGACTCTTTACAACACAGATTGGTGCGCACTAGTGTTACACCCACATTGTCACATGAGATCTTCATGTTTCAACGATTTGGAATGGCGGACAAATCATCCATATTGGACTACCTTGGTGAAGACGTAAGGAGGTGGGCTTTAATGGAGCTTAGTTTGGAGCGACGAAGTGGAGAGCAATGGTACAATGCTCCAGCTACAATCTTGGCACAGCTTGTGTGGAAGGTAGTGTTTGCATTTCCCATCTTTTATTAATAAACGGATTATCAATGTTTTTTAATCGTGTGAGTGATAATGAGTCCTTTTCGTTATACGTAGACACCGTTTGAAAATGCGGTAAAGCAAGCTATATCATGCATTGATAGACATGCCATGGGGTTGCAAGAATATGAGACAAAATGTGAGAAAGCCAGACGTGGTGTAGAGCAAACATTTCGAGATAGAGCGTACAAGATGCTCATAATTGCAAACCCATCCAATGGTGATGCATTCTTTCAACTCGTATATAACTATGATTGGTCCAAGAAGGGATTGGTTGCTCTGACCAAAGAAAAGCTCTACACAGTCGCCATATCTCGGATTTCAACTCAAAGGTATGTCACATGTCAATAAACCTCCCTTAACATAAACTAACCTTAATATCTAATCTCTTATGGTTTTGGTATGATGCTGAAATAGGAAGACGGAATTGCTTCAAATGCTTATGACCGGGAGGGCAAAGGACAAGGTAATTTCAGAGATGTTTGGGGATAACAAAAAGACGTTACTGCATATGAAGAAAGAGTTGTATTGGGAAGAGCTAATAGGGGAGGCAGACTCTATTTTGGAGGGTTTATTGGTATATGATGATGTTGTCTACATCCCACCATTTATGCAATGGGTGCAAGAGGAGCGATCGAAACACATACCATGGGCCTTCCATGAGGTGTGGGCAAAGATTGGAAAAGTAAAGGAAGGCCAAAAGCAACCTGAGGTGGAGAATGCCGCAAAGAGGGTTGTCTATAGGTATATATCTTCTAATGCCATTACATTTTTGTAGAAAATACATATACGCTTTTAAAAAAATATTTTAGTACTGTTTGTTTTATTTTGGACATGTAGGTGGGTGCAGCTACTCATTGGCCAAGGTCTAATGGACGAAGAGACGGAAGCAATCAAAGAATGGGTAGATCCAAATTCCTCGGAAACAATGTACCCGAAGGAATGGGTTGAGAGAGGGGTTTCTGATTGGGAATTTAAGAGATGTCCTTGGTGGTTGGACTATCCTCTAAATCATGTGCCTCCAAGTGAGGAGCTCCTAGAAAAAGGTACTTTTTTGCTTTCTACTGAATTATATGCATGTTTATGTAAACCTTCCTACCTATACATATGTAAACTATCCATATGCATATACATATCAGATACATATACATACAGATATATACATATACAAATACATATGTATATACATATGTATATATACATATGTATATATACATATGCATACATAAATACATACCTACATACATACACTAAATTCCTACATACATACAAAGTTCATGTTACATTTAAGATTTGGCATGTTAGATTTTAAAGAAACATTGTTAAGTTTTGATATATACATACCTACATACATATACATATAAATAGATACATATACCTACATACATATACATACACATACATATACATAGACACATGCCTACATACATATACATACCTATACATATACATAGATACATACCTACATACATATACATATACATATACATATGCATATACACATACACATACATGTACATATACATATACATAGATACATATACATCTATGTACATATACATATACAAAAAGGTATGGGGATTTTTACCTTTTTACTAATTATCTTGATCTATTTCTTGAAGAATTTAAGAATTGCCAATCTGAGCTTGAAAGAGAGCCCCCAACTCAAGAAGACTCTAGAATACCTTCCCCACAGCCAACAATCTTGACCCAGTCTCCAGTAGTTGGATCCTCGCGCGTGGCCCCAAAACCATCCACACCACTGTCACGAGTGCCACAATCACACCAAGAGCATACATCTACATCATCTCAAGTGCAACGTGAGAGGCGAACAAAGAGACGTCTTGACATTATGCATGATGTTCAAGAGGGAGACCCCGCAAATGAAGATCAAGAGAGAGACCCTCCAGAGCATCTTCAAGAGGGGGAGGTGTCAGGACAACGTGACATCATGGACATGACTAGTAAGAGTACTTTCCATTGCAAATTTATTTTGAGAAGTGTGTGCTTTCGAAATGCATCTCATTTTTTGTCTTGTTTACTTGCAGGTGAGAGATGTTTTTCACACATATTGCTGGTAGACATCCACACTCTTTCGGAGGGCTCAGATAGGTAAAAAGAATAATTTCACCATATAATTAGTTTTCCAAGTTGTACTTACCAAAACCAAACATCATAAATCTTTTATGTAGTGTGGAAGAATTCTTGATGAAGATTCCCAAGGCTCTATCTCATAGAGGTGCTCCCTCAGATACAGTGACTCGCCTCGTATGGGTTGACTTTCCTACAGGTTTACAGGTTGTTGATGTAGATACAGATGGGTGTCCCTCATGGAATCAAGTTTCTTCATCATTGATACGTGCCACACTCAGTTTTGTTGGTTTGTTTGTGGCTGATGAGGGTTGGTTTGTGTGTTTGAGTCTAATGGATCAACTTCCTAAAATATATTCCATGGGAAAGAAAGTTGGATTGGTCATGCATCGAACAATGTCTGTTCATGTGGAATCAAGTTATTTGTATGACAATGGAGAACGGGTAAGTCATAATCTCTGAAATATTTCCCTTTGTGTATACATGTTATGTGGTATGGATATCCAAACATAATGTTTTCTCGTTATGGTAGGTGGATACATTGGCGCTTAGTATGTTCTATCGAGTAAATTGCCATGTCCCTATTATTGATCGTGAGGCTGGGCAAAATGTTTCAAAGAAGTTATTCAATGCTCAACGAAATTTCATTTTTGAGAAGAATAAGAAGCATCCATTCCAACGCACAATGGTCTTGGAGTGCTACATTCGAGGTGGTGCAGAAAGATCTCCTATGTTCTTTAGGTGAGATAATTTTCATTCTCGTCATTTTCATAGCTACTTTTTCAAAATACTTAGATGCACGTTTATGATTGTATTTCATTGTAGGTGGCTAGTGGAGACCTTCTCAAGTGAAGGAGATAGTGTCTTGGACGTTTTTGCGGGATGTGGAGGCTTGGGACATGCATGCCAAGAGTTAAAAAGGCACTATATGGGGATAGAGAATGACATGGAGGTAGCCAAAGCATGTCTGGGAGGTTTCTCATTAGGTCGGGATGACATGTAGAAGAATGCTATAATTAGAATGCTATAATTTGTGGATCAAAAGACTTTGTATTCGAGATTGTCATGGTTTGGAAGTTTAAAGATCGATATATATATTTTTGATCTTTAAAAGATTGTGTTTTATATTTAAGTAAGTAAGAAAGTATGTATGTATGCAATGTATGTATATATGTTAGTGCTGCGTAGGTGGCTCTTGTATATATGTATGTATGTATATGTATATGTATGAGGTGTATGAATTTAGGTAGATATATGTATATATATAATTATATCAATAAGTATGATGTGGATCAAAGACTTTGTAATCGAGATTTTCATGGTTTGGAACTTTACAGATCCATATATATATTTTTTATCTTTAAAGGATTGTTTTTTATATTTAAGTAAGTAAGAAAGTATGTATGTATGTATGTATGTATATATGTTAGTATGTATGTAGGTAGCTCTTGCATGTATGTATGTATATGTATATTTTGTATGTGTATATGTATGAGGTGCATGAATTTAGTTACATATATGAATATATGTAATTATATCAATAAGTATGATGTGGATCAAAAGATTGAAATTTATATTGTTGATCTTTCAAAGCTTGTTATTTATATGTAAGTAAGTTCTTAGTCCTTTACAAAGCTCATAGTAAGTTCATGGTCCTTTGCAAAGCTCGGACTCCTTGTTCATTGCTCCAAAAAGCTCGGCAAAAAAAGCTCGCAAAAAAAAATCCCCCCCATACATGCGTATCATCCCACCCAAACCCCCTATTTTTTACATAGGGGACCCCTTGGGCACTATGCAAAAAATAACCAATGGGAACACAACGTTCCGCCCATGCGACATTCGATGGTTGTGAGTATTTGGGAGTAGAGGGGTAGCAACTCCATGGAACCATTCGTAAAGTTTCAACCCCATTGGATGCCATATACGCGTGACATCCTCCCAAGCCCGCAATTTTTTTCATAGCGGACTCCTTGGGCACTATGCAAAAAATAGCGGGTGGCTACTTACCGTCCCACCCATCCGACGTCCGATAGTGTTGACACTTTGTGAGTGCAAGGATAGCTTTCCCATGGACCCACTCATAAATTATGTCCCACCAAAACCCACTAATTTTTGCTTAGGGGACCCCTTGGGAACTATCCAAAAAATAGTTGGTGCCTACACATCGTCCCACCCATGGTGGTGAAACCTCGTAAGTGGAGGGGTAGAAGCCCCATGAACCCACTCATAAATGTTCATCCCCATCGAATGCACATGGGCATGACGTCCCACACGAACCCACTAGTTTTTGCATAGGGTACCCCCCTTGGGCACTCTGTAGAGAATAGAGGTTTTCGCAGCACACCATCCCACCTATCCAGCATGCAATGGTGGTGAAACTTTGTGATTAGAGAGGTAGCAACCTTCCACCCATCCGATGTCGAAAGGTTATGAAACTTTATGAGTGGAGAGGTAGCAGCCCCATGGACCCACTCGCAAAGTTTCACCCCTATCGAATGCCATATACGAGCATGAAGTCCCAGTCAAACCCACTTTTCTTGTATAGGCGATCCCTTGGGAACTATGCAAAAAATAGCGAGTGAAACTTTGCGAGTGGAGAGGTAGTAGCCCCATGGACCCATTCCAAAAGTTTCACTCCAATTGAATGCCATACCAGTGTGACTTCACAGCCAGACTCGCTATTTTTTGTAGAGGAAACCCCTTGGACATTATGCAAAAAACAGCGGCGTGACAACACATCGTCCTGCCCATCCAGTGTCGGATAGTGATAAAACTTTACGAGTGGAGAGAGAGTAGCCCCATGGATCCACTTGTTATAAAGTTTCACCCCTATCGAATGCCAGACAAGCGTGAAGTCCCACTCATACTACCCACTTTTCTTGCATAGCTGTGAAACTTTGCGAATGGAGGGGTAGTAGCCCCATGCATCCACTCGCAAAGTTTCACCCCCATCGAAAACCATACCAGCATGACGTCACACCCAAACCCACTATTTTTTGTATAGGGACCCCTTGGGCATTATGCAAAACATAGCCGGTGACAACACACCATCCCGCCCATTTGGCATGGTGGTGGTGAAACTTTGTGACAGTGGAGGGATTGCAGCGTAATGGATCGACTTGCAAAGTTTCAGCCCTATCAAATGCCATAGGAGCATGAAGTACCACTCAAACACACTTTTTTTGCATAGGGGACTCCTTCGGCACTATGCAAAAAATATCAGTGGCAACACATTGTCCCACCTATCCAACATGCGATGGTGGTGAAACTTTGCAAGTGGAAGGGTAGCAGCCCCATAGACCCACTTGTAAAGTCTCACCCCCATCAAAAGCCATACGGGGGTGACATCCCACCCAAACCCACTATGTTTTGCATAGGGGATCCCTTGGGAACTATGCAAAAAATAGCAGGTGGCAACACACCATCCTGCTCGTCCGACATCTCCAATGGTAGTGAAATTTTAAGAGTGAAAGGGTATCAACCCCATGGACCCACTTGCAAATTTTCACCCCTATCGGATGCCATACATGTGTGACATCCACCCAAACCCACAATTGTTTGCATACGGGATCCCTTGGGCACTATGCAAAGAATAGTCGACTAGCAACATACCATCCCGTCCACGTCCAATGGTGGTGAGAACTTTGAGAGTGAAGGAGACGAAGCCCCATATACCCACTTGAAAATCTTCACCCGCATCGGTCGCTAGATGAGCGTGATGTCCCATCCAAACCCTCTATTGTTTGCATAGGGCCTCCCTTGGGCACTTTACAACACACCGTCCCACCCATCCAGCGTTTGATTCTGGTGAAACTTTGCGAGTGAAGGGGCAGCATCCCCATAGAATCAATTGGCAAAGTGTCGCCAGCATTGGACACCATGAGAGTGTGATGTCCCAGCCAAATCTAGTATTTTTTGCTTAGGAGACCCGTTCGGAACTATGTAAGAAATATCGGGTGACAACACATTGTCTTGCACATCCAACATCTGATAGTGGTGGAAATTTTTGAGTGGAGGGCTATGAGCCCCATGGACCCACTTGTAAATCTTCACCCCCATCGGACCCCATACGAGCGTGAATCCCACCCAAACTTGCTATTTTTTACATAGGGGATATCTTGGGCACTATGCAAAAAATAGCGGGTGGAAACACAGTGTCCTACCCATCTGGCATCTTGGATGGTGGTGAAACTTTGCGAGTGGAGGAGTAGCAACCCTAAGGACCCACTTGCAAAGTTTCACCCTCGTCAGACGTCATACGAGTGTGATGTCCCACTCGTAAGGTTTCACCACCATCGGATGCATGACACTCTCACCATCCGAATCCATTATTTTATGCATAGGGTACCCCTTGGGAATGCAAAAAATAGTAGTTGGCAACACACTATCCCAATGATTTAGCATGGTGGGTGAAACTTCGTGAGACGAGAGATAGCAACCTCCCACACATTCAATGTCGTATGGTGGTGAAACTTTGTGAATGGAGGGGTAGTAGTCCCATGGACCCACTTGCAAAGTTTCACCCCTAGTGGATGCCATACAAGCATGAAGGCCCACTTAAACTCCCTTTTTTTTGCATAGGGGACTCCTTGGGCACTATGTAAAAAATAGTGGGTGAAACTTTAAGAGTGGAGGGGTAGCAGCCCCATGGACCCACTCGCAAAGTTTCACCCCCATATCAGACGCCAAACCAATTTGACATCACACCCGAACCCTCTATGTTTTGCATAGGGGGCCCGACCCCTTGGACATTATGCAAAAAATAGCGGGTGACAACACCCCCCCCCATTCAGCGTTGGATGGTGGTTAAACTTTGCGAGTGGAGGGATAGTAGGGTCATGGAACCACGTGCAAATTTTCACCCCTATTGGATGCTATTACAGCATGAAGTCCCATTCAAACCCACTTTTCTTCAATAGGGGGTGAAACTTTGTGAATGGAGGTGTAGCAGCCCCATGGAGCCATTGCAAAGTTTCACCCCCATCCAAAGCCACACCAGCGTGATGTCACACCTAAATCTGCTATTTTCGGCATAGGGGGGCCCCTTGGGCATTATGCAAAAAATAGCAGGTGACAAAATACCATCCCACCCCGATGGTGGGAAAACTTTACGAGTGGAGGGATTGCAGCTTCATGGACCCACTTACAAAGTTTCACCCCTATTGGACGCAATACGAGCGTGAACTCCTGCGAAAACCCACTCCTTGGGAACTATGCAAAAAATAGTTGTTATAGCAACACATCATCCCGCCCCTTATCCGACATAGGATTCATACGAGTACGAAGTCCCACCAAAACCCACAATTGTTTGTATAAGGAACCCCTTGGGCCGCACTAAGTAAAGAATAGCGGCGGTAGCATCCCCATGGACCCACTTGCAAAGTTTTACCCCTAGCAGACGCCATACGAGCATGAAGTCCCACTCAAACCCACTATTTTTTTCATAGGGGACCCCTTGGGCACTATGCAAAAAATAGCGGGTGAAACTTTAAGAGTGGAGGGGTAGCAGCTCTAAGGACCAAGTCGCAAAGTTTCACCCCCATCAAACGCCATACTACTGTGACATCACACCCAAATCCACTATTTTTCGCATAGGGGATTCTTTGGACAATATGCAAAAAATATCAGGTGACAACACACCATCCCGCGCATCCGGCGTCGGATGGTTGTGACTTTGTGTGAGTGGAGGGATAGTAGCCCCATGGACCCACTTGCAAAGTTTCACCCCTATCGAATGCTATACGAGCGTGAAGTTTTACTGAAATCCACTTTTCTTGCATAGGGGGGAAACTTTGCGAATGGAGGTGTAGTATCCCCATGGAGCCACTCAAAACGTTTCACCCCCATTGGAAGACACACCAGCGTGACGTCACACCCAAACACGTTATTTTCTACATAGGAGGGGGACCCCTTGGACATTATGCCAAAAATAGCAGGTGACAAAACACCGTCCCACCCAATGGTGGGAAAACTTTACAAGTGGAGGGATTGCATCTTCATGGACCCTCTTGAAAAGTTTCACCCCTATCAGACACAATACGAGCATGAAGTCGGCCTACTCAAATCCACTTTTTTTGCATAGGAGACTCCTTGGACAATATTGAAAAAATATCGAGTTGCAACACATTGTCCTACGATGGTGGTGAAACTTTGCAAGTGGAGGGGTAGCATCTCCATGGATGCACTTGCAAAGTTTCATCCCCGTAGTACGCCATACGAGTATGACGTCCCACCCAAACCCACAATTGTTTATAAAAGGGACCCCTCGGACACTATGCAAAGAATAGTGTGGCTCGCAACATACCATCCCGCCCATCTGACGTCCGATGGTGGTAAAACTTTGAAAGTGGATAGGAAGTAGCACCATAGACCCACTTGCAAAGTTTCACCCACAAAGGACACCAAATGAGCATGATGTCCCACCCAAATCTGCTATTTTTTGCATAGGGGACCCCTTGGGCACTATGCAACACACCGTCCCACCCATCTGGCATCCGATTGTGGTGAAACTTTGCAAGTAAAGGGACTCACTCACAAAGTTTCACCAACATCAGATGCCATTCAAGCATTATTTCTCAGCCAAACCCTCTATTTTTTGCATAGGAGACCCCATAGGCAGTATGCATAGGAGACACCTTAGGGAGTATGCAAGAAATAGCGAGTGACAACAAACCCTCTTGTCCATTTGGCATCTGATGGTGGTGAAAGTTTGCGAGTGGAGGGGTAGCGGCCTCATGGACCCACTTGTAAAGTTTCACCCCCATCGAAAGCCATACTAGGTTGATGTCCCACCCAAATTCGCTATTTTTTGCATAGGGGAGCCCTTGGGCACTATGCAAAAAATCGTGGGTGGCAACATACCGTCCCGCCCATCTGGAAGCTCCGATGGTGGTGAAACTTTGTGAGTGGAGAGGTAGTAGCCTCCCACCCATCTTGCTTCAGATGGTGGTGAAACTTTGCGAGTGGAGGGGTAGCAATCCCATGGACCCACTCATAAAGTTTCACCCCTATCGGACACCATACAAGCGTGCATTTCCACTAAAACCCACTTTTCCGCATAGGGAACCCTTGGAAACTATGCAAAAAATAGCGGGTGAAACTTTTTGAGTCGACAGGTAGTAGCCCCATTGACCCACTCACAAATTTTCACCCCCATCGGACGCCATATCAGTGTGATGTCACACCAAAACCCCGCTAGTTTTGGCATAAGGGACCCCTTGGACATTATGCAAAAAATAGCAAGCGACAACACACCGTCCTGCCCATCCGGCATCCGATGGTGTTGAAACTGTGAGGGGAGGGATAGTAGCCTCATGGATCCACTTGCTATGGTTTACTCCTATCAGACGCCATATGCGTGTGAAGTACCACTCAAACCCACTTTTGTTGCATAGGGGGTGAAACTTTCAGAATAGAGGTGTAGTAGCCCCATGGAGCCACTCACAAAGTTTCACCCCCATCACATGCCACACCAACGTGATGTCACACCCAAACCCGCTATTTTTTGCATAGGGGACCTCTTGGAAATTATGCAAAAAATAGTGGGTTGTGAGATCCGTGCCCCCTCTGCGCATCATCTTTGGAGTGCTGGTAGCAGAAGTATCAACCTTGCGCGCAGGGTAGAGCTTTCCACTCGGGGCCTCACCCACGAATGTTCGGACAAGAGACTAATCTGGCGGCTCTTCCAAAACCGAACCTGAAAAAAACTTCCCTTGCCCAGAAAGCATAGGCAATTTCTCAAGGAAAATCTTCTAACGTAGTCAAGAGCCATAACTATCCTTTGTATTCCGACCAAACCCTCGGGTCACATGGCCGAATCAAAGGAGGAACTTGCACTTGGTTCATAGAGACCAATGCTTTTTTCCCCATCAAAAGAGGCACACTCGTTGATTCATAGAGACCAACGCTTTTTTCCCCATCAAAAGAGGCACAACCGTTGATTCCTTTCTATAGAACAAGCATTATCTCGTGATTTACTTCAACTATCGTAACTTTAATAGAATTGAATTTTATTATAGGAATCCATCGATCCAACCTAACCCCATCCAATCCCATGGGTTAGCCAACCGCCTAGCCATTGTATTGATAGAATCCATTATAAAAATTTGGTTATGTTTTGGCCCGGGTACTAGGGAAAAGAGTTCCCAGGCCCCCTAGCCAGCTCTCATGCAAACATTTAATAGACACGCCACTTATGCACCCAATATGAAATTTCCTTTTCTTAGATTCAATTATTTCCAAAACAGCATTGCAACAATAAAACCACAGTGTTTCCATCATAATCCTCTGTGTTCCAGTTCCAAGTCCAATTTCCAATCATTCCTTCCTTGGCATACGTATGGCATCATTGGCAACCTTTTCAATAGTTCCTAGCCCATAGTACCCAGGAATATAATCAAGATTTTTTCATAAAATCCATATTCCATTCATTCCTTCCTCAACATATCTATGGCATCATTAGCAACCAAAACGCTCACCAGCTGCTCGCTCAGGGGTCTTTTCAATAGTTCCTAGCCCATAGTACCTAGGAGTATAATCTCATAAAATCCATATGGACTCTCCGTTGAATATCAATTAGATTAACCAACAGGATCCATTTAAAAGAGCCATGAACTCATTCGTTGAAGACGAGCAAGGCCAATCAGCCACATCCATGCCCATGTTCAGAAAACAACTCCAACTCATTTTCTTCCTTGATGCACGCATGGTTATCCTAGGCGACCCAGATCCCAAGCACCGTATGGTCAGCACCCTTTAGGCTCCTTCGCAGCAGGTGACCTAGCACTTCACTCATAGGCCACTTCCTTGGCCCCTCATCCACCATACCAAAAGCTCACCATTTTAACTAAACCGAGGCTGGTCAAGACCTCGGCCGATCTTGCCACACGAGACATTCTTCTTTGACTCTCCGTTAGCTGTTTTGCAACATTTTTCACTTAGATCCACACGACCTCATTCCATAAGATATTCAAAATGCTTCCCCCAGCATTCTTGACGTAAAACAATCTTTAAAAAACTAGGTTTCACATACAAATACAATTTCCAAGCAAAGCTCCCATCTTTTCACAACATTCCTAATCATTCCATATCATTCCACATCATTCCACGTCATTTCACATTCATTCTTATCATACCACATCATTTCCACATTCATTCACATCATCTCACATCGTTTCCACATTCATTCACATCATTTTCACCTTTATTCACATCGTCATACATCCTCTCCACATTCATTAACATCATCCCACATCATTTTCACATTCATTCACATCATCCCACATCATTTACACATTCATTCACATCATCCCACATCATTCCACATTCATTTACATCATCTCACATCATTTCCACATCACTCCACATCACTCCACATCAACCCACATCATTCCCCATCAATCCACATCTTTTCAAATCAATTCACACATTCCACATCCTTCCACACATCACCCGCATTATCCCACATCACTACACATCACCCCACATCACTCGACATCATTCTACCCTTAATCAAATTTCCACAAACAAGAAGGTCTCTTTTCGCTTTGAGCGAGTCCGATTTGATTATCAACTTTTCTTGATCTAGTTATCGAAATTTTTGTCCCACAATCAACCAAATTAAAAGTACAGTTACTCTACTTTTTATACTGACAAAACTTTCTAAGTCTCGGCGGCCATTACTTGGCATAGTCAAAGGCAACTTTTTCTTGACTCAATAAAATCTAAATTTTTGTTCACTTTTGGATCCTCGATCCTTTCGAGAATTCCAGATTTCTTTCCGAGGGAATCTTGGAATAAGTCAGCCACACAAGTATTTTCATTCATCCAACTAAGCGTGTTTCTGGTTTTTTTCTAGGAAATCCTTTTCTCGTTCAGAATGTATCCAAGATTCTATTTATTTGAGAATCTAGACATATACTTTATTTTACCAAAAGTTAAATATGTTTGTGATTCCTCTTTCTGATTAAAAATTTCTCCATGTTTTCTCGATGCATTTCCATGAATATTTTCACATTCTTTCCTAAATTATCCCAAAATAAAATATGCACAATATTCTTCTTTTTTGAAAAAAAGATTTATGCATACGACCTCATGGGATTTACAAAATCAATTATACGCATATTTCCTCTTTCTGATTAAAAATTTACGCACCTAAACTAATTCATTTTTATTTAAATGAATTATATTCATAATCATTTCCATAATTCTCATAATTTGAATGAATCTAGAAAATTTGTGCATAACCTTCTTTATTTTTCTGGTAAATGAGTAATGCTCAAAACTCCACTTTTAGCATAAAATTTATTATGCATAAATTCATTCTTTAATGATATAAATTTTTCCATAGCTTCCCCACATTTTCTATGAAATGATAATTCTCAAAATTCTACTTTTAATATAAAAATTATTTATTCATAAATATCATTTTCTAATGATAAAGATTTTACCATAACTTTCCCATATTTTCTATGAAATGTGAATGCTTAAAATTTCACTTTTAGCATAAAAATGAATTATGCACAAAATTCATTTTCTAATGATAAAATTTTGCCATAGTTTCCTCGCATTTTCTATGAAATGATAATACTCAAAGTTCTTCTTTTATCATAAAATTTTAATTTATGAATAAACCTTCATTTTCTAATGATAAAATTTTGCCATAACTTCTCCACATTTTCTATGAATTGAGAATGTTCAAAATTACACTTTTAACATAAAAATTAGTTTATGCATAAACCTAAGCTCGAACATAAACATTAATTCATCATAAATCAAGAAAAGCATGGTTTTAAGAGGAAACCCATAAAATAAAATGCTTCCCAAGCATGAGGGATGTTAGGAAGAAGATTAACATAAAAAAGAGAGAATAAAATTCATTGTTTAGGCTTACCCTTGGTTTGATTGATTCTTTACCTTGCAAAAGTTATGTATCCCTTAAGGAAGAGGCTTGGCCACCCAGGGAAAAGGGTAATCTTCAAGAGAAGAAGAGGTTTAGTGGAGCACCAAAGCTTCACAATGGAGGGCCAATGAAGAGGGAAGAGGAAAATACACTAAATTAAAAATTGCACTAGCATAGAATTACTCTAATGAAAATACAAAGGAATAGGGGTCTATTTATAGGTGAGGGAGACCACCAACCAAGTCTAACTAGAATCTAGAGGTTTCTAGCTTCAGTTTGATCCAATTTTGACAAGTTTTGGACCAGTTAGGTCCACTTTTTGATCCAGCTTAATGAGAGATGAAATATATAGCTACTTTATGATTTTTTTGAATAAAAAATGGATGTGATTTCTAGGTGCCTCCTCCATGAGCTCCACTCACCCCCCCTGAGAGGTGTGAAAATTCCTTTTTTTTTATTAATAAATCCCAGTACTAGTCAACTCTTCACCTTATGTGAGAATTTACTCCTTTTTGATGGATTTTCTTTTATTCTTGCATTTTTCCTATTCAAACACTTGGATTAACCCCATTTTCCCTTTAGAACACTCTTTGGACCTTAATCCATAATTTTCTAAAAATGGGTACCCTTAGGCTAAGGTGTCTAATGCACATATTCAATTAATTTGGAATGCATATTAAAAACTCTTTTTAAACTTTTATTTCAGGGAAATTCATCTTAAATTTAAGAGAACTTTATATCAAAAATATCTCAAAACTGTATTATCTCTCTCTAGAGTATTTTCTCTCTCTAGGCTAAAAATAAGGAAAAATAATGTTTTCTTGCATTCTGAAATAGGGGATGATTACAGGGGAGTGAGAGGAGAAATTATACATCTTTTTGGGGATGAGGAGGAACCTTTCATCCATTCTGAAGGGGGGGATGATTATAAGAGATTGAAGGGGAGGTTCTCACATCTTTACATCTCAAGGGCTGGAGAGAGGAATCTTACATCCTACCCCACTTAAAAAATGCGAGATGTCCTCATCTCGCAATTCAAGGATAATCTCGATAAAATCATATTCTTACTCCCAGGGCGGTACTTAATTCCAAAAATCAAATTCCTGACAAGGAACTGAAGATTTCAGACTTGATCATCAATGGCTATCTGGGGTGACATAAATCTATCCATTCTCTTTCTTCCTCCACTACATCAGCTACTATTGAGGGGGATCTTGTTGTGTGGCTATCTGGGGTGGACTCTTTCTCTTCTTAATCAATTCCTTTTTTAACTTAATAAGATGCTCAAGGAATCTCAGCTGAGAAGACCACTTTATTATAATTCGAATCCAAAAAGAGTTAAACTTTAGATCCAAGTGATTCTGGGGAACCTTAAAATTTGGTCAACCCACTCGGAATCTTGGGATAAAGGTCACTTCTATAATGTAAGATTCCTCCTCAACGTGAATAATGAATAAGCTTTACTTCAATCCCCCATAATCAATCCCTATTTCTGAATAAAAGAAAATATTATTTGTTTTTGCCTAGTGAGATAAAAATTTCTAGAGAGTGATAATTCAATATTGAGATATTTTTGGATATATAAATTCTACAAATATCAAAAATATGTCTCCTTGAAACAAAAAATCAAAATTAATTTTCCAAGGTGCATTAGGAATCAATTAAAAATGATTTAAAAGACCTTAGCCTAAAGGGTCAAGATTTTCTGAAATTTTTGGATTATGGTCCAATTAAGGTTCCTATGGACCAATAAGATTAATCCAAATGTTGGGATGAGGTAAATCCAATGAATAAAAGAAAATACCCAGAAATGAGTAAATGCCCACATAAGATGAAGAGTTGACTGAGTACAAGATTTATTAGTTAAAAATTATGAAATATTACTAAAAAAATGAGATATTTTGGAGTAATCATACAATTTTGACACCTTGGTAAGGAAAGGGGGAGCCTTCAAGGAGGCACCTATTTCACACATGTGAATGAGTTTAAAACTCAAAAATATTAAGATATTTTTATCTCTCCTCTCTCCTGGATCAAACCAAATAAAAAAGGGAGCCAAAAACTGGTCCAAATCTTGTCCAAATTCAACCAAACTGAAGTTGGAAAATTTTAGAACTTAGTTGGACTCAGTAAGTGGCCTCCCTAACCTATAAATAGATCCTCATTCTTTTGTATTCTCATCTGTGAACTAGACCATGCTAGTATTACTCTAAAATAAGCATATTTTCTATTATCCTCTAAAAATCCTCTACAATTTGGAGAGATTGGAGCTTCTCTCTCTCTTTAACCTTATTTGGATCTTTCCTCAACATACCAACCAATTGATTGGTTCGGGGCCTCTTCTAAGATTAGAGAATCAAGCAAAACAAGAGGTAAAGTATGACTTTATGATTTTTTCTTCTTCTTCTAAATGTTTTTCACTTCTCAACCCCTCTCAAGATTGAGAAGTATTCAATTGAATGGTTCCTCAATGTAAATGAAGCTCTCTAATGAATTTTAGTGATTAACCACATAAAGTTTACATTTATGCTTAAATTAAAATATTTTCTTTAAGCATCTCTCTCTCTCCCCCAAAGAATGGTCATTCCTATGACCAATTCTATATTCAAATGATGCTTCTCATGAAGCAATTCTCAATTCTAAAAGTAAACTTTATGCTAGTCAAATTAGAGGCCAAAGAAGTGGCTTTTTAATGCTTTTATGTTACTTAATTTATGATAAACTTAGGGATTAAATCCATAAATTGGATATTGATCCAAATGATAGTTATTCTATCATATTGTATTCACTAAACCTTATGCTTTTCAAATTTATTGTGAAAATTATCAGTAATAGTAGCAGAGTTATGACAAAATTTCTAGAAAATTAACACATAAATCATTTTCATGCATAATATGAAAAGAGGACTTCCTACCATATTCTAGGATTAGTCATCTTAGGTTAATTGAATAATTCTCATCATAACCATAGAAAATTTGATTTTTAATGTTAGGCATAAATAGTTAATTAGGAAAAAAGAGAAATTTCTAGTAATTTTATTTTTATGATTAAAGAGAAATTTCCACGACAATGGAAATCCATGTATTCCAATGGAGAAAGAGAATAAATTGGAATACTAAAATAATGGATATTTTATTTAAAATTAAAGAAGAATTTTAGTTAAATTTATTTTTATACATGAAAAATTTAAATGATAAAAGAGAAATTTCTATCATAATTGAAAATTCAATCATTTAAATGGGAAAGTGGAATTTTTATCATATTTGGATTAATGGATATTTTTATTTAATTTTTAAGAGAAATTTTAGTTAAAATTATTTTATGCATGTATAAATTTAAATTATGAAAGCGAAATTTCCATCATATTTGTAATTCAATCATTTAAATGGAAAAGAGGAATTCTTGGTATATTTGGAATATTGAATATTTTTATTAAAGAAAAGAGAAATTTTAAATAAATTTATTTGAGGATAAAAGAGGAATTCCCATGACATTTAGATTTCAAGCAATTAAATGTAAAAAGAGGAATTCCCATGATCATTGAGATCCAAGAAATTAAATGGGGGAGAGAGGAATTTTTAGTATAATTCAATTTATGAATATTTATCAAAAGTGGAAATATGGGTAGAATTGATTTTTGTAAATCCCACGAATTCTTTTATTCAAAAGAGGAATATTGAATATAATTCATTTGAGAATTTGAGAAAGAATATGGAAATAGTCATTGAGAAAAAGAACCTTTATCTAAGCCAAATAATTGGCAGAAATTTAGAAAAAGTCCCATTATCGATATCAAAGTAGGAAAAGCTGCTAAATGGGAATAAGATGTGACAAGATGTAAATAGGATGCGATAGGATGTAAATGGGATGTGATAGGATGTGAATAGATGTGATAAGATGTAAATGAGATGCGATAGGATGTGAATAGTAGATGTAAATGGGATGCAATAGGATGTGAATGGATGTGGATGTGAATGATGAGATGAGAATGAGATAAGAGGATATGTGAAAGGGTGAGATGGGAAGTAAATGGATGTGGATGTGGATGTGTATGTGAAAGAATGTGATGTGAATATATGTTAATGTGAAGTGATAGATGTGGATAGTCGTGCATGTGAATGATTGGATGGATGTGGATGGATGAGATGGGATGTGTAGGAATGAGATATGATGTGGATGTGATGTGAAAGAATGTGATGCGAATATATGTTAATGTGAAGTGATAGATGTGAATGTATGGATAGATGTGAAGTGATACATGTGAATGTATGGATAGATGTGGATAGTCATGCATGTGAATGATTGGATGGATGTGGATAAATGAGATGGGATGTGTATGAATGAGATGGGATGTATATGAATGAGATTTGATGTGTATGAATGAGATGGGATGTATATGAATGATATTTGATGTGGATGTGATGTAAAGTGGATGGAATGAATGAGATATGATGTGGATAGATGTGGACGTGATGTAAGGTGGATAGAATGTATGTGATGGAATGGGGATACAATGAATGTGATGAATGTGAATGGATGTGATGTGATGTGAGTCAGGATAAGTGTGAATGGGTGAGATGTGATGTGAGTCAGGATAAGTGTGTGAATGGGTGAGATGTGATGTGATGTGATATGATGTAGTGAATGGATGTGATGTGATGTGAATCGGGATAGATGTGATGTGAATGGATGAGATGTGATGGGATGTGAATCAGGATAGATGTGAATGAATGAGATGTGAGGTGAAATGGATGTGATGTGATGTGGATCGGGGGTAGATATGAATGGATGAGATGTGAATGAATGTGATGTGATGAGATGTGGATATGGGTACCTGCGAGTGGATGAGATGTGATGAGTATAAGTGTGGAAAGATGTGATGAGATAGAAAATGATGTGATTGGATGAGAATGGATGAAGGACGATGGGAATACATATGATTGGACTTGGATTAAGTAATGTGGATTGATGTGGAACAATGTGGAAAGACGAGAGTTCGTTATAGAAACTGTATTTATGACTTGTTTTTAAATGACTGTTTTATGTCAAGAATGCTGGGGAAGCATTTTGACCGTCTTGTGAATGAGGTCGTGGAGACCTAAGTGTTAAAGTTGCAACAGCTGACAGAGAGTCAACGGAGGACGTCTCGCGTAGCATGGTCGACCGAGGTCTTGATTTAAATGGTGAGCTTCCGGTATGGTGGATAAGGGACCAAGGAAGTGGCCTATGAGTGAAGCGCTAGGTGACCTGCGAAGGATCCTAGAGGGTGCTGACCATACAGTGCTCGGGCTCTGGGTCGCCGAAAGATACCCACGCGTGTGTCGAGGAAGATATTGGAACAAGGAGTAAGAGTTGTTTTCTGAATTCGGGCATGGATCTGATTGATTGACCTTGCTGGTTCTCAAAGAATGAGTCCATGGTTCTTTTATATGCATCTGTTGGTTGATCTTGCTGATCTTCAATAGAGAGTCCATCTATATTTTTATAAGTGAATATATTTTCGGGTACTATGAGCTAGGAACTATTGAAAAGGTCCCTGAGTGGACAGGTGGCGAGCGTTTTGGTTGCCAAGGACGCCATAGGTACACTGATGAAGGAATGATCCGAAACTAGAAATAAATCGGATATTTTGGAGGATTATGATGAGTGATACTATGATTTCATTAAAATATTATTTTAAAGTTAGCTGAAATTGTGAAACAGGAAATTTCATATTGGGTGTGTAAGTGGTGTGACTATCTTGAAGTTTGCATGAAGCATCGGCTAGGGGTCCTGGGAATTCTTTTCCCTAGTACCCGGGACAAAACATAACCAAATTCCTAAACGGATTCTATCACTACAGTGGTTGGGCAGTTGGCTGTGGGCGGCTGGCTAACCCATGCGACTAGATGGGGTTAGGCTGGACTGATGGATCCCTAAAATGAGACTCAATTCTATTATGGTACGATAGATGAAGTAAATCCTGGACAATCCTTGTTCTATGGAAAAGAATCAACGGATGTGCCTCTCGATGAGGAAAAAAGCATTGGTCTATATGATCCAAGTGCAAGTCTTTTCCTTGATCTGACCATGTGACTTATGGGTTCGGCCGGATCAGTTTGGTTAGTGATGACCTTGACTACATTAGAATAAAACTATCCCATGGAGGAATCGCCCACGCTTTCTGGGCGAGGGAAGTTTTTTCGGGTTCGGTTTTGGAAGAACTGAGGGATTAGTCTCTTGTTTGGATATCTGTGTGTGAGGCCCGAAGTGAGAGGCTCTGTCCTGTGCAAGAAGTGCTACTTCCACTGCTAGCACCCCCGAATTTGTTGCGCGCAGGGAGCAGGGATTTTTCATATAAGAATAAACATACATAACTCATTATCAAAAAATCATTCATATCCTTAACACAATAATGGTCCATCAGACCAGTAATCTGGACATTCCCCACGAGAATTTCAGTTATACAAGTTCTTCATTTGTCATTCCACAATTAGGTCTACTGGGCCAAAGGTTGAGCTACGAACAATTAGGTCTACTAGGCCAAAGGTCAAGCTGCTACTACGAACAATCTGTCAACACGATCCACTATCTTATAGTGATATGCTGAAAGTCTCAATTATCTTCCAAGTTACTAACATCATTACTGGAATTTTCTCCACTCGTTATCATCATAACTTATTCAACTCATCTACTTTCAACCAGAATTCAAAAAATCATCATCCTTCAATCAAAATCCGAATCAATTCATCAATTTTCAACTAGAATTCTAAAATCATATCAACCACCATTCAAAAAATCATCATCTAGGATAGCATTTTTTCTCATAACTTCAAGGTCTTAGATTTACTCGTATATATTGTCAGTATAGAGCTGCAGTTATACCCACGATATATACAGGTGGTCATGGTCCTTGGAGTTATAAGGCAAATGCCATCATATATAGGCCTCAAGCAAGTCGGGGATTTCACACAATTGCAATACTTCCATCTAAAAACCCAATTTTCAATTTATGAATTTCCATCCTGAATATTAATTCGTACGAATTTGAACACACAATTACAATCTTTCACTGGTAATTCATAAATTTTTGACATTTCTTGCTTCTTGGTTTATCAACTTCACCCGAATTGCTCTAATACCAGTTGTGAGATCCCTGCCCCTCTGCGCATCATCTCTGGAGTGCTCGCAGCAGAAGTATTAACCTTGTGCGCAGGGCAGAGCTTCCCACTCGGGGCCTCGCCCACGAATGTCTGGACAAGAGACTAATCCAACGGTTATTCGAAAACCGAACCCGAAAAAAACTTCCCTTGCCCAGAAAGCATAGGCGATTCCTTGAGGAAAGTCTTCTAACGTAGCAAGAGGCTTAACTATCCTTTATATTCCGACCGAACCCTTGGGTCACAGGGCCGAATCAAAGGAGGAACTTGCACTTGGTTCATAGACACCAATGCTTTTTTCCCCATCAAAAGAGACAGAGCCGTTGATTCTTTTCTAGAGAACAAGAATTATCCCGTGATTTACTTCAACTATCGTAACTTGAACAGAATTGAATTTTATTATAGGAATCCATCGATCCAACCTAACCCCATCCAATCCCATGGGTTAGCCAACCGCCCAACCACTGTATTGTCCCGCGTATTAGGGAAAAGAGTTCCCGGCCCCCCTAGCCGGCTCTCATGCAAAAATTTAATAGACACACCACTTACGCACCCAATATGATCCATTATAAAAATTTGGCTATGTTTTGTCCCGGGTACTAGGGAAAAGAGTTCCCAGGCCCCCTAGCCGGCTCTCATGCAAAAAGTTAATAGACACACCACTTACGCACCCAATATGAAATTGCCTTTTCTAAGATTCAAATATTTCTAAAATAGCATTGCAATAAAACCACAGTGTTTCCATCATAATCCTTTGTGTTCCAACTCCAAGTCTAATTTCCAATCATTTCTTCCTCGGCGTACCTATGGCATCATTGGCAACCAGAACGCTCACCACCTGCTCACTCAGGGATCTTTTCAATAGTTCCTAGCCCATAGTACCAGGAATATAATCAAGATTTTTCCATAAAATCCATATTCCATTCATTCCTTCCTCAGTGTACCTATGGCATCATTGGCAACCAGAACACTCACCACTTGCCCACTCAAGGGCCTTTTCAATAGTTCCTAGCCCATAGTACCTAGGAGTATAATCTCATAAAATCCATATGGACTCTCCGTTGAAGATCAGCTAGATCAACCACCAACAAGATTCATTTAAAAGAGCCATGAACTCATCCGTTGAAGACCAGCAAGGCGAATCAACCAGATCCTTGCTCATGTTCAGGAAACAACTCCAACTCATTTTCTTCCTCAATGCACGCGTGGGTATCCTAGGCGACCCAGATCCCGAGCACCGTATGGTCAGCACCCTCTAGGCTCCTTCGCAAGTGACCTAGTGCTTCACTCATAGGCCGCTTCCTTCGCCCCTCATCCACCATACCATAAGCTCACCATTTTAACCGAACCGAGGTTCGTCAAGACCTCGGCCGACCTTGCCACGCGAGACGTCCTTCTTTGACTCTCCATCAGCTTACAACATTTTTCACTTAGGTCCCCATTACGACCTCATTCCATAAGATAGTCAAAATACTTCCCCCAGCATTCTTGACATAAAACAATCTTTAAAAAATAGGTTTCACATACAAATACAATTTCCAAGCGAAATTCCCATCTTTTCACATCATTCCATATCATTTCTCATCATTCCATATTATTCCACGTCATTTCACATTCATTCTTATCATCCCACATCATTTCCACATTCATTCACATCATCTGACATCGTTTCCACATTCATTCACATCATTTTCACATTTATTCACATCATCATACATCCTCTCCACATTCATTCACATCATTCCACATCATTTTCACATTCATTCACATCATCCCACATCATCTCCACATACATTAATATCATCCCACATCATTTCCACATCAACCCACATCTTTCTTGATCAATCCACATCACTTCACATCATTCCACACATCAATACACATCAATTCGCACATTCCACATCCTTCCACACATTACTCCACATCATTCCACACATCACCCGCATTATCCCACACATCATTACACATCACCCCACATCACTTGACATCATTCTACCCTCAATCAAATTTCCACAAACAAGATGGTCTCTTTTCGCTTGAGAGAGTCTGGTTTGATTATCAACTTTCCTTGATCTAGTTATCGAAACTTTTGTCCCACAATCAACCAGATTAAAAGTACAGTTACTATACTTTTTATCAACCGAATTAAAAGTACAGTTACTATACTTTTTATACTGACAGGACTTTCTAAGTCTTGGCCATTACTTGGCTTAGTCAAAGGAAACTTTTTCTCCACTCACTAAAATCTAAATTTTCGTTCACTTTTGGATCCTCGATCCTTTCGAGAATTCTAGATTCCTTTTTGAGGGAATCTGGGAATTAGTCAGTCAAGTATTTTCATTCATCCAACTAAGCGTGTTTCTGGTCTTTTTCTGGGAAATCCTTTTCCCGTTCTAGAATGTACCCAAGACTCTATTTTTTTGCGAATATATGTTCGTGATTCCTCTTTCTGATTAAAAATTTATCCATGTTTTCTCGATGCATTTCCATGAATATTCTCACATTCTTTCCTCAATTCTCCCAAAATAAAATATGCTCAATATTCTTCTTTTTTGAATAAAAAATTTATGCATACGACCTCATGGGATTTAAAAAATCAATTATACCCATATTGCCTCTTTCTAATTAAACATTTATGCACCCAAACTAATTCATTTTTATCTAAATAAATTATATTCATAATCATTTCCATAATTCTCATAATTTGAATGAATCTAGAAAATTTGTGCATAACCTTCTTTATTTTTCTGGTAAATGAGGAATGCTTAAAACTCCACTTTTAGCATAAAATTTATTATGCATAATTTCATTCTCTAATTATATAAATTTTTCCATAGCTTTCCCACATTTTCTATGAAATTATAATGCTCAAAATTTCACTTTTAATAAAAAAATTATTTATTCATAAATGTCATTTTCTAATGATAAAGATTTTACCATAACTTCCCCATATTTTCTATGAAATGAGAATGCTTAAAATTCCACTTTTAGCATAAAAATGAATTATGCATAAAATTCATTTTCTAATGATAAATTTTTTTCCATAGTTTTCCCACATTTTCTATGAAATGATAATACTCAAAGTTCCTCTTTTAGCATAAAATTTTAATTTATGAATAAACCTTCATTTTCTAATGATAAAATTTTGCCATAACTTTCCCACATTTTCTATGAATTGAGGATGCTCAAAATTACACTTTTAACATAAAAATTAGTTTATGCATAAACCCAAGCTTAAAGATAAACATTAATTCATCACTGGTTTTAAGAGAAAACCCATAAAATAAAATGCTTCCCAAGCATGAGGGAGGTTAGAAAGAAGATTAACATCAAAAAGAGAGAATAAACTTCATTGTTTAGGCTTACCCTTGGTTTGCTTGATTCTTTACCTTGCAAAAGTTATGTAATCCTCAAGGAAAAGGCTTGGCCACTATGGGAAAGTGGTAATCTTCAAGAGAAGAAGAGGTTTACTAATAAATCCCAGTACTAGTCAACTCTTCATCTTATATGTGAGACTTTACTCCTTTTGGGGGATTTTCTTTTATTCTTGCATTTTTCTTATTCAAACACTTGGATTAACCCCATTGGCCCTTTAGAACACTCTTTGGACCTTAATCCATAATTTTTTGAAAATGGGTACCCTTAGGCTAAGGTGTCTAATGCACATATTCAATTAATTTCTAATGCATATTAGAAAACTCTTTTTAAACTTCTATTTCAGGGGAATTCATCCATTCTAATGCATATTAGAAAACTCTTTTTAAACTTCTATTTCAGGGGAATTCATCTTAAATTTAAGGGATAAATTTATATCCAAAAATATCTTGAAATTGTATTATCTCTCTCTAGAATATTCTCTCTCTCTAGGCCAAAAACAAGGAAAAATAATGTTTTCTTGCATTTTGAAATAGGGGATGATTACAAGGGACTTAGAGGAGAACTTATACATCTTTTTGGGGTTGAGGAGGAACCTTATATCCATTATGATGGGGGGGATGATCATAAGAGATTGAAGGGGAGATTATCACATCTTTACATCTTAAGGGCTCGAGAGAGGAATCTTAGAGTCACAACACCGTCCTACCCATCCGCCATCCAATGGTTAGGAAAATTTGTGCGTGGAGGGATTGAAGCTTCATGGACCCACTTGCAAAGTTTCACCCCTATCGGACGCCATACGAGTGTGAAGTCCTTCTCAAACCCACATTTGTTTGCATAGGAGACTCCTTGGACACTATGCAAAAAATAGCAAGTAGCAACACACCATCCCGCCTATCCGGCATGTGATGGTGTTGAAACTTTGCAAGTGGAGGTGTAGCAGCCCCGTGGACCGACTCGTAAAGTTTCACCCCCATCGGACACCATACGAGTGTGTCGTCCCACCCAAACCCTTAATTGTTTACAGGGATTTAATATTCACGTGATCATAAGATTTTTTGTGATAATAACACATGTGAACAAGTTATTCACATGTTCTCATGTTATCGTTCACAAAATAACAGGTCACTTGCCATTTGGGAACCCCTTAAAAGCTTGGCTACACATGGGAATAAGCTATTCACATGTTCTCATGTTACCATCTTCACATAATAGCAGGTCAGTGGCCACCTAAGAAGATTTTTTATGCCCGACAAAGATAATTTTTTAAGGCCCTTGTGAAAGCTTTGTGAATATAACATGTGATCACAAGATTTTTTGTGTTATTAACATATGTTATTAACATGTTCACATGTTTTCGTTTACGTCAGTGAAATCCCTAATTGTTTGCATAAGGGACCCCTTGGGAACTATGTAAAGAAAGGAGCTGGCGACATACCATCCCACCCATCCACTGTTCGATGGTGGTGAAACTTTCAGAGTGGAGGGGAAGCAGTCCCTTGTAAAGTTTCACCCGCATTCAGACACTAGACGAGCGTAATGTCCCACCCAAACCTACTATTGTTTTTGCGTAGGGGACCCCTTGGGCACTATGCAACACACCGTCCCACCCATTCGGCATGCAATTGTGGTGAAACTTTACGAGTAAAGGGGTCAGAGACCCATAGAATGACTGGCAAAGTTTCAACAGCATTGGATGCCATACGAGTGTGTTGTCCCAAGAGAACCCACTATTTTTTGCATAGGGGACCCTTTGGGCACTATGTAAGAAATAGCAGGTGACAACAAACCCTCCCTCCCTTCTTCCGGCATCCGATGGTGGTGAGCAAGTAGAGGGGTAGCAATCCCATGGACCCAGTTGTAAAGTCTCACCCCCATCAAAAGCCATATGGGGTTGACGTCCCACCCAAACCCGCTATGTTTTGCATAGGGAACCCCTTGGGAACTATGCAAAAAATAGCCGATGATGGCAATACACCGTCCCACCATCCGGCATCTCTGATGGTGGTGGAACTTTGCGAGTGGAGGAGTACCAACCCCATGGACCCACTTGCAAAGTTTCACCCCGTTGGATGCCATACGAGCATGACATCCCACCGAAACCCGTAATTTTTTACATTCGGGTTACCTTTGGCACTATGTAAAAAATAGTAGATGGCAACATACTATCCCGCCCATCCAGCATTTGAAGGCGATGAAACTTTATGCGTGGAGGTATAGCATCCCATGGACCCAATCATAAAGTTTCACCCCCATCGCACACCATACGAGCGTGATGTCCCACCCAAACCTATTAGGGAAACTTTGGACTCAAATTGGGCCCTTTAAGGATTTGTTCACATTCTCTCTCGAAAAAAATGGGCTCATGGTGAAATTTTTGCAAATCAACTCAAAAGTGAACAGAATTTGGAAAGGTCTCGAAGATTGCAGCTTCATGTACCGACTTGCAAATTTTCACCCCTATTAGACTCCATACGAGCTTGAAGTCCCGCCGAAACACACTTTTTGCATAGGGGACGCCTTGGGCACTATGGAAAAAATAGCGGATGGTACCACATCGTCCTGCCCATCTGGCATCCGATGGTGGTAAACCTTTATGAGTGGAGGTATAGTAGCACCATGGACTCACTCGCAAAGTTTCACCCCATCGATCGCCATACAAGCGTGACTTCCCACCCAAACAACCTACTATTTTTTTCATAGAGGGCCCCTTGGGCACTATGCAAGAAATAGCGGTTCACAACACATCGTCCCACAATTGATGGTCCTAAAACTTTGCAAATGGAGGGGCAATAGATCCATGGACCCACTTGCAAATTTTAACCTTCATGGAACGTCATATGAGCTTGAAGTCCCATCCAAACTGGTTATTTTTCTTATAGGGGATCCCTTGGGCACTATACAACACACCGTCCCCCCCATCTGGCATTCGATGGTGGTGAAACTTTGCAAGTGGAGAGATAACACTCCCACGGACCCTCTCACAAATTTTCATCCCCATTGAATTCCATACGAGCATGACATCCCACCCAAACCAACTATTTTTTGCATAGGAGACCCCTTTGGGCACTATGCAAAAAATAGTGGGTGACAACACACCATCCCGCCCATCTGGCATACGCTAGTGGTGGAGAAACTTTGCGAGATAGGGGTAACATGCCTTGGGACTTACTTGCAAAGTTCCAACCCCTATCGAAGGCCATATATGTGTATCATCCCACCCAAATCCGCTATTTTTTACATAGGGGACCCCTTGGGAACTATACAAAAAATAATCGACATTGTTTCTCCCATCTGGCATTGGATGTTGGTGAATGTTTACGAGTAGAGTAGTAGCAGCCCCATGGAACCACTCACAAAGTATCACCCCCATCGGATGTCATATAAGCGTGACATCCAACCCGCAATTGTTTTCATAACGGGCCCTTTGGGCACTATGCAAAAAATAGCGGGCAACTTATCGTCCCACCCATCCGACGTCCGGTAATGTTAAAACTTTGCGAGTGGAAGGATAGCTTTCCCATGGACCCACTCATAAATTTTCACCCCCACTGAATGCCAGCAGACAAGCATTATGTCCCACAAAAATCCACTAAGTTTTGCATACGGGACCCCTTGGGAACTATCCAAGAAATAGTTGGTGACTACACACCGTCCCACCGATAGTGGTGAAACCTTGCGTGTGGAGGGGTAGAAGCCCCATGGACCCACTTGTAAATTTTCACCCCCTTCCAATGCACACAAGCATGACGTCCCAACCCAACCCGCTAGTTTTTACATAGGGTACCCCTTGGGCACTCTCCAGAGAATAGCGGTTCGAACACATCATCCCGCCCATTAGCATGTGGTGGTGGTAAAAAATTGAGAGTAGAGAGGTAGCAGCCCTTGGGCACGTTGCAACACACAATCCTACCCATCTAGCATCTGATTGTGGTGAGACTTTGCAAGAGTGAAGTGGTAGCAGTCCCATAGACTTAGTTAGAAAGTTTCACCAACATCGGACGCCATACGAGTGTGATGTCCCAGTAACCAAATCCACTATTTTTTGCATAGGGGACCCATTGGGAACTATGTAAGAAATACCGAGTGACAACACACTCTCTTGCACATCTGACATCTGGTGGTGGTGAAGCTTTTTGAGTGGAGGGGTAGCAGACCCATGGACCCGCTTGTAAACTTTAACCCCCCCATCGGATGCCATACGGGCATGACTCCAACCCAAACCCGCTATTGTTTTTCATAGAGGATCCCTTGGGCAGTATGCAAAAATTAGCCGGTGTGGCAACACACCATCCCACCCATCCGGCATCTCTGATGGTGGTGAAACTTTGCGAGCGAAGGAGTAGTAGCCCAATGGACCCACTCGTAAGGTTTCACCCCCCCATTGGATGCTACAAGGGTGTGACATCCCACCCAAACCTGCTATTTTTTGCATAGGGTACCCCTTGGGCACTATGCAAAAAATAGCACTTGGCAATACATAGTCCCAACCATCCGGCATCCGATGGTGGTGAAACTTTGCGAGATGAGAGGTATCAGCCTCCCACACATCCGGCATTTGATGGTGGTGAAACTTTGTGAGTGGAGTGTAGCAGCCCCATGAACCCACTCGCAAAGTTTTGCCTTACGAGTATGAAGTCCCACTCAAACCCATTGTTTTTGTATAGGGGACCTCTCGGGCACTATGCAACACACCGTCCCACCCATCTGGCATCGAATTGTGGTGAAACTTTGTGAGTAAAGGGGTAGTAGCCCCGTAGAGTCACTCGTAAAGTTTCACTTGCATTGAACGCCATACGAGTGCGATGTCCGAGCCAAACCCACTTTTTTTACATAGGGGACCCCTCTTGGGCACTATGCAAGAAACAACGGCTGGTGACAACAAACCCTCTCGCCCATCCGGCATCCGATGGTGGTGAAACTCTGCAAGTGGAGAGGTAGTAGCCCCATGGACCCACTTGTAAAGTTTCACCCCCATCGAAAGCCATGACGTCCCACCCAAACCTGCTAGTTTTTGCATAGGGGACCCCTTGGTCACTATGCAAAAAAAAGCGGGTGGCAACACACTATCCTACCCATCCAAAATGTATAATGGTGGTAAAACTTTACGAGTGGAGATGTAGCATCCTCCCACCCATCTGTCATCATTTGATGGTGGTGAAACTTTGTGAGTGGAGGGGTAGCAGCCCCATGGGCCCACTCACAAAGTTTCGCCCCTATCAGCAGATTCCATACGAGCGTGAAGTCCCACACAAGCCCAATTTCTTTGCATAGGGGACTCCTTGGACACTATGTAAAAAATAGCAGGTGAAACATTGCGAGTGTAGGGGTAGCAGCCCCATGCACCCACATGCAAAGTGTCAGCCCCATGTGATGTCACACACCCAAACTCGTTAGGTTTTAAATAGGGGACCCCTTGGTCATTATGCCAAAAATAGTGGGTGACAACACACTGTCCTGCCCATCCGACGTCCGATGGTGGTAAAACTTTGCAAGTGGTGGGATAGTAGCCCCATAGACCCACTTGCAAGTTTTCACCCCTATTATCGGACACCATACAAGCGTGAAGACCCACTCAAACCCATGTTTCTTGCATAGGTTCTTGCATAGGAGGTGAAACTTTATAATGGAGCTATAGTAGCCCCATGCAGCCACTCGCAAAGTTTCACCCCCATCGGATGCCACACCAGTGTGATGTTACAACCAAACCCACTATTTTTTGCATAGGGGACCCCTTGGGGCATTATTCAAAAAATAGCGGGTGACAACACACCGTCCTTCTCATCCGGCATCCGATAGTGGAGAAACTTTGCGAGTGGAGGGATTGGAGCTTCATGGACCTAGTCGCAAAGTTTCACCCCTTTAGGATGCCATATGAGCGTGAAGTCCCACTCAAAACCCACTTTTTTTGCATAGGGGACCCATTGGGAACTATACAAAAAATAGTGGGTGAAACTTTGCAAGTTGAGGGGGTAGCAGCCCCATGGACCCACTCCCAAAGTTTCACCCCCATCGGATGCCATACCAGTGTGACGTCACACCCAAACCCACTATTTTTTGCATAGGGGATTGGACCCCTTGGAAATTATGGGAAAAATAGCGGGTGATAGCACATCATACTACCCATCCAGTGTCCGATGGTGATGAAACTTTGCGAGTGGAGGCATAGCAGCCTCATGCACCCACTTGTAAAGGTTCATCCATATCGGACGCCATAGGAGCGTGAAGTCCTCCTCAAACCCACTTTTCTTGCATAGGAGGTGAAACTTTGTGAATGGTGGGCTAGCAGCCCCATGGAACCACTCGCAAAGTTTCACCCCCATCAGATGCTATACGAGCGTGATGTCACACCCAAACCCACTATTTTTTGCATAGGGGACCTCCTTGGCATTATGCAAAACACACTGTGTCACCCATTCGACATCCAATGGTGGTGAAAGTTTACGAGTGGGGAGATTGCAAATTCATGAACCCCCTTGCAAAAATTCACCCCCCTATTGGATGCCAAACCCACTCAAACACGCTTTTTTTGCATATTAGGGGACTCCTTGGGCACTACGCAAAAAATATCGAGTGGCAACACACCGTCCTACCTATCCGGACGACAAGCGATAGTGGTGAAACGTTGTGAGTGGAGGGGTAGTAGCCTGATGGAGCCACTCGCAAAGTTTCACCCCCATCGAACGCCATCATATGAGTGTGACATCCCACCCAAACCTTGTTTGTATATAAGGGACCCCTTGGGTATGCAAAGAATAGCTGGCAACATATCATCCCGCCCATCCGACGTCCGATGGTGGTGAAACTTTGAGAGTGGATGGGAATCAACACCATAGACCCACTTGCAAAGTTTCACCCATATTGGACGCCAAATGAGCATGATGTCTCATCCAAACCTGTTATTTTTTGCATAAGGGACCCCTTGGGCGCTATGCAACAACCGTCCGGCCCATCCCGGCGTCTAAATGTGGTGCAACTTTGCGAGTGAATGGGTAGGAGCACATAGGTTTATTTGCAAAGTTTCACTCCCATTGAATGTCATACGAGCGTGATGTTCTAGCCAAACTTGCTATTTTTTGCATAGGGGATCCCTTGGGCACTATGCAAGAAATAGCGGGTGATCACACAACATCCTGCCCATCTGGCATCCAATGGTGGTGAAACTTTGCAAGTGGGAGGGGTAGCCCCATGGACCACTTGCAAAGTTTCATGCCCATAGGGTACTATATGGTCATGATGTCCCACCCAAACGTGCTATGTTTTACATAGGGGACCCCTTGGGCATGCCGCAATCACTCGAAATTCAATGAGGATTCCAGCTAGATACCTTTTCATTGTAAACATTTTATGTATATATGGCCAAAGTACCAACACTTTGTGAAATATAATACATTTTGGGCTCAATTGCATTCTCCATAATCTATGTGTTTCTTATGTTTGTGTTTGTGTCATAAAACTGAAACTGTGACTCTATTATAAAAAAAAAGAGCTGGGGCAGACTCGGGAGTCCTCTGCAAACTCCCTAGTATACTCTAGCTCTTTTTTTGATGTGTAGAGCTTTTGTGTGCTGAGCAGAAAAAATATTAGCGAAATATCGCTCCTGAGCAACGTAATTTTGTTGTGGAATAGCAAAATATCACTACTCAGCAACAGCGATATTTTGATGCTATTTTCACTATCCCGAGCAGCAAACCTGTTTTGCAACAAAAATAGTAGTGTTTTTGGAAAAAAAAAATAGCCTAAAATCTACCTACCCTTCTAGTTATAAAAACGTTGCTATTCTCAGTGCTACACCCTCATTCTGTTTTAGTGTGGGCACTATTCAAAAATAGTGGGTGGCAACACACCGTCCGCCCATCTAGCATTCGATGGTGGTAAAACTTTGTGAGTGGAGGTATAGTAGCCCCCATGGACCCACTCAAAAAGTTTCACCCCACCATCGGATGCCATACCACCGTGTCTTCCCACCCAAACCCGCTATTGTTTATGTAGGGGACCCCTTGGGCACTATGCAAAAAATAGCGGGTGTGACAACACACTGTCCCACCCATCCATCATCTCATGGTGGTGAAACTTTGTGCGTGGAGGGGTATCAGTCCCATGGACCCACTCGCATAGTTTCACCCACATCGGATGCCATACGAGTGTGACGTCCCACCCAAACGTGCTATTTTTTACATAGGAGACCCCTTGGGCACTATGCAAAAAATAGTACGTACCAACACACCGTCCCACCCATTTGACGCCTGAGGGTGGTAAAAAATTTCAAGTTGATGGGTAGTAGTCCCATGGACCCTCTCGCAAAGTTTCACCCCCATCAAATGGCATTCAAATGGCATATGAGCATGACGTCCCACCTAATCCCATTATTTTTTGCATAGCGTACCCCTTGTTGGACCTATATATATCACTCCCTAACTTGACCTAGATCTCACCTATATATACAAACTCATAATCAATATGAACTAGTCTTTTGGGAGCGTGTATGGTGTAACTCTCTTCCTCCTTCTCTCTCTCAGAGTCACTCTGTCCATATCTCTTCATGTTTGTGTATTTCTAACATGGTATCAGAGCATCATCGATCTTGCTATTGTAAAGAGAAGAGAAAGGAAGTATAAATTGTGTTAATTCCATTCATATGCATGTTCTATGTTTCATTCAATCTCTTACTCATGTTTGTAGAATTCTAGTGAGATTAGTCACTGTTAACAAGTTTATGCAGGTCCTTGGATGGTCGATTTGGACCACCCTATCTTATCCTAATTGGAATTGTATTATAGATATGCAATTGGTACCAAAAGAGAGTCAAGGTGTGTGTAACACGGTGTCGCAAGCTTTCTATAAAGTCAATTGGTTTGTCAATCTGATATTCCTATCAAAAGTTACGTCATTTCAGGTAAACATCACTTAAAACATGAAAACATGCAACGCCCAGCTCGTACGGTAAATTCTGAGTATTTGCTCAGATTCATTGGAGTTCGGAGTTGAAAGTCATGGCGTTTCTCATGCAATAGACGTTTGCTCATTTTTTGTGTGCTACATGATTTTCATGTGTTTTAATCCAAAAATAGCCAATTTTTGGGCTTGTCCACATCTCAAAATAGCACTGCTCGAACTATTTTTGTAGTTACTCTCTTATTGCATATCACGTTTTGTCACTACTTTTCATCGCCGTTTGCTTTTCGTAACTCGTAAATCACATTCTATATTTCACGAGTTCATTGTTACTCACTTTTCGTGCACGTATCATATAAGTTTTAGGGTCCTCCTTGTATATGTTCTCGTTTCATGGTTTGCAAATTATGTGATCTCATTTTATACATATTTTGATCTCTTCCTCACATTCTTGGTATATCAAACTTGATCTCTTCCTCACATTATTGGTATATCAAACTTAATCTCTTCCTCACATCGAAAGGGTTTATCTGTAGGCATCACATTCTTGGTATATCAAACTTGATCTCTTCCTCACATCGAAAGGGTTTATCTCTTGGTATATCAAACTTGATCTCTTCCTCACATTCTTGGTATATCAAACTTGATCTCTTACTCACATTCTTGGTATATCAAACTTGATCTCTTCCTCACATCGAAAGGGTTTATCTCTTGTTTCTCGGATCCTAATATATATGTCAAGCACGAAGGTATTGTATTTGTTATTCTTGCTCTATACGCTCTATACGTTGATGATACCATACTTGTTTCCAATAATCTTGACTTTATGCAACTCATAAAGAAGATTTTGTCATCGGCTTTTGAGATGGTGGATCTTGGCGAGATTCACTCTTGTCTTGGTATTCAAGTTCAGTGCTATTGCCAAAAAGGTATCTTGTTTCTTCGTCAATCAAAATTGATTGACGATATTATTGAAAAGTTTGGTCTGGTCAATGTTCATTCTGCAAATACTCCATGTCTTGTAAGCTCCACCAAGTATACAGCTACGACTCATGTGATGAAGAATTAGCCCCACATCAACCTTATGCTAATATCATTAGATGTTTACAATTTGTTGGCTTAGACCAGATATTCTCTTTGTGGCTGATTTCTTGGGGAAACATCTTTCTTCTCCTTCTGTTGGGCATTGGACTACTGCACCAAATGTGTTCTTAAATATTTGAAAGGCACTAAAGACTTTGGACTCATCTATCGCCGCCAACAAGAATCCTCTCCCTTGTGGATTCTTTATGTCTTCTTGGTTATTCAGATGCTGACTAGGTAAGATCTCACTCATCTATGCGATCTACAAGTGAAAATTGTTTCTTTGTTAATGGTTGCTTAATTTCTTGGGCTAGCAAGAAACAACGTTGTGTTAAAGTATCTACAATCAAATCTGAGTATGTAGCTGCATCTTTAGCAGCTCGTGAATTGGTATGGCTTCATCAATTACTTGCTGATCTTGTACATCCATTATCGTCAAGTACTCCACTTAGATGTGACAATTAAAGTGCCACTAGTCTTGCTAAGGATTATGTTCAACATAGCAAATCCAAGCATATTGTTATTCATTATCATTATGTTCAACATGAAGTGAAGAAAGAATCAATAATGTTTGAGCATTTCCCCACACATCATATGATTGTAGATATATTCACCAAAGGACTGAGTGAAGCATGATTCACATTATTACGTGGAGAACTTGGAGTTGTTGCAGCTTCATGCTTTGGAGATTAATACTTTTCACACTCACACCCTGAATAATTAAACTTGTACAAAATGTATTTTTGTATCCTTGTAGATACTCTTTCACATTATGCACATTAATCTTTTGTATATGATATATATGTATAGGGGCTTGGGTTTTTCCCTTATACTCCCCAAGGTTTTTTCCACTCGTAGCTAGAGACCTTTGTTTGAATGGGGGTGTTGGAGCTATATATGTCACACCGTAACTTGACCAAATCTCACCTATATATACAAACTCATAATCAATATGAACTAGTCTTTTGGGAGCATATATGGTGTAACTCTCTTTCTTCTTCTCTCTCTCTGAGTCACTCTATCTATATCTCTTTGTGTTTGTGTATATCCAACACCCCTTTGGGCACTATGTAAAAAATAGCAGGTGACAACACACCGTGCTGCCCATCCGGCATCCAATGGTGGGAAAACTTTGTGAGTGGAGGGTTATTAGCCCCTTGGACTTACTTGCAAAGTCTTATGCCCATCGGAGGCTATATGAGTGTGACATCCCACCCAAACCGGCTATTTTTTACATAGAGGTCCCCTTGGGCACTATGCAAAAAATAGCCGGTGGAAACACATCGTTCCTCCCATACGGCATTGGATGGTGGTAAAACTTTATGAGTGGAGGGATAGTAGCCGCATGGACCCACTCACAAATTTTCACCCCCATCGGATGCCATATGAGCATTGCATCCACCTAAACCCTTAATGTTTTGCATAGGGGACCCCTTGGCCACTATGCAAAAAATAGCGGGTGGCAACATACCATCCTGTCGATCTGGCATCCGCCGATGGTGGTGAAACTTCGTGTGATGACATTAGGGCCAATTTGGACAAGAAAAGGGCTGTCTAAGGATCTAAAAAGGAGCAACTTAAAAAAGACCATGAAGATCTTACCAAAACTATTCAACATGGGTACTCATTGGATAGATCTCATCAAGCGCCACCTGTGGACCATTTGAGCGCTAAATTTGGAGTTCATATGTAAAAGTTATGGCTAAAATAGTGCAAAATGTTCCAAAAGTAAGTGAAGGAGATCTTGACACGTGTACAAAAATGCCATACTTCTTGACACGTGGCTCCTCCTTGACCCTTAGATCAAGAATAGAGAAACCCTAAACAGCCCTTTTTTCATCCAAATTGGCCCTAATGGGAGAGGGGTAGCAGCCCCATGGACCCACTCACAAAGTTCAACCCCATCATATGACATATCAGTGTGATGTCCCACCCAAACCCACTATTGTTTGCATAGGGGACCCCTTTGGCACTATCCAAAAAATAGTGGGTGACTACACACCATCCCAACCATCCAACGTCCAATGGTGGTGAAACTTTGCGAGTGGGAGGATAGAAGTCCCATGGATCCACTGATAAATTTTCACCCCCATCGAATGCTACACAGGTGGGAAATCCCACCCAAACCCGCTAATTTTTGTGTAGGGGATTGTTAACCCATTCCTAGGGTTAACAAGACATCAAGGTGCCAATGTAGATACACCAAAGGGTCATACATTCAAGATATGAAGCAATGGTGTCCAAAGCTACAACTTGGACGGGTACCCATAATGGTGTAACAGAGTATTTATGGTAATTCCCGCTTCAAGAGCGTGTGGTAGCATGGAGGATGAAGTCCAAGTGATATACTTCATGGATATATTATGGGATTAGTCATTGTAATAGCATTAGGCCTTTTATAAGCCTAAAGTGCCCGACTCACCACAATTTAAGTGAGTGTGAACACTTATGGCCATGTATATAAGTGAATTTATCTCATAACACAACATACTCTCGCATTGTGCAATTGAGTATTTCTCTTGCTAATCCTCTTGCTAATCTCTCTCCCTAATGCATGCTAGCGAGTGTGTGTGAGTGAAGTGAGGTGAGAGGAGGGACGAGTACAGGTAGTGCAATGCGGCGGTGTGACAACGCTCACGGGAGGCGTGGTGGAATTACTTTACAAGGAGTTGTAAAGCTTGGAGACCTCAAGGGTTACAAGCTCAGCCATTGGAAAGATCCTCACGACAGTTGTAGT
The DNA here is from genome assembly GCF_041138505.1 of Cibotium barometz. Lineage (NCBI taxonomy): Eukaryota > Viridiplantae > Streptophyta > Polypodiopsida > Cyatheales > Cibotiaceae > Cibotium > Cibotium barometz. Next base: position 47,526,072 of record NC_141083.1, read on the forward strand.
TCACCAGGTATAATCTCTTGTTGGATGTGTTTCAAGGGGGGTTAGGGTGAGCCATAACATTTTTGGCACCACTATCGGGGAGCCATCCCTTGGCTTTTTCCATTGTTTTTTCTTTAATCTATACATTACCCATTGCCCATTATCTTGATTAATGGTTTCCCATGAAAAAGATGTGGATTTGATGGTGATTTGTGTGTGATTTGGTGTAGAATAACTCTCTTTTTTGTTTTTGTAAAGAATGTTTTTTTTGCTTAATTTTACGCTTAATTTTACGCTTAATTTGTTGTTTTTATTGTTGTTAATGTGATTTTTAATGTTTTTAGGGCTTGAAAATAGTTTGTATTAGGCTTAGTTTGCATCCATTGCATAAAAAAATACACTAGAATGCAATTTTTAGTGAATGTGAGCTCTCTTTAGTGTTAAACATACAACTAAAATAATTAATTTTAGCTTAATTATGTCTTTTTTGTTAAAATTATTTGCACTAGAGTGTTAACAAGCATTAGGAATAGCTTAATCTTTCAAAACATTTCTTAAAACTATCCAAAAGACCCTTCAATTTGACTAACTTCTCTTAATGGATTGGTTTTTGTCATTAAGGATGATTAATCTTATTCAAGAGGTAAAGTTTTTTAGAAAAGGTGTTAATTGGGCTCTAAATTGATCATGTGTGTAGTCGAAATTAGTGTTTTTGAGTGTGTGAAACACTAAGTGTTTTAGGGCGTGAAACACGAGCATTTCACAAATGTGAAAAAAAAGGAAAAAAATAAAATTGATAAAATTCATGAAGTTCGCTTCAGGCTGTGAACTGCACCCCTACTAGTTCACGACGTGAAGGGGTCCGTCTAGAAAACACCCCTATTTGGAGACTCGTATCTCCTAAACCATGAATCCGATGAAGATGCTCCTGGGCTCATCGAAAAGATGACATCGAGTTCTTCAACTTTGGTCTTGGCTGTCCGAAGTCAAAATCGATCGTTTTGATCTCCGACCAATAGCCTCAACATTGGACCAGAAAACTAAGCCAAAAAAACAACCAAAAAAGTACGAAAAATGCAAAAAACAGTGCAAAAATGACGTCGAATCATATTCGGGCTACTTTTTGAGTGTCTAAATGATAAAATCATGAACGACTCAGGGAGACAAAGGTATAGTACTCCAAAAATACTACAACTCTCTCATACAAAGTTTTTTAAAATTCCTTTTGGAACACCCTCAAAAACGTGTTGCGAACGAAAAAAAAAATTTCTATTTTTTTTCGTGTTGAGACAGTGATGGAAAATAGGTCTTAGGACCTCCTCTTCCATATGAGAAGTTACTAGCATGCACTTTTTTCGAAAAAATATCTCAGGTTCACGTGCGTATAGCGCCTAAGCTAATTACGGTGAATGGACACTCATTTGACCCAACAAAGAGAACGCTAGGCCTCTTGAGGTTGCACAACGAGCTGTGAGAAAATATAAAAAGCAAAAAAAAAACTGTGCTTCCTCATTAAGAAGCATTTAGGCAATCAAACATGGCAACAGCCAATAGAGGGATTACTAGGGATATCACAAGGACTGAACCCAATGGCTGACCCGAGCTATTGAGATCTATGCCCCAAATGTACCTATCAATACCATTGACCATGCCTATAACAAGTGTGTCACCGGGTTTTACACCCCCATGTCACTTCGATCCCATGGGCTTTAGTCGGTTACCTAACATTCGCACCAATTTTATAGGTACCAACCCTTTTCAACCCTTGGATGCCCACACCTTAGATATACTGACTAGTCTAGGAAGGGGAGTTTCCCAAGGACTAAGTGAGTCCCTACCCACAAGAGCACTCACATACAGCCTCAATGACTCATACAAACATACGGCCGCACAAATTTCTAAAATCATGGGCAAACACAATGGAACAATAGATCCTATTCAATTCATACAAATGTTTGAACAGAGATGTGAAGCCTTTGGAAATCCCAACTACCTCACCAAGGTACATGCGTTGAACCTATGCTTAAAGGGAAAATCTAGTCAATGGTTCATCACATTGATGCTAGCAATCAAGACCAACTTTAGAACCTTGAAAACAACCTTTATCCATGGCTTTTCCATATAAGGTGATGGGTGGAGTGCATCGAAAGAACTCTATTCAAATGAGTGTAAACCAAACGAAACCATTAGAGATTTTATCTTTCGGATAAAACTCTTGGACTCACGATGTGAGTCATGGGAGAAATTAAATGATTCTCAATTGAAGAGATGTTTTATGATGGGCTTAAAGAAAAACAGCTTACACAACTTCATCATTGTCTCCAACCCGAAAACATTCGATCAATGTTATAAAGAAGCAAAACGTTTAGATGACAACATGCTAGAAGATGATCATGCTACTAGTTGTTCCTTATCTAAACCAAGTGAAGTAATGGCAAAAGAAAGATTGATCTCAGAATTGCCATTCCCCGAATTCTATGTAGCCTTGCTTAAAAGCTTTCAATCGACATCTCTAATAGAAGATGAGCTCCTTTAAAACCAACCATCCTTAATGCCTCTACAAGTGAGGAGCGAAATGCCTTGTGTTAAGTGCAAGCACTATGACCATCCCAATCCCCATTGTGCATACAAGGCACCTGTTTTTTTGTACTGCATATATTGTAAAGCCTTTGATCATGATACTAAAAAGTGTCTCAATTCATCAATAATAATTGACTCAAAACCCCCATCTCCTGTGCACCAAATAGAAATATTCCAAGGGGTAGAAATTGCTCAGGAAGTAGTTAATCAAACACTTTAATGTTTCTATTGTTGTGGACCTCACAAAGTGGCAGACTGCACATAGTTTGGAATACTTCCATGCCCATAGTCACTGACACTTTGCAACCCATGTGTGAACGATGTCGCATTGATCACATGCTCCAAGATTTGCCAAGATGAGTTGCTTCAATGTAACTGGTCTCACAAAATACAACTCTTAACATCTTAAGTGTACAAAACAAGAAATTGTCCACGGTACCCTTGAATGTGCTTACATGCTTACAAGCCAAGGCACGAGAAATGATAAAAAAGAACGCAAAAGATAATACCTTAACATGGGTAGAAGAACATTCTTTAAAGAAGAACCCAAAAGAAAAAGAAAAACCTTCTAAACCCAAGAAAAAACAACAACAAACTATCTAAACCAAGGTTGAATTAAAGGACAGGGAAAAGAAGTATGTGGAGGACATATTTACCCAAAAGAGCCAAAAGCTACACATGATGCATAAGCATCCACCTCAAAAGCCACCACACAAACAACAAAACCCATATGTGTGACACAGGATACAAAAGCCCAAAAGGGAATTCGATCTCGTCACATGGATAAACATAATGAAAAACTAACAATCCAAAGAAAGTTAGAAAATGAAACAAGTTCTAGTAGTACGTCACTAAGTGAGGATGAAACAAGTTCTAGTAGTACGTCACTAAGTGAGGATGAAACAAGTTCTGACTCTTCACTCAGTGCACCTCATAGATCAATCAAGAAACTAGAACCCACCCAACCACCCCAAATTGAAAATTATGATCACATGACATATGCAAAATGCAAAAAGCAAGCTCAGGAGAGCATGTTTAGCATGGTTGAGTGTCTTACAGGATCACCGGTTGTAATTGAACCTAATAATGCCAATCCTAAAAAAGCAACCAAAATACAAAGTCCAGAGGAGTACCGCTTCCCCTTTCAAGAGGAAGACATACTCTCTATAGAAGAGTCATTCAAGACAGATTGCACGAATTATGTGATTGAGAAAGCACATGAGGAATTCGATAATTCCCTTACCAAATTAAAGTAGTCTCTCAAAACCTCATTTGGAGGAATGCTCTTCTCTCATGGTGAAGCCAGCATAACATCAATACTTGCACCCTTAAGGGCTCAACATGAGTTATACCAAGATATAAGAAGCTCCATAGAACAGGACTATGAGGATTCGTAAGTTTCGAAACAGGCCTCATTTAGAATTGTTAGAGGACCAAGTGTGCCAGTGTACACATTAGGTACTCTTGAAAAAGTTGAGAGCCAAAAAGAGGACGAAAGTGAGTGGGGATATGAAACAAAAACGAGATCTGAAGTTGAAACAGAAACTAAAACATCCATGGTTCCTCTAGAAGATTCTATCATGGTATCGCTAGATTTTCCTACAAGCAATGATGTTAAGCGTAAACACGCATTGATTAGCACTTAAGCTAGTCATAATATCATGACAATAGATACTTGGGTATCATTGGGACAACCTAAACTCATCCCTACAGATAATGGTCTTGCAAGAGTAGCCAATGGTGGGACAAAACATTGAAGTTCCTAGTTACTTTATCTATGCTACTCAAACAATCGGTGGAGATGTGGAATTTACCTTCCTTGTTACCCTAGATTCCATTGAGTATGATGTCGTCCTTGGTGGAACTTGGATATGTGACTCGTTGTATTCAATTGATGAATCCATGCAAAAAATCACCTTGAACACTCCTGCACGCATGGTACAATTGCTATTACGGGAGGAAGAGACCTTGGAGGATCTGGAACTTCCAACATATCTTATTGAAAAGATCCCTAGGATTCTAGTTAGATTGGAACTTTCTAATAAAATCACCACAGCTCAAGCACAGCTTTATCCAACATGAGAACACAATCTCATGACCCCCGAGTTATGGGATTTGTTAGGTCACCAACACTCACGGCTCATCTTGAAATAATTCCCTTTACACAAGACTTGAATATGCCATGTTCAGGGTACTTTGAACATACAATGTATATTGAAACTAACCCCTTACTTGCAAGTTTTTTGTGGTTGAGTATGTGTTGGAAGCACATTTGATCTTGGGGCATAAATGGACTATTGCTTCCCAAGCACTACTGTGCTTTGCTAGCGATCCAGTCATCATGATAGTCAATGACAAAAAGTTAACAATACTAAATTGCAAGAAAACGGATCCAACTTTAATGGATTTCTATCATGCTGAACACAAAAGGTTACAAGCCTCTTCCACATAAGCCCCTCTACACAATGACCTACCGTTTGCGTTAACGACCGACTCCGATAAAGCATCTTCTCCTTCAACCCTATCCTCACCAATGAAGTTAGATGCCAATACCTTGCAAAATCAACAGCTATTCCTGAAGAAGATCCCACAGCGCAACCATATATCTCTAATAAGGAACTCAAAGGAAAAGCCCCGGAGCCTATGCCTCTTCATCGACAAGACCCACCAAAGGAGATAACCGCATGCTTGAAAGCCTCATCATCGACAGCCACTCCACAATAGACTCTAGTCTCATCATCATCAACAATGCCCATGAGTCTCAAACCTGCAACCTCAACACCAACCAATGTCAATGAGGGCCCCAAACCTTCCATATTAACCAAAAAGAAAACTCCATCAAGACAACCAAAATCAAGGTATCTTAATGATATCACGATGTGAGTGGAGAAGCAGCTACTTGTAGCTCAAGGCTACTACAAAGATGCCATTCAAAATTGGGTGCCTCGAGAGTCAAAGCCTTGTCCTCAATGCAGCACTCAGAGGCCAAGAATAAATAAAAGTACTCCACAAACTCGTCCACAAAAGATTATGAGAGTTCATCAAAGAACTTCATCAAGTCAACAAGTGTGGATACCAAAATGATTACTGCAAGCACAAGGGTACTACCAAGGCCATACCAATGCTTGTATTTCCAAGTGCATCACAAATCTCCCTAAGCTTGCACAAAGAAGGAAACCTCAGCATCAAATGCATCAGCCCACCATTTTATAATGTTCATCAAATATGGATGCATGTGCATGTGCTTCAACAACAAGGATACTATGATGGTAATCCCATCATATGGTTGTTGTTTGCCAAAATTGAACAACGTGAAGAAAACCTCACCCCCACTATCTTTTACCCTAACAGCTTTACCTAAAGTTCGACAAGAATGGAGGCCCAAGCAACACCAAGCAAGTCACGCAACCACTCTCGTGCATTCAGCACCTACACAAGAGCTTGTGTGTTTGAACAACCCCAATGGTAACCAACTAGTAGTCTTACCTACCGCCTTTGACAACATTTGAGCCAAAAATGCAATAATCAGTTCCCACGTCTGCACAACGGACACTTATGAGTGCATCAAAGACAAACTCACAATGTCTTTTCACCCCTCTAGATGTGAAGCGTAAGTGTTGAGGCTTCGCGCGGCAGACATAAGAACCTGTTATCCCAAAAAGAAGAGTATACACAAGAACCTATTGCTTGCAAGGTGGTATTAAAAATTTTAATTAAAAAAAAAACACACAAACACAAGGGAGTCACACATATGGTTTACCTAGAAGTGATAAAAATCACAAGAAACTCCAAATATATAACCGGCATAACGTTGCATCAATAATATCCTCACGCAATTCCTTTGCCACCACAACTGGTAAGATTTGCCTAAAGTTACCACCAAAGAGCATAATTTTTCCAAGTCCAAACACAATATCACTTTGCATAATGTGTTTTAATGTCTTGTACAATGCTTCATAGGCATACTGATGCATCTTTGGAGCCTCATCCCCAATGATCAACCTTGCAAGCTTCACAACCTCAGCCAATGGGCTATTACCTTTGATACCACATGTGCTAGAAGCATTCACAACCAATGGGATTTTGAAACGTGAGTGTATTGTATGACCATTTGATTGTAACAATGCCCCGGGGGGTTCACCTAAAAGTATGTAAGTGTAGCACGTCAGTTCATCTAAGAGGGGTATTTAAATTCCAAAAAGTTACAGGTTTACATATACAGGAGGGGCTTTTTTATCCAATTTTGAAAAAAAGTTGTAAGTTTCTTAAGAAAGAGGGGTCATTTTATTAGCGTGTGACATGTAAGTAGAGGGGGTTTTTTATTACCTCTTGAACGCACGTGATATGCAACATTTTTTAAAGGTGAACCCCCCGAGAACAATGCAGCAATTCTGGGGATGATGCGCATGCCAAAGAAACTTGATTCTCTCCACGTAATCGAGATAGCAAGGCATTATAAAGATATGTCTTGCCTAATCCACCTAGTTTATCAAGGAAAAAAACACCACCATTGTTGAAAGAAAATGCCTCAAGGATAGTATCAAATGCTCTTAATTGACAACTATTTAGACTCCTTTCCATGGATACAGACAAATCAGCCTATTTGGGCGTACGGATTATGTTCATACATCATTGTTTGCAACCTTTGAATCACGATAGGATTTAAAGAAGGCATTCCATGAAGTCTATTCTCCAATTCATGCTCCGTATCATACACATATAGACCTCGTGTCTCATCAGGTATTACAAAACCAACACGATGATAGGTAGAACCATACACATATAGACCACCATACACATATAGACCTCATGTCTCATCAGGTATTGCAGAACCAACACGATGATAGGTAGAACCATGGATTCAAAATTAAATACTCCTCCCCCCTACTAGTGAACTGATTATCCAATTGAGTACCTAGTGAAACAAATGCCAATACATTGTTATAAGAGCCTATATTCTTTCTATATTCCTTGATTTTGCATTATCATTACCAAGTAATAACTCAACCAATGAAGAAGGAGGATGTCCCAAAGGCAACAAAGAGATATTCCCACATGCACAACAATGTTTGCCCACATATTGTCTAATCTTCCTTATTACCTCACATTTCCAAATTAGTGTACAACAAAAATGACACTTATAATCAAGGGCTCCTAAGGAGTAAAGGGTAAATTCTCCAGAACATACCACCATAGTTGGTGGGTTCTTAACATTCTGAGGTAATGAAATCACACGCCTTATAGAGTGACACTGAGATTTAATACCTTTCACATCACCAAGAGCACAGCAAATAGGCTAAAGATCATCAGCACAACCAATCTAATCTGTAGGTAGCTCATACAAATCAAAAGAAACATATCCTTGTGACATATCTCTATGTGCTTGGACATTCTGATGTTTATTTATAGGTTCCTGAAGTACTATAACATTGGGGATGGCTCTGTTACTCAAATCTAAGTGGATTCTACTATCCAATTCTCTATGCTCTTCCTCTTCGTCAACCCTTCCAAATGTTTTGATTTCATTTTTGTTAAAAAACTCCATTAAATTAGCGACAATTTGTTTTCGAATGCAAGTTCTTCTCCGTGAACAATTATGGCAAGACACACGTGTTGTATCCAAAATTCGAAGCCGACGAACTTGGCTCAAACTTAGATATATGCAGCTCCTAACCATCTTTTGCTTCCTTTGAAAAAAAAAACAAAACTAAGAAGACCGAGAGAACCAAATAGAAATAGAGATATAAATAATTTAAGAAAATAGAAACTTCATAAATATTACCATAGTGAGTCGGATCTAGAAAGTTGCAATACAATTTGCTCCTTGAGAAAAAGCTTCATTACTGACACAAAAATCTCTAGGTATCTACCCCAGTGTCCAACATCCGGCTCATCTTTTTCATTATAGCATTGAGTCGATTAATAGATACCTTTAGACTCAATACCTCCAAGCCTATTGTACATACTCGCTCTTTTAGAGAATTGACTTGTTCTTTACATTCCCTATTATATCCACCCACACGTTCCCCAATTTCAAAATGCATATTTTCCATGAAAGACATCATGTCTAGTTGGTTAGCCTCCATGCGACCACTACCATCAAGAACGCGATGGAACCTTTGGCTGCCACTTCCATGGATCTCATCCCAAAGAGCATCGTATTCCTTGCAAGAAACCCGATTTTTCTCAGTACACTCGCATATGTCCACAATAGTTTCTAGTCATTTGGAGTGTGGTTGTCCAGATGGAGTAGCGCTTGATCGAGGAAGGTGTTTGCCGCTTGAACATTCATCAACTCAAGTGGGGTACACAAATCTACTTCGGCATTGGAAGCATCATTTGCGACCACCAACAGGCATTGGAGCCATTGTTATCATTCTGGATCTCCATTTACTGAAATCCAAAGTGAATATCTTAAGGCTCTACAAACATCTCTTTATATCTTTTTCAACATATAACATGACCCTAAATGTATACTGGCACTATATACAGGTAGATACCTCGTCAATAAAAAATGTACACAATGATAAATCTTAGCTTAGAAATACATATAACTATCTTTAGTTTTAAAGAACATTTCTCTGCTATTCTTAGCTTAGATAGGCAAGCATATCATAACAATATTATGAATTGCACTTATGGGTGGCTGCAAGATGAGGGTACTCACTTTCGTTTGCTCTCTCTAACATTGGGACATTCATGCATCTTGAGGGGCGGAGTACCTCGATCGTGATATCGCCATCAATTAAAATGCGACACGTGAGTGTCTCCCAAGCCTCAAGCGACATATCTCAAATGAGATACCAACTAATGCCATGCTAGCAGGTTTGGGTTTCCAGTCATCATCCATATCACCAGTACAGGTCACTGCCACCATACTATCTTGATCGAGATATTCATGCCACTCAGATCCACATCAATGCCATGGTGTATCTCCCTAGACATCCCGCTCAAATGTACATTCAGCATATTTTACCAACCCATCTCCGCCGTCCACATATCTCGAACGAGATATTAAAATAAAAGCTCGACCATCTCTATACCTCGTTCGAGGTATAGAGATGCAATCTCATCCATCCACATATCTCGTTCGAGGTATAGAGATGAAATCAAGAGCGTTTAAAAATCTCGAACGAGGTTCATCTACAAAATCCGACCCGTCCATTCACGCACGTTTGAAGATATGATCCTAGCTGTTTAAATATCTCAATCGAGGTATTAAATAAATCTCGACCATCAAACATACCTCGATCGTGGTAATGACTTAAAATCTAAGCCGTCCATGTACCTCGAACGAGATACTGAATTCAAATCTCAGTCATCGATCCTTCACCAACCCTAAAATTAAGTGCGTATCTTGGCCATTTGTTTCATTAACCCTAAAATCCGAAGCGTACATCTTACAAACCCTAAAGTGCATGATGCCACCGAACCTCGTTTGAGGTTTAAAAATTGAAAAAGTTTTTTTTTGCCTCATTGTGAGAAGTCGTTTTCACTCTCCTTGCTCTCTTGATTTGGATTAGCATTAGTGGGCCCATTAGCATTGTTTTATAGCTTCATTAGTGCTACTTAGCAGCACTAAGCATTGGACCTTTCACATTGCCCGTTTGTGTTGGGCTTAGGTTTTAGCATGGAGTCACGCGAGGAGGGCCACTAGGAGGGTCGCTCATCTATTATGGACCTCATCATGGAGATAGACTGTGAGTTAGTGCCTATCCGTAGTAGGAGTGCTAAAGACACACCGTCTACATTACATATCGTGGCAAACTTGGAGGCGATGCTATCGTCCCTTCGTAGCCTTCACGATATTGTTTATGTAGATGAGTGGATAGCCCACCATCGCACTACTCCTATGTCACATGGCCTGACATATCATTAGGTCTGTGATCTTGGTCCGATTCAGGATAGAGCCTACTTAGATCTTTTCCTCGATAGCAGTGGGATGAGGCCTGGGGGCGGGCAAGCCCCTTAATATTTCGCGGTGTTCGCATCCTTGTATGGTGGCACATATCTATAGTCGATATGTTGTCGCATATGGGAGGATGCCGAGCAACCAGTAGATTCCCATATTCTTTGCAAAGCAATTATATCCAGATTTTATCTTAGGGGAGGAGATGGATTACACTAGCCATCGACCTGGTGGTGGTGCTGCCCGAGGCCGTCTCTACGACCAGGGTAGGTGGTGTTGAAATTTGAGCAATGTGATGAGCTATGGTGGATCAAACACTAGAATTAACATCATTAACAAAGTAGTTAGTAAATAATTAAGATGTAATTAGTGGGTAATTAACAAATAGATTAATGTAGGCATGGATACTCAAAAACCAAAAAATTCACATTAGGGCAATGCCTCAATTTATAGAGTTTACATCAAGCATCAAATCCCATTGATTTCTCCATGATTCACTCCACCTCTTTTCCCTGATTCTCTCCACCTCTTCACTTTTCCCAGAATATCTCCCAGAATAACTCCACACTTCCTAAATCTTCTCATGCTACCCTTTATTCTCTCCCAGTAGATTCTTCTCACCTCTTCACAGGTTCTTTCACATTTACTCATTCTCTTTTACAGCCTCTAACCAAGGGCTTGTTCCCGGACACACCCTATTCACTTGTATTTTCAACACCTCCCCTCAAGTGAATACTCCTAATACACCTAGACCCTATACCAAGTTTGCCTCCCCTTACTTGATAGTCTGCGACTAGTGTCTATTCCTCCCCTCAAGTTATCTTAGCACACCTGGACCCTGTATCAAGTTTCTCTCTTACTTGAGAGTCCACGACCAGTGCCTCAAGTCCCTAAACTCCATAGTCCTTGACACACTCTCTCTCTATGTGTCCAAGGCTACTATAAGTGCCCGCGACCTTGACTAAAGTGCTCACACATACATCTACCACGTGGCCTACATCATCGATGGCTCAGAGGTGGTTTTACTTTGTTGGGGCAGGTTACATTGGGTTGTGGGGTCTCTCTCTCTCTCTCTCTCTCTCTCTCTCAGAGATTTTCACATGGCTCCTCACTCTTTGGAGCCTCACATCTTCTCTTTTCTTCAGTCTTCTTGTCGTGGCAGCTTCTCTCCACGCGTCCATCTCTTCTTTCAGTCTTCTTGGGGTAGCTTCTCTTCTTGTGGCAGCTTCTCTACTCGTGTCCATGTCTTCTTTCAATTCTTCCTTTCGATCTTCTTCTTGGTATGGATCCTCTTCTTGGAAAGAGATATTCTTCTTCTTTCATGGCTGGGGCCATGAGCTTGTCCGTCAGGTCTTTTTGCTCCATGTGAGCAACATGTTTCAATGTTTTGCTGATAGTTCCTTTGGGTTTTTGATGTTTATCTTTTGTCATTATGCAATGCAAACCCAAATTTATGCGGGAGGTCTTACCTCTTGCCTTATTCTAGACAAGGGCAGTGTCTGATCCCATATTTACACTGATGTAATGTGCCCAATACATAATGCGTATAGCATTCATTCTTATGCACATTCCCAAATGCAACTCTGGCTGTGAATAATCTTGAATTTGAGTGTAATTTGCAGGCATTAACCAAGGGTTGAATGCAAAATGATGATTTTCATAAATTTATCAGCACAATTTTACCAGAAATTACATTAAATCAAGGGTAACCAATTTGTACGAGATGGTTGGAGTATCAAACCAACTCCGAATTGCAATCTGAAGTTATAGGGATCTGTATCAGATACCTAATGGTTAATTTTAACCCTCAATTGTACTAAAATATAGTGATTAGCATTGATTAATCACTGATTAGCAAATTAATCCACTATTTTGTGTGCAAAAAATAGAGTATGCGAGGAGTCCAGATCTGGTGCCTTAGACTTCAAATGAGCTCAAATTCTTTCAAAGGCATCAATAGCAATGAGTCTAGTAGAGGATTAAGCCAAGAAACACAAGATTTGACCAAATATTGAAAGCTTAATCTCTGTTTTACCAAAGTCACCTGCAGATTTGATGAAGAGCTTGGGTCTCACTGTAGACTGGATGAAATTGAATTCTGTCTTCACCAGCTTGTAGAGCATGCTTGAAAACCCCGGGGCTAAGAGAAATTAGACCCATTTGATTTGATGAAGTAGAAATCATTGATTTACTGCAGAAAAACGTAGCTTTTTAATCAGAAAAAATCGGAAGCTTGTGTGGGCGGTTTGCGCTTCTAATTCGACGGGCTAGAGCTCCTATGGGTTAGCTATCTTGGGCTAGAAGGGTTTGGGCAATGGTTGAGTGTGCAAGGAGAATGAGATCCTCCACTGGCTGGGGGTACAGAGGTGAAGTGAAAAATAACTAAAATTTTGATTATTTTCTAATTATCTACTAATCTTGATTAATTAAATAATGGGCTCATAAACCTGATGGATTATAGGCATGGCTCTGATACCATGTTGAAATTTGAGCAATGTGATGAGCTATGGTGGATCAAACACTAGAATCAACATCATTAACAAAGTGATTAGTAAATAATTAAGACGTAATTAGTGGGTAATTAACAAATAGATTAATGTAGGCATGGATACTCAAAAACCAGAAAATTCTCATTAGGGCAATGCCTCAATTTATAGAGTTTACATCAAGCATCAAATCCCATTGATTTCTCCATGATTCACTCCACCTCTTTTCCCTGATTCTCTCCACCTCTTCACTTTTCCCAAAATATCTCCCAGAATAACTCCACACTTCCTAAATCTTCTCATGCTACCCTTTATTCTCTCCTAGGAGATTCTTCTCACCTTTTCACAAGTTCTTTCACATTTACTCATTCGCTTTTACAGCCTCTAACCAAGGGCTTGTTCCCGCACACACCCTATTCACTTGTATTTTCAACAGGCGGCCTCTACCAACCCTTCGTGTAGCTCCTAAAGATCCGACGTTTGTACCTAAATCAATAGTGGAGGCTCTTGGCACCCAGGTTGGCATCGACGTACGGAGTACCATGGAAAGCATCCAGCATGTGGTGCACTTGTTCTCACAATTAATACCAATGACAGATGTCTAGGTATTTACATATTTATTACTTCTTAAGTTTTTTTGGTCATTTATTTACATGTTTATATGTACTTTTCTATATTTTTACATGAGTGGCATGGTTGACTGTGTCACGTAGAGTCCCACACCTACCACTGAGAGACTCACTCAAGAGTTGGTAGAGGCGAGAGTGGAGATTGACTGCCTTAGAGCTGCATTGCGGATGACAGAGGCAGCTATTGCAGAGGCACGGCATGCGAGAGAGTCTGACATCCAGCAGGTAGGTTTCTCTTGTACATAAAAGAGTTATAATTAAGGTCCTAAGTTATAAATTTATTTAAGTAATACCTAATGAGAGAGACTAATCAATTATTTTTATGCTTTACTTTTTGTGCAGGCTTAGATTATGGTAGAGAGTTCTAGAGCTGAGGTGCAGCAGCACACGATTATGGAGCGAATTGCACAGCATAGGGCAGAGCAGTTGATGCTGCATGTTCGAGAGTTCCGCAGATCCTCAGACGTGATAGTGCCTGAATTGCCTTTATATCCACAGCCTGTTTTATAGAGGTTTTTCAACGACCTCTCCCTCAGGATGTACCACCATTCTTGCGTGATGCCTGCTGCGCTCTCTATATCGAGGACATTGATAGTACTGGTGGATATGCTCTAGGATGTGGACATTTTTTCCATTTGTCTTGCATCACCCAGGAGCTAGTACGCTTCTCAGCATGTCCCCCTTGCCGTGCACGAGTCGACCTAGCGACATACAGAGTTCTGGGCATTGAGATTCTAGGACTGGCAGGCCTCTTGATTTTACCTCAGCTACTACTGACTTGGGACTCGACGTCGTCGATGACAGAGATTAGCAGCCTGAGGTGCCTCTAGAGATTGAGTGGAATGCACGAGTTGGATGCATATACTAGAGAGTCCTTCTCACACAAGAGCCAGATCACAACATACAAGCGTGTGGGTGGTGCTGATCCTAGTGGCACCTCGGGTGATGGTGCTAGCAATAGTAGTGCTTCAGCGTGTCCTTTTATAGGAGAGGAGCTTACACGCATAGAGTGGCAAACACGTACCATTGCTGATTACAGATTTTTGGTTTATAGAAAGAGACGTCTTGCAGTAGCATGACATAGAGAGAGGGAGAGGGCTATAGCAGCTTATGGGACTCGTGAGCTCCCAAGTACACCAGCACTAGCTCATGATCTTTCCTTTGAGGTAGACATCCACGCAGATATTCGACAAGACTAGCTGGGTTAGCTCACTTACATTGTACTTAGATTTATGGGCAGTGACTAACCTCAGACTAGCTGGGGTAGCTCATTTTCATTATGCCTTGATCTTTTGAGTTAGTGGCTAAACCTAGAGTAGCTGGATTAGCTCACATTCTGATGTACTTATTTGATGTTTATATCATTATGAGTTTTTTCATTATTGAGTATCATTACATTTTAGTTGATGTTCTTGGTTTTTTTTTTCAACACTTTGGCTATCATATTGTTTGTTGAAAATCCCCATGCCATCGTACCCAAACATTCTCCGATGGGGACCAAACTTTATAAGCATGTGGGGGGGGGGCACCCCCACATGCTTGCAAAGTTTGGTCATGATCAGAGCATGTTTGGGTTAGTAATTATTAGTGCCCAGTGTGAATTTTTCAAGTCTCTTGGTGCTTAAGAGGCCATGGAAAATCCGGGCCTTCCCCATACCATCGTACCTAAACATGCTCCGATGGGGGGACCAAACTTTGCAAGCATGTCAAGGGGGGACCCACCCCCACATGCTTGCAAAGTTTGGTCTCATAAAAAATCATCATGGAGAAGAAAACAGTGTTGCACAAAATGTGCATCATGTGAACGATCATCACTGATATAGAAATGATACTCTCGAATAATGACACGAGTCTCGAGGGTACTCGCTATCCCATCTACATGGGCCTCTGCATGTTGTTAGCTAATGTGGACCATAATAGCAACCTGGTGAGGTAAGCAATAGAGACAATTAGGACACAAAAAATCAAATAAATAATATAGCTCAAACACGAAACAAATATTATGAAATATAACCATTACCTACTCCTAGAAGTAATACTCAAACTGTATCTCCTGAAAAGGTGTGAAGGTGTAGTTCTCTGCAAAATCAATCACAGAGACGACCACACCAATAGGAAACTCTGCCAAGCATGCTCGGAGCTGACGATCATGCCACTTGCCACAATGACTGTGCTGTATTATATATAGGGGTAGATCTGCTCCCTAAATGTGGCTGTGAAGTGACAACATGGGGTATGTTTGTCCATGAGCTCCAACTTCCTGGACCACCACTCTAGAGCTGGTGTGACACATACTCATAATGTGGCCACCATGGCACTATCTCTTGGTCACTTGCATCAAGATCTACCATCTATAGATGTGCAAGTGAACCACATGATGTGCAATTTCTCTCCACACAAGGCATCCTATGGAACTGGGCATCCTCCGTGCATGCACACAAAAGAGAGTGGATGAAATCATGAGGACTATGAGGCAACTCTCTATACCCACTAAGAGAACGGAACACATCATAAAAAAGTTTGAACTCAACATGGTAGCGATAACATGTGTCACGCTGACGTGAGTACGTCACAAACCAAAGCTTACACCCCTTAAATGACCTTTGCCCAATTTTAAGCTATGGATATGATGCCACAAACTGAGAATACAACTTTGTTTGGGTCATTTCAAGAAAGCAAGCACCATGCTCAATGAACACTCCTCTTGTCACTCTCTTACGCAAAGGTTTCTTGAAAACTGGCAAGGGCACAACAATTCTCCTCCCAAAAACTTTCTATCAAGGCTCTAGTGGTTTCATCTAGTAGGCGATCATGCCTAGCTACACGACCACTACTAGCCCACAAAGCACCAACCTCATTGGCATCTAAACTTTACCATCTAATAGACCCAACTCTAAGTGCATGTGGTGCTATGGAAAGGATGCGAGATGTGGCACTCACCTTACCCTTCATTTGGGAGCTACTTATGGCTGCCACAATAGCCTGTCGAGCAACCAAAGCGTCCGCAGAGTTTCTCTTCTTGTTAACTGTATAGGAACGATGAACACTTTGTAGCACCCCATGCAGCTCTCCTCTCTCTTCGACCTCCAATGTCGGAAAGCGCCTTGCAGTTGGCCATGTTGGTGGGCAGATTGATCAAAGCATCAAGCACGCATGCCTGGGATGAAGGCGTGAGGTCTTTGAAATAGGAATGGAAGATTACATGGGCACAACGTTCTTTCCTATCCACACTATGGGCGCCCAAAGGAGGGGGTGGGTTTTGGTGGAAGAGAAGGAGGCTCAGGAAGGGAGGGTTCATGTGGATTATCTAAACTAAGGAGTAGTGG
Organism: Cibotium barometz; assembly: GCF_041138505.1. Taxonomy (NCBI): domain Eukaryota; kingdom Viridiplantae; phylum Streptophyta; class Polypodiopsida; order Cyatheales; family Cibotiaceae; genus Cibotium; species Cibotium barometz. The sequence goes on from NC_141083.1 coordinate 47,542,981, forward strand.
GGGGGAAGAGGGCGGAGGGAGAGGAAGTGGAAGAGGAGGAGCAAGGCTTGGATCATCGCCCAATGGAAGGTGTTGCTCGTTGACGTGCTCTCCACTCTCTCTTTCTCTCATGAGCTACCCTTTTCCTCTCCTCCTCTTGAACTTGGTTGACACACGGGGGGAAGTCTAGTCCTATCATGTTTCCGACTCCTACGACTTTGAGAACCCATTCTCAAGGAAGCTAAGAGAGTAAAAGTTATGAAGGCTGAATGATGGGATAGTACTAGAGATAAGTGTGGGATAGTAGTAGAGATATGTGATTATATATAAAAAATAGGTTATCTACTTCAAATCTCATTGGATTTCCTATCTAAGGTTGATTGGATAATTAAGATAAACATAAAGATAATTAAAGATAAGCTATTATCCACTTAAAAATCAATATTATTATTAATATTTATTAACAAGTCTAAGTATTTATCATTACTAGATATATAAATATATCTTTTATTTTATAATTATATAACTATATTTTCTTTTATAATATATTTTTTTTAAAATTTTATTCAAAGGTTTATCCTACACAAAATATTTTCAAGAAATCTTAAATTTAAAACATTATTTTTTTAAATTGAATAACATGAACTTTAAAAATAATATTAATGATCTAATTTCAAAATAGAATCCTTTAAAATTAGTGATTTTAAATTCTTTTATATTAATAAGTTATATATATTATTTTATTTAAAATTTTATATTTTATTTCTCTAAATTACTAAATTAACTTTTTCAAAAATATGTTTTTGAAAAAAAATGGGGAGGTGGAAAGGAGATGCCATGTGTCACATGCGTGCATGACACGTGGCATTTTCTTGACATGTGGCACTATTATGGTGGTTGATGTGGTAATTCCATGATGTGGCATGCCATGTCACCAAGTATGAGGTGGCAAGAAGATGTGGCACTAATGATGACTAGGATGATGAGATGGGGAGTGAACTGGGTTGACCATGTTGACATGGAGGGTGGAGGTGGCAAGGTGAGGTGGCAAGCTGCTTATGTGGATCCTCTCGAAGCTGATGTGGACATAAAGTGGCATGCATATATAGGATTTGTGCTTACCCAAGCCTCACACATGGAATGATATCTAGGCTTTGAAGTTTACCAAGCCTAGATTTCCAAACCTAACTAGAATTGGTTTTATAGTTGAAAAGGGAAGAGTGGACACAATATGGGAATTTTCACTTGGGAGGATTGAAAATGGACTTTCCCATACTTAAATTAAGCCAATGTTTTTTTAACAAATTCATGGCAACAAGCATATTGATCCCTAGAGTTTTTAGATTGAAAGATTAAATATTTGATTTTTTAGAATTAAATTACAATTGATTTATGGGTCTCTGAGTCATAACATATTTTCCAAAGTAAATCTACAAAAATCCAACCGTTAGATTTGTAATTTTACCTTATACTCGCATTCTACTAATCTTTCCCAATCTAATTATCACTAGATCCATACAATTTGAGCATTTTAAATGGTAGGTGTGGTGGGAGGAAAAAATAGTATGTTTTTTAACAATTCTAATGCTTTTTAAATAATATAGAAAATAGTAGAACACATCAGAAATTACTCGATAAATCAAGTTAAGCTCTATGTTATTTGTATTTGTGATATGCAAAGTGGGAACATCACATGAGTAATAATGTAAAAGTTATCGGCAATTTCCTCAGATTCGTTGTATCTATCTAAACCTCCGACAGGCCCTAGATACAATTTTGATTCCCAAAGAAAAGGGAATTTGAAATTATTGGATATTCAATCAGATTATAGTTTTAGGTGTCCAACTTTGCATATGATGTTTCATTAGAAGAACTTGAAGTGAAACTCCTTGGCTAACTAGGAGAGATTGGCTATTCTTCTTGAAAAAATGCCTGTTTTTAGGCTAAAGTCAAGGGTGCCCACTACATGAAACTAGATAACCTCATCTTGCAACAACCGTTGTGCACACACAAAAGTATTAAATGTGAAAAAGATTGCAATTACATAAACAATATTAAAAACACACAATATAGAAAGTATTTTAATGTGCAATCTCTTCTCTCTCTCTCTCTCTCTCTCTCTCTCTCTCTCTCTCTCTCTCTCTCTTTGCTAACCAAGCATATTAACATAAAGAAAATCTCTTTATCTATGCATCACATATTAACTCCAAACTCAAAAATAGATATAGAAAAAAGCGAAACAATAAAACTAACCTCAAGTTGAGGAGACAATGGTATTCAAAACCACCAACATTGATGCTATCATCCTTGTGCTTGCCTCTACACAATCACACACAAACATCAAAACAATTATTAACTCTTATGGTCTCTCTATTTTTCTCACCCTGACCTAGCTACATTTCACACCAAATACATAGAAAAAAAGGACAGAGTAGCTACATGTAGACATCAATCAATAATATTTTAAGATTATTACATTATCTTTACCAATTTCCTTAACGGAATGCACTTCGGTATTTCCCTAAACTACTGTATATGCTACGCACAATGTAAAAGCCATCTACTAATCCCAATGCCTCTTTGATTA